>NC_138036.1:38974741-39480907 GCF_964106645.2 Podarcis pityusensis
AATCATACGACAAAAACCATGCAAACAGTTTTAAAATCTGAAATAAAGGAAAGGTGTAAGTTCTTTTAAAATTAGATATACCAGAGAATGAACCTGGATGTTCTCCAAACAAGATGGTGGACCTTTCACTCCAAACCCTCTGAGGACTTAAAGAGGATAGAGGACAAGGTGGGACCTTGTGGGATTACACAGCACATAGTATGGAGAAGAAGTCCCCCCAAGATACTTATTTATTTACAATTTTATCTAGGAAATTTTTGCTTGCTCAAAAAAAGAGAAAAAAATCTCCAAATGGTGCACAGATCAAATTATATATAAAACATGGCTAAAAGACACAAACCAGTTAAAAATAAATATACCTAAAACCATCATTAAGAACAAAGATAAAATAATTAATATAATTAAAACAAATGCTAACTAAATCATGTGCCTGGGGAGAGAGGTTTTCAGTAGGTGTCTAAACAGTGCAGTGAACCAAAGCTCCAGGCAGGAGGGTTCCCAGCGCACAGCACTGGTCCAGTAAGATACCATGGCTGACAGTTTCAAAAGCCACCGAGAAGGGAAATCAGTAGGGTCACCTTCCTTCCGCCTCTCTTCTAACAAAGTCATCCATCAGAACCAAGGCTGTTTCAACGCTAGATCATGGTGTTGACTGAAATGGGTCCAGAAAGTCCATTTCATCCAACTACACTTGGAGTAAGATGACCACCACTTTCTATTATTCCTTGTCCCAAAAGGAGATATTTGTCAATAGTTAATAGTTATCACAATCTTCAGTCTAGAAGCCAGAATCATATCAAAATCCATTGCTCCAATCTAGAGAACATGAACAGAAAGCTGCCTTTGTGTTGTTATATTGGATAAGCCCCCACTATGTACTGACTAATAGATGATAAGCTCCGTCAAATGTGACAGGACTAATGAACTGCTCATGAATCCCACTGTGTGTTGTGACAGCCCTGATTAGCTATCAAGGGATACATGCATAATTGGGCTCAGAACACCTAACCCTCAAGAACTAGGTGCATTGGATTTTTGTTCTCATAGCAGTATTCTTCTTCTTCTTTGGCGATCACTCATAGCCAAGTAAGATTGTCTTCCATAAGCATGGTTTTAACAATGAGTCCGTAAGTGACTGTGAAGGCCAATTCTGGATCCCACACGTCCTTCCACAGTGGGGACATAGGTTTCTGGGAGGGAATTGATCACAGTGTGGATTTGCCAAGCATGCCTTCCTCTTAGCACATTTCCCCCTTGCGTCCTGAGTTGAAGTGTCTTCAAAGCCCATGACACCTTTGGTAAAGGCTGTTCTTCAACTGGAGTGCTTGCAGGCAAGTTTTTCCCAATTGTTGGTGTTCATACTACATTTTTTTAGATTTGCCTTGAGACAGTCTTTAAACCTCTTTTGTTGACCACCAGCATTACGCTTTCCATTTTTAAGTTCGGAATAGAGTAGTTGCTTTGGAAGATGATAATCAGGCACCCACACAACATGACCAGTCCAACGAAGTTGATGTTGACAAATCATTGCTTCAACACTGGTGATCTTTGCTTCTTCCAGTACACTGGTATTAGTTCACCTGGCTTCCCAAGTGATGTGTAAAATTTTTCAGAGACACCATTGATCGAATCTCTCAAGGAGCTGGAGAAGGCGTTTATAAATGGTCCATGTTTCACAAGCATACAGTAAGGTTGGTAGTACAATAGCTTTGTAAACAAGCATTTTGGTTTCCCTTCGAATGTCCTGGTCCTCAAACACTCTGCACTTCAATCGGAAGAAAGCCGCACTCGCAGAGCTCAGGCAATGCTGGATTTTGGCATAAATATTGGCCCTTGTGTAAAGATAACAGCCCAATTAAAAGTGATGGACATTTTCTAACATTACACCATTGAGTTGGATTTGTGGCGCTGCAGAGGGGTTATTTTGTACTTGCTGGTGCAGCACTTTGGATGTTTGGATGTTGAGCGATAGGCCAAACTTTTTGTAAGCTTCTGCAAATATATTTAAGATGGTTTGGAGGTCATCCTCTGAGCGTTGTCATCAGTAGTATACACACAGTATACACTCAAATACACATAGTCAGGCCCATTTCATTGTTATTCTTTTGAACAAATACTTACCCATTATAATCTTCTGAGACACCCGCAAATGGTGTATTCCCACATATAGCAATTAAAAAGACCATATTGAATCCAAGCGCCACTGAACAAGTAAGGACAATGAACTTGAGTATGCTTTTGCAATTTAGTTTGAGCCTGGAAACTAAGATACCACTTATGATTTGACCTATTGCTGCTCCTGGGACCAACACAAGTCCTGCGGGAAAACAAGGTGACAACAGATATTGAATTAACATTTATTGTTAGTAATAGCAGTCATCAATAGTTCCAGAAAATATAAAACAGTGAACATATAGAAATGGTACATGCACATAAAACTTTCATAGATAGAAGCAAAAGTGGGTTATAATGCTAATCCTACCCCAACATGGTGCACAGATACCAACATCAAGGAGGCAGGACTCATGAAGTGCATCATGTTGAGGCAAGGCTAGGCCTCATTTCCCTTTCTACCCATGAAAGACCTACATGACTATAACACACAAAAAGGGCTTAAGAATATATTGAATGTTAAATAATATCTAAACAACAGTTAAATCAGTTTATTTATTATTATAATATTTATATCCCACCATTTCCTTCAAGAAACTCAAGGTAGTGTGCACGATCTTCCCCCTTCCCCGTATTGTCACAGCAACCCTGCGAGGTAGATTCAACTGAGAGGCAGAAGGTCACCAAATGAGTTTCACAGTTGAGTGGGGATTTGAGCTTCTGTCTCTCCTAGGTCCTAGTTCAGCACTCTAACCACTGCACCACCCTAGCTTGCAACTCCAAAATCCATCTTACCACATGCTTCAAATCATTTTGATTTTGTACCCATGTGGCTTGCCAGTCAACTTTTGCTGCGCATCACAGGGCCATTGAACCTAACTGCACTGTTATGCATGAATCTAATGCCACACAGAGAGAGCCAAACGTTATATATCTTTGATCTCAACTGCACCTTCTCTTCTGGCTAGCATGCTCTCTCAGTGCCAAACTACATGTTACGCTAAGTAGGCTCCCTTTTTTAAAAACATGCCAACTCAAGCTGTGTCTCCAGTAAAGCCTCTTTATGGTACAGCCTCATCCTAAGAGCCACACAAACATATTCTGGAAATGTCTCTTCACATTTGGGGCAGGGGACAGAATTGTGGTCACACACATGGAAAGTAGGAAAAAGATGACTTCTTAAAAGCTACTGCTACTACCAATTTGTTACCACCCTAAAATGTTCAGAAAAGCTTTCCCACACCAGCACAAAAAGATGGTATGTCCCCTTTTCCAATTCACTGTTTCTGTGTGGGGAAGCAAATCTGAGGAGGACATTTTTCCTCAGTTTAGAAATATCTGAAATAACCACATAGTCGAGACCAGTGTCTGACATACCCAGAGCTAATGCAGAAGCAACTAAATAAAGATCTAGCCAACAGGAGTTTCATACTGCTTAAGAATATAAGAACATTCTTCCCTGATCAGGCCAAAGGCTGTCAAAGTCTAGCATCTTGTTTTCCAGGTGGCCATGCCCAGGGGATCCTGTAAGCATTCTTCCCAATAGTGATTCCCAGCAATCAACATTCAGAAATACTGTCTCTGACATAGAGATATAAACAGTCATTGGGGCTAGTTTCCCTGATTCCTCTCAAAGGGATCAGTGTGCAGGCCAAGAGACATTAGCTCAGTTCCTAGCTGATTCTTACATCCCCCTCCAACATTTCTCCAATGAAAATAGGGACTTCCTATGCAGGAAAAGCAGGGCCTTTGGGGGTCAAATCAGAAACTGGAATGGCTTCTGTAATTCCGGGACTGTTCCTAGAAAATAGGGACACTTTGAGGGTATGTTCTTAGCCATGCACTAGGAAAACATATTTGCACAGAAATAAGCCTCACAGGGTTCAGTGGACCATATTCCCCAGTAAACCTGTTTAGTACTGCAGACTTTGTATTACTCATCCAGTTTTACTCTGCTCTTGTTATTAAACTCAAGCAGTAAACAGGTTAAGAGCATATTCTGTAAAATAGATAAGAGAAATACATTACCCCCTAAGGTGGCTGAATAGCTAGATGTATATCCAAACTGGTTTTCTATAAATTTGGGCAAGAAAGTTGCAAAGCCAGTGGCAACACAGGCTTCCATTGAGGCGGCGAATACAAGACACATCAGCACTGGGTTCCTCAGAAGCAACTAGGGAAAAAAGGAGAGGAATTATTTTGTGACTTCTGACATTTGCTTATATTTTCGCAGTTAACAAGTTTGATAATGCAAATATTGGAACTGATATGGATTTTTGTCACAAAACTATTATTAGGAATGGATGGGTAAGTCTAATTCTGGTTTGCAGCACTTTTGTAATGTGTTCATTTTTTAAGTCAGTTCTGCCTCCTTCTTACATTATTTGGGGAGGGATTAAAAATAATGTCACTTTGAGATGGTCTAAGCCTGGGATGCCACTGGCCTAAACGCAGGCTTCCCTTCTGTTGCAAACGGCAGTTTCCAAGCAGGGATTTCTGTTCAGGGCATGGCAGGGAGAGAATGGTTAAACTCTCAGCTTGCAATCCCCCTGAAGCTACTATTTACATTTTTCAAACTGTGCATGTCAATTGCATTCATGTCATGTGTAACCTGGGCTTAGGGGAAGAGGTGGACACAAAACAATTCTGAGAGATAATAATCAGTGACTGTGCATTGATAAGCAGATTTACATGTGGGTGTTGTTGCTTTAAAAAAAACTGTATGTGTTGATAAACTGTATTATTCCTAATTAAAGCATTTGTCCTTTGCTTTGGGGTTATAATTCTGTTTTTTACTTTGTCCCATTTACCAAAAGTTCTGAATTAAATAACGTGATCAGGCAGCCAATCTTACCTAGGACCCAACCAGAAATGAAACATGAGAACAGGGTCATGTTGTCTATGGAAGTGTTATTAGCACTCCAAGCACACAGATAGGCAATGACATGAATCTGAGAAAACTGTTCTAGATTCCTTGCTTATAATTACCCAGAGTGTCAGCAGAAAGTCTCTGAGACTCCTCCCACCATATTCAGACTGAACGTCAGCTCCACCATGATGTGCTTCAGAAATCTTTTCAGCTCGTATTTTGTGCGTACCTGAGGCGGTGGGAGAGAAAGCTCATCAAGTATATATATATATATATATATATATATATATATATATATATAAAGGCATGATTAACAGCTGTACCTGGCACTAGAGAACAGAAATCACAAGGAAATAAGCTGCTGTTTTTAATGTTTGACAAATTAACTTCACAAAGCTCCATATCTGGGACCATTTGGAGTCAGCCAATTTGCTTGGATGGGTGCATGTGTGTATGTGATTCCTTTGTGAACTGGAGTCTGTTTCCCTCCTCCCCCACACTGTTGAACATGTGCTGTTAAGTATAAACAGTTATAAGGAGTCCGACACGCTTATCCATCTCTGGTGTGAAAAACTCAGCACATTTAATTTCTTTTTCAACATCTCTGACTCACACAAGCCTTCCTTCCTGACAAGTGTGGCTGATAGGGATTGGCTCATATTCGGTCTGGTTTGTCTATTTAAAAAGCACAGCCAGGACATTTAAAAGACAGCTCTGCTTTTTAAAAGAAGAAAAGAAGAAAATCTCTTGCGGGCCAAGTCACAAAGCCATCCCCACCCCCTCGCCTGTCAGCAACAAGATAACCTGTGGCAGAACAGGCTCAGGCAGACAACTAATTGGGTTGAAAATGGCCACAACTTTATTGATTACAGGTGTAGGTGGATCATTGGCTCAGGCATTGGCTGTATATCCATTTCAGCCTCCTGCGGGTCATTCCAAGGTTATGGCCTCCCCAAGATGCCAATCTACGGAGGTAGCTGTCCTAGGGCCGCTGCTGGAAGCTCTATGGCCCATATGCCCCACGCATGGCTTATGGACAGAGACTTCCACCAAGCCCTTCTACCCTGAATTTGCCGCTGCATCAGAACTGGGTGATGTATCACTTCACCCAATTTGAGGATGAGGATTCCACCCATGCTTGAAAAAAGAAAAAAGAAAAAAGACAATCTCTTTATGCATCAGAGGGAACTTCCCCAGTGGTCTAGCCAGGAAACTGGGCAAAGGATTACAACCTTGGATCAAAACAGGAAAAGCCAGTTCCATGCTGCACTGGGGGACCACCGCCTCATTCTGCTAAGTGGGGCCCTGGACTTCTGCCCCAAAGTCCCACCCTATCAGCACAACTGCAGGGATTCATGAGGGGACTTGGTATTTTTTTCTGAGAGACATAAGCTTGTGGCCATTTTCTGAGATAAGTTAGAGTAAGATGACAGTTTTCCTGCAAACAAGGTCTTGGGGTCCACCTGGCCAAGATAATTATAGCCCAGGTGTTTGAGAAAAGTTTCTTCCTTTATACCTTTTTATCTTTCTAAAGGTAAAATCTGATCCCTAAAACAGATTCAGTTTTATAGCTCATCTGCACCTGGCCTCCATACCTTCTTAGTCAATGTGCAAGGAAGAGCTATGTTTCTCTCATAATTATGGGTTTTTTAAATTATTTTATAAGACATCCAAGTGATTTCTAAATATTGGGCATTCTAGCTACCAGTAACTAAAAATGCTAGATTGTGGCAGTTCTTGTTTGTTTTACACATGCATACAAATATATGAATGAATCCAAATCCCAAACGGATGATTAAAGTAGAGCAGTGCAGGTAAACGACATAGAAGTCTCAGATTTATATCTGCCTCTATCAAATAATGAAAAATGGTGGCTTCATGATTCTGCTGGGATCCCTGCTTTCATATGTGTGTGCGTGTGCATGCTGCTTTCAATACTTCAGTAATATTACTTGTCGGATAAGCCTAGGGGAAAGCAACATAGCATGAGCTAGCACAATGGATGAATGTTAGAATGATGTCAGAATGAAGTTAAGCGGTTTTAGCAGCAATGTCATAAAGGTGTATGTAAAAATGGATTATTAATAGGTGAGAATCTAAAGCTATACTATATTAAGTTAAAGGACTAAGACAAAAACAAAGAGGGAAAGGAATTGCTGAATTAACCAATTGAACTGGAATACAAAAAAGGGAGGCGAGAGGAGGTCAGGGAAGCAAGGAAATGAAATGTAAGATACGGAGGATTAATTTGTTTTTAAGTGTTTTTTTACTTTTTTTCTGTACTTTGTATTTTGTATGTTTTTTCTCTTTTTTATTTTTTTTCTTGTTTCTTTTCTCTTTAACTATGTAATTTTTTGTTTCTGAAATTTTAATAAATATCATTAAATTAAAAAAAAAGAGCTAGCACAATGGGACTTCTTGGTCCTCCTCTCCACCTTCAGCCCACAAAGGACTGCCACATCTACTCTGGAGGGTAAGGGAATATTCTGGAGCAGATTTGAGGGGGCAAGGCATTGGAAGGCAGAAGGAAAAACCCGTTGCGCTAGTGCAATTTCTCATGTGCAAGTGGGCAGACATAACTGTGATCTCTCCGTTGATGGCTACGAGGGCTAAAACAACTAACGCAATGATTCTCAAGCACCTCACAAAATCTAGGTCACCATAAAACAGGAACACTGGAGCCATGTTTAGGCCAAGGCAGGGTATATATTTCAAGCCCCTTTCATACTAGAACCTTAGAGCTTCCAACTAGATATTTGAGGCCCTAACCACTCAGGATGGCACTTCTCTCCTGCTTCAGAAAATGTGTTTACCTGGCAATTGCTTTGGGAAATATGAAAACGGTGCTACCAAAAGGCACGTAGAGAAACTGCATGCAACAAACGCTACCCACCAAGCTCCAACCCAACGTGGATCTTCTGGAGTGATGTCATGTCTAGAAAGATAGTAATTTAGCAAACACAGTTTTAATAAAGACATGATTAGCTGAGTCACTTTCCAGTACATTCTGCCAGGCTATTCTGCAAGATAAATTATACACCTCCGGCTCATTCATCACATACTGAGCCCTTTATGATCCAACGTAATAACAATTATATAAACAATGGTACTGCTGCCTCACCAGCTGGGGAAATTACTATCTTTTACAGTTCTGGTTCACTAACTAAGTTTTATTTTTCTGCTTCATTGATCAAAAGCAAATAAACAGTAAGTTAACTAAGAAAATGCCTCTTAACTCTGTGGTTGTTCTGACATCCTAACGCCAGTCCCCCAAGTCCAGCTCAACATCCAGTGGGTATATTTTTTATCTGTTTGGCATAAAGCTAAAATGCAAAGTTTAGTAACTGTTGTTGGGGGGCGGGAATGGAATTCTAGGGTAACACTATGGAAGTAAAAGGGAAAAAGAAGGGGGGGGGGAAACCTCCTTGCCTTGGGTGACGATGGAAATCAACATAAATGTTAAGCAGCTGTCCTCCTAATACATAACCGATAGCTGGACCCATCAATGACATGGCATAACCAATTCCTGCAGAGTAGAAATATAAGATAAGAGTATGCATTTAGCCTAGATGCCAAAACAGGTTGATCACTTTTAGATTCCACAGAAGCCCACTGAAAGCATGCAAAGTAAATATGCAGGAGACTGGAGCTGATCCCAGGGGCGAGCCCCACATATATTCAACTTATTTATTTTTATCCATTATGACATTTACACGCCATCTTTCCTCCAAGGAGCTCAAGGTGGTATACCTGGTTCTCCCTCCCCCCCCCCATTTTATCCTCGCAAAAGGGCATCTAAATAATAATAATAATAATAATAATTTTTATTTATACCCCGCCCTCCCCAGCCGAAGCCGGGCTCAGGGCGGCTAACAAGCAATAATAAAAACAAGTTGAATGAATACAGCTTAAAAACAAGATTAAAATACAACATTAAAATATTGAAACATCAAAATATTAAAATGCAGCCTCATCACAGGAGGAGAAAGGAAATAGGAAAAAGAAAGAGGGGGAGGGAAACAAATTGGCTCCAAGCCAAAGGCCAGGCGGAACAACTCTGTCTTACAGGCCCTGCGGAAAGAAATCAGATCCTGCAGGGCCCTGGTCTCATGAGGCAGAGTGTTCCACCAGGCCGGAGCCAGTGTTGAAAAGGCCCTGGCTCTGGTTGAAACTAATCTAACTTCCTTAGGGCCCAGGACCACTAGGGTGTTGCTATTTATGGACCTTGAGGCTCTCCGTGGGGCATACCGGGAGAGGTGGTCCCGTAGGTAAAATGAGCTTCATGGGCAAGTGGGGATTTGATTCCTGGTCCTAGTCCAGCTTTCTAACCACTATGCCATTTTGTTTTTTCCCGCGTATGTTCAACCTCTTGCAGTTCTGCACACACTGGACTCCCATTGGACTCAGCAGGGCTTACGTCTCTTGTAGGCATGTATACAATTGTAAGTAAACAAACAGAAGGCACAAGAGGTACTCTGGACATTCTTCCAAATATGGATGGATAATCAATATAAATGGACATTTCTTGAAATAAATTTCAGCTAAGCTTACCTATGTAGACTGAAGACTTGTGCTTGGGGACACTGTCGTCGATGAAAGCTGTTCCCAGTGTGTAAAGAGGAGTCCCACCTGCTCCCATTATCAGCTGTCCCAGCAGGAAAACGTAGAAGTAGTTGGAGAGTTCAGTCTTTTTTAAGCCAGGCTTGCATGTGGCATTCTTAATTGCAGCCAGGTTTACTGGACAGGTATCTGGAAGTGCAAGTTTATTACATCAGTAAAATTTATTTGCTTTCAGATGAATTATCATAGTTCTTTGGTTGTCCACAGTACCACTGAACCCAACAATTGGTGCACAATGCTGAAGAAATGTCAGGATGCTGTCAGTGGCTCCCGGCTGGTTGCCCAGGAAAGTATAAAGACAAGGGAAAGTTTCTTACCGTCCTTTTTTATTTCAGTCTTTACAGAGAGAGGCTATAGAACCCAGCCTCTCGGATAACAGCATTGTCCCAAGTGAATCTCCACCCCCCCTTCTCTCCCACTTCCTCATTCGTCATTCTCATCGTCTCTTCTATGGGTGTTGCTACATGCCTTCTGTCTTTGAGCTCTTTGCTCTCCTTCTGTTAAGGCTCTCTGGGTTCTGGGAGATGGAGGGTCTGGAATGCTTTCTAATGACAATGTATCAGCTGAGTGTTGTTCCAGCTTTCCCATGATTTCCCATCTTTCCCCCTCATCTGCCTCTGAGCTGCTATCTCCCTCCAATCCCTGTTGTAAATCTATATTGTCTTCCTCTTCCCCCTCCCTGGAAGGGTCAGGACAAGGGAGCTGGTCTCCACCATTCTTCCTCTGCCCAGTCCCTGAGAAGAAGTAACAAAGCAGCTTTTAAGCTGACATGGGGAGAAGAGGCAGGCTGTTCAGGATAACATTCAATGGTTGTTCAAAAAAAATAATCTTGGGTAGCCCGTGTGAGGACTACAACTCCCATCAACCCTGATGATTGGCTATGCTGGCTGGGGCTGATGGGAATTGTAAGCCAGCAACATCTGAGGGGCATCGTGTTGGATAGCCCTGGAACACAGGGTGACACTAGAAGCGAGTGAGAATGAATCACAACAACGAAAAGTTAAATGTTAAAATGAAACTACCTTCTAACTTCTTTGCTTCGCCCACCTGCAATTTATATAATATCGCCATTAGAGATAATATCACCATTGCAGAGTGGTGGGTAAGGATTACTAAAATAATAATATCTTATGTACTTTGAACACCTTCTCACACACACAAAAGTGCTATACAGATAGATGTTGCTGTTGTTATTATTATATACCATTATATAGTGCATTTTTACCCATCATCATAAACAACACGGCATACATGTATGAAATACCTTTCACAGAGCTGCAAAATATTCACTGTGCATAATGTCAGCACTGCTCCGTGAAGATCACTGACTTTTCTTGTGGGGATATTTTAACTTTGCTCAATTGAATTGATATAGCTTGGATATTTGTATTTGGATATTTGTATTGATATAGCTTGGATATTCATATCACATAACCAGTGCAGGTAAGACTACATTTTTATTGACCCAATGTATATGAAAATATGGAAGGTAACCTTTCAGATGGTACAAAGTTCTTCCTTGGAGAAGGGTCATTACTCAGTGGTAGGACATCTGCTTTGCATGCAGAATGTCCCAGGTTGCAGTTTTCCTGCTCGGAATCATGGAGAGCCATTGCCAGTCTTTGTAAACAATACTGACCTACCTGGACCAGCACTCCGCATAAGGAAGCTTCCAAAGTTCCTACGTTTTTCTAAGAATTATTATGGGTGCACATTAGTAGCACAGCAAGTGGGATCTGCAACAAAATTTTGCTGTGTATCCTCCTATCTAAAATAGTATTTTTCAGTCCAGCTATTCCCTCTAAGCAGGATGTCCTATTTTGTCATGTCATTCTATGGCTATTGATTTTGCTCAGTTTTTATTGAGCTGCTGTTGTTTTTTTTGAGGGAGGAGAACTTATAAAGTTCTTTTTCTCTGCATTCTTTCAGAATCCCTCAAGCCTGCAGCTGCTTCCCTCTTGTTTCATAATGGCCCATTTTGACTACAGTCTTGGTGGTGTTTGCCATTCACGTTCACTAGCAAAAGGAGGTATAATAATAAATGCCACTAGAGGGAGCTCCCATTTAATAAATCTGAAGTATGAGGATCATCTTCTATCAAAACAGTGTTCACCTGAAGAAATGTAGGATTTTTAAAAAGAGAGAGGGAGAATTCATAATTGCTTTAAGCATTTTTTTTTAATGAAGTCACAAACTGCTGGTATCATTCATTATGTTTATTCCAATCCAAATAACTTTATTGTACTAGCCATTGGCCATGACAAATCTGAATCAAAAATAAGTACAAGCAAAAAGGGGTGTCACACCACAAATAATGGTCTCTGTTTAGATTTCTGCATCTCCCTTACAGTTCACTGCTATATTGTCCAGGGTCTTTTTTCTGATCTTTTTTGGCCGCCAAGGGAAAAAAGGGTGATTTTGTGAGTCACTGAAGTGTTTACATTGCTAAGAATGGATGCCTATCATCATAGCAAATAAGAGATAGAAAGAAAGGCCTCATATTTTAAGGGTTCCAGAGTGGAAAGGCGGGGGGAAACAGCTCTCGTTGTAAGTCTAAAGCAGACCAGCCTGTGTCAAAGATGCGAAACAGTATTTGCCAATCCTCTGCATGTCCCCGCCGCCAAATAACTACAGTAACTAACTAACTACCGTAACTAACTTTTCTGGGAAAGAAACCCACCAAATAAGCCATGTGGAGAAAAGGGTGGGCTGTGTTAACTTGCATAGTTAAAGGTTAAACTATCATTTTTATTTTGAAAAATTCCCAAGTGCCTTATTATGATCAATCAAATTGTCACAGAATAGCGAGCAAACTTTTGAGTCCACCAAAACTCTTCATCAAGACTGATATGTTAAGCAAAGGGGAGGGAGATGAGAAAAACAAACTTGGTTCAATATTGAATCCATAATGTATGCTTTGATTAACAATTCATTTTGTTTTATAGCTTTAGGGATGTGGCTTTGGCAGTCAAGTTTGTTGATGATACAAAAAAACAAAATAAAATAGGGCGGCTAAAAAAAATGGGGTTGTAAGGAACTCCAAAAGGATCCCTCTAAACTGAGTGAATGGGAAGTAAAATGGCAAGTGCAATTCAATGTAAGGAAGAGATGCACACCGGGGTAAAAATAATTTTTAAAAATCCTAATTTCTCATGTATGTTTATCAGGTCTGAACTGGGAAAAGACCTTGGGGTCACAGTGGACAGCTTGAAGATGTTGATCCAGTGTGCAGCAGCTGTGAAAAGGGTGAATTTCATCCTAAGGATCATGAGGGTAAAGTTTGAAAATAAAACTGCCAAAATTGTAATGACAACACAAATCTAGAGTGCAACCACACTTGGAATACTGTGCATAGTTCCAGTCACTGCATCCCAAGAAGTATATGATGGTGCTGAAACAAGGTGCAAGAGCAAGTCCCCTATGAGGAAAGGTTATACTGTTCTTTTTGGGGGGGGGGGTTAGTTTGGAAAAAATATAAGTGGGAAAATGATAACAATGCATATAATTTTGCATGGTATGGAGAAAGCGTAAAGCAAGTTTTTCTCCATCTCTCATGATACTAGGAGTCACGGCCGTCCATTGAAGTTGGATGCTGGAAGATTCAGAATCGGGACAAAGGTCCATCTAGTCCTGTATCCTGTTCTCAAAGTGGTTAGTCAGATGGCTAGGGGAAGCCCACAAAGAGGGCACCAACTAGGAGGGCTTTGAAAAAGGAATAAACAAATTCATGGAGGATAAGGCTATCAGCAGCTGCTGACCGCAATGGCTGTGGTCTACCTCCACTGCTAGATATTTAGTTGATAGAGCAGAGTCATCTCCCTCTGAGTTGCTGAGAATCCCACCTGTGGCGTTCACTCTTGTGCTCAGGTCCTGCTTGCAGGCTTCTGGTTGGCATCTGCTTGGCCATGGTGAGAACAGAATGCTGGACGAGATCAGCCTTAGTCTGATCCAGCAGAGCTCTCCTTATGTCCTTAGTGAGGTTGTCTTGAAGAGTGCCTGAACTCTAACCCTGCCCTGCTATCCTCGATTGTGTGGCAATTTATCCTCCTAAAAACCTTGCCAGTTTGAATGTATAATAGGGAAAAACGAGTCTATGTCATCCCATATCAATGAAGATGAAACGTGCTTGACCACTGGGCTAAAAGATGATGCCTCAAATAGACGTATTAATTTGACTCTTGCCAACAAAGGTCCGTATAGTTAAAGCTATGGTTTTCCCAGTAGTGATGTATAGAAGTGAGAGCTGGACCATAAAGAAGGCTGATCGCCGAAGAATTGATGCTTTTGAATTATGGTGCTGGAGGAGACTCTTGAGAGTCCCGTGGACTGCAAGAAGATCAAACCTCTCCATTCTGAAGGAAATCAGCCCTGAGTGCTCACTGGAAAGACAGATCCTGAAGCTGAGGCTCCAATACTTTGGCCACCTCATGAGAAGAGAAGACTCCCTGGAAAAGACCCTGATGTTGGGAAAGATGGAGGGCACAAGGAGAAGGGGACGACAGAGGACGAGATGGTTGGACAGTGTTCTCGAAGCTACCAGCATGAGTTTGACCAAACTGCGGGAGGCAGTGAAAGACAGGAGTGCCTGAGTGCTCTGGTCCATGGGGTCACAAAGAGTCGGACACAACTAAACGACTAAACAACAACAACAACAATTTGACTCTTCCCCATCTGTAAGTCTACTAAAGCCTCGTTCTACTGCACTTCATTTACTTTGTTTGGGGTTGCAGGTGTTCCTCAGTGACTGAAATATATGAAACCCTATTGATATCTACCATACCAACTGCCTAGCACTAGATATGGAGCTATAACAAACTTACACTGTGTACACACTACACCTTTAAAGCACATTTGAAGCACATTCTTTCCCTCGAAGAACTGTGGGCACTGTGGTTTGTTAAGGGTTGTTGGGAATTGCAACTCTGCGAGGGGTATTTTGCACTTAGCGTAACTCTTTGAGGGAAAGAATGTGTTTTGAATATGATTTAAAGGTGTGGTGTGTACACAGCCTATAGACCAGAATCTTGAATGCCAGCCATTAGATGTAGTATTTATAATTTCTTTTAGTTCAGTTCAAGTATTTTTCCCCACACTCTTCAGCCAACGAGCCTCTCAGTGGGGTAACCTGTTCTGAAACTCAACGTGGCCTCCTTCCAAGCAGCCGGTTGACTGCAGAGCTGTGTTTGCAATGCTCTCTGTCAGGCACCTATTCAAAGACATTGTATCCTTCCCTCCTAGGCAACCTTTCCCAGCACTCATTAACTCCACTTATGATAAAGAGTAATGGGATTATGTTTTCTTCTGCCAGATTCTCACAGAATAAGAAGATTACAGAATTTCACGACAATCCACTTGTAAAAAGAATCAACAAGAAAATAAAGGGGAGCTAAAGAGGAGCAGCGGGAAACACCCTTATGGAGACCACTTCTTTCACAAACAATATTTCATTGCAACTGTGGGAGGTTAACTTTCATTTACATCAACAGCTTTGGTTTGCTGTTAGGCAGCCGAAAACGTAATGGTCTCTTAACTGCAAGAAGTGAGATGCTTAGATTGAAGTGGCCTGTTCCAACCATTTGGGTTCCCTTTTTTCCCTCTGTTATGGGATAGAGAGGCTCCATAACCTTGGTTAAAATGGTGGTGCTAATACAGTGGTACCTCAGGTTACATACGCTTCAGGTTACATGCGCTTCAGGTTACATACGCTTCAGGTTACAGATTCTGCTAACCCAGAAATAGTGCTTCAGGTTAAGAACTTTGCTTCAGGATGAGAACACAAATCGTGCTCCAGCAGCGTGGTGTCAGCAGGAGGCCCCATTAGCTAAAGTGGTGCTTCAGGTTAAGAACAGTTTCAGGTTAAGAACGGACCTCCGGAACTAATTAAGTACTTAACCCGAGGTACCACTGTAATACAATGCAATGGTACAATTATGCCATTTATATGTTATAACACTGGAAGCATCTTAAAACATAATATTAAGAATTAACTGAGACACCTTTTGTGTCAGGGCTAGCCCAGGATGTTTTGCCGCCTTAGGCAAAATTAAGAATGCTGCCGCACGCATTCACACCGCCTGAGGCGGCCTGGCGAGTAAAAGGAGGTGGGTGGCAGTGGTGGCATTCAGGTGGGTGGGTGGGCGGAGGGCGAGTGGTTCCACCACCAGCGAATGGATCTGCCACTTGAGGCAACGGGTGGGCCATCCCTGCTTTGTGTTGTCTTCTGCTCTTCATGTAGAAACTCACTACAACTCAGCTAATGGCAGAAGACCATTTCTATTTTTGATGAGGCTTGGAAGCCCTCACAGACTAGGTATTTAACTTCTTCACCCAGGCATTACCTCTCTGAGCTGGCCTTCTGGGTCATAGCTGTTTCTCTTAAAGGTTAAAAAGGGAAAAAAGTGGTCTCTTAAGGACCACCATGCTAGATATTTAGGTGATAATGCATACATTACATACACCCTGAAGAATCAGAAATACATAAAAGGTTATCAAACTTCTAATTAAAAAAATAATTCAGCAAGTTCAAACACTGCAGGCAACACACTTAAAAAACAAATCTGCACCCATTTCTGGCATTTATTCCCTTCCAGCAGCTCTCCCTAGTCTGGGCTGCAAACTGCTTTTAGTTTTAAAAGCGGGTTTGATGAAAGGAATTACAAAAGCCAACAGGCCAGAGAGAGACAGACAGACAGACAGACAGACAGACGGGGGGGGGGGAAGAGAATTTAAGAGGAACAAGGAAAAGAAGGGAGAAAGCCACTAAGACAAAACCAGGCAGGTAGACAATTCAAGGGAACTCTAAGTAATATAATAGGAGCGGATGGAGTTCACTGGAGTTAGACAAAGGTGCGCATTCAGAGTCTCTCAGGCCTGTCTCTGGTTACAAAGTCCTGGGATGCAGACTCCCTGGCAGGAGAGCCTGTGGTTAATAAATACTGCTGTGTGAGAGAAGGAAACAGTGGAGTGGGTGTCATGTGTGCTCTCAACCCTGCTGTCATGCCCTCACCACCCCCACCGCGTGCCAAATTATAATCTGTTTACTTCATCATGAATAACTCAGAGTAGAAAGCAGTCCAAATCTCCAGAGCCTCACCCCTTCCTCTGCATAGCCCCACCCTAGGTTCACATTATTGATTATACCATGCTATGTATTTATTTATGTATCAATCTATTCAAATACTGCTATATCCTAAAAACAACAACAACAAAGCGGTTCTTGACTATGATACCACACAGGTATCACAGGTACCACACAGGTTTCATCTAAATTGCCTGCGTAAAGCAAGGCAGCGTAGAAAATTTATCAGCAGGCATTTAAAGGTTGAAACAGAAGGTACCTGCTGAATCTCTACTGACAGAGCATTCAATGGGCCTTATTTTATGAGCATGGTGGAATCCATCTATTGGCTTTTACATAAAGGTAAATTGCACACTAAGCAAAACAAGAAAACCCCATGGATAAATGTTGTCAATCTCTAAAAAGGAGGGGGTGGGAAACCGTTCGAAAACCAAGGTGCGGCTTCTGAAAATTGTTCGAAAACCGGAACACTCACTTCCGAGTTTCGATCATTTGGGAGCCGATTTGTTCGCAAGGCTTTTGAGATCCCAGTTATGTCTGTATACGAAATGTATAAATTCAACTTGTGTTTAGATCAGAGGTAGGCAACCTAAGGCCCGTGGGCCGGATGCAGCCCAATCACCTGCTCAATCTGGCCTTCGGATGGTCTAGGAATCAGTGTGTTTTTACATGAGTAGAATGTGTCCTTTTATTTAAAATGCATCACTGGATTATTTGTGGGGCCTGCCTGGTGTTTTTACATAAGTAGAATGTGTGCTTTTATTTAAAATGCATATTTGGGTTATTTGTGGGACATAGGAATTCATTCATTCCCCCCCCCCAAAAAAAAATATAGTCCAGCCCACCACTTGGTCTGAGGGACGGTGGGCTGGCCCACGGCTGAAAAAGGTTGCTGACCCCTGATTTAGATGATAGATGAGAGAGAGAGAGAGAGAGAGAGAGAGAGAGAGAGAGAGACTGACTGTATATCCAGGAACCATATCTTCAAAATGACAATGAAAGAAACATTTAATGCATAAGAACTTACCTTCTACTTTATCCCCGTATATATATGGTCCAGCAGTAAAATGTGGCAAGCAAAAAACAAGTGCTCCTAGTGCTATCAAGAAAGATGCAAAGGCCAGCCATCTTGGTTTGTGCCCTCTTTCTCCGTAGAAGGATATAAAAAGGCAGAGCAAACAGAAGGAAATGTCATAGCCAGAGGAGATTATACCAGTGAGGGAGCTGTTCAAATCATAACGCTTCTCAATGGTGGAAATGCTCACGTTTACCAGTCCGTTTACCACAATGCCTAAAAGAAAAGAGAAATTAAATCAGATAATAGAAGGATACATCGATTTTTTTTATAATGATAGCACCTTTCTACATGGGCTCCCTTGTCTTCCAAGACAGACAGATGCCAACAACAACAACAACAACATGGGCTGGGTAACGTTCTGCTCTTTAGATGTCAGTATTGTTCCCCCAAAGTATTTTATTATTGTGAAATTGGTACAATGATTTGAGCCAAAATATACACAGTGACATAGTGGGAGCTGGGGTATGCGTGTGTGTTATTTATCGATTCATCATTTCAGACACTGCTTAGAAATGCGAATGATTGAGCAGTATATAAATGCCGGGGGGGGGGGAATCAAGAGAAATTGTTTTTGTTAAGTACTGCCGTTCACTACAATAGGGCACATTCACCCATATTAGTTGCCACCAATGCATTTTTGAAGCGGCACATGCCGGTACAGGCACCTCTTCCCTCCTCTGCACTACACCTTTGCCTACCGCCGCTGCTGCTGGTCACTGCAGACAGTTATTCAGCCCAATGGTCTGAGTCAATTTCCTATGAAAGCTGCCTATTGTCAATTTTGTGATTTGCTGTGGTTGTCCTGTCACTTTAAGAGTTGCGTACACCCCGTATACTTAAAGCACATCACAAACACACACCAAGAAAACAATATTGGGAGCTGTGATTTCTTAAAGAGTCCTGGGACCTATAGCTCTGTGAGGGGTGAACTATAGCTCCCGAGATTCTTTAATATTTAAATGTGTGGAATGTACACAGAGCTGTCTTCAAAAACGCTGCTCTGAACTGTCCAACACCTTGGTGGATTAAAAGAAAGTTTGGACTATGACTTCAAAGCTTGCAAGCAAGAATTCTCAAATTGCATTATTCATTTGTTAAACAAATTACTTGTGCAATTAGCTCTTCATGGGCAACTACTCTATTATTTTGTATAATCAGGGTTCCCACTAAAGAATAATTAATAATCTTAAAAATTAGCAAGTTTTATTCCCTCCAAAGCCCCCTAAGACCAACATGTTTTCATGCCATCTGTTCTGGAATGCAGTACAGTGGTACCTCAGGTTACAAACGCTTCAGGTTACAAACTCTGCTAACCTGGAAGTAGTATCTTGGGTTACAAACTTTGCCCCACGATGAGAACAGAAATTGCGCACCAGCAGTGCAGCGACAGCAGGAGGACCCATTAGCGAAAGCGTGCCTCAGGTTAAGAATGGTTTCAGGTTAAGAACAGACCTCCGGAACAAATTAATTTCGTAACCCGAGGTACCACTGTACTGCAATGTCAGTCCAATAGCATGGAAGTTTTCTCAAAAGTCCAATTGAGCTCCTAATTAATTGTATTACTTTTAAACGATTTTGTAAGATATATGAATATAACCATCTAACTTTGAGCCTAAAAAATCCCAAAGACTGGTCTGTAATACAACTCAGTTAAGCAGCTGTAGTATTGCAACTTTTCAGGTCAGCCTCATTCTGGTCATGCAGCTGCCCAGTTCTAAATTGTCTCTTTTGAAGTTACAGATGTAGAATTGTAAATGAATTGCAATCTCTAAAAACTGCTTAGACCAATAGGCAGAACTTGTTTTTCAGGCCCTCTGCCCACTGATGTGACACATCATGCCTTGTAGAAAGTCTTTGGCTATGTATGATTCCTGAAGGAACAAAAACGTGCCTATGCGTTGTTTGCTTTCCTAACATTTAATCTAATGTGTGGGACAAAGCTCATCCACACCCACAACAAAGAGAGGCAAGATTTGGGTTCAGCACCCTTAAAAGCAGGAAAGAAGGTGGGAGGGACAGGGTTAAGAAATGAACCCATCCCTCAGCACAACCTCAACTCAATATGAGAGAAGGATGGGAGACTCCAATTCGCTTCTACTTCAAGTAACACAAGGTCCCATCATCTCTGGTGTGGGTGACACTTCCTTATGGCTCCATCCCACACTGTCTCTGCCATGTCTTGCATATAGGAAATTGTGTGTAACAGACTGATGGAAGGAACTTTATCTTCAATCATTCCACCTCATGTGATTTTCTGCATACAAATGTTACCAGAGCGATATGGGACAGAGCCACAAGGAAGTGCAACAAAGCTGCCATTGTAACGTAAGAACTGTCCTTGTGAAATTTGATCTCTTAGCAAGAGACAGTCAGTTGCTGGTGTATACTCAATATCGCATTACTACCACCTTGGAAGACTAATAAAAATACAGTCGTATCTGTAAACCTAGGGAGGATTCAAATCCAAAGTTGTGGCTATAAAATTGGGGAGGTGGTTCTGCTGAATCCAATAGCTTCAAGTGTCCCCAGCCCAGAGAGTCAACCGTCCTCTTGCACCCTGAACCATTGTTTTCAGCAGGTCATTCCAGGACTTGGCAGGGGAAAGTTGCGCCTGCGAAAAGTACCTTCATCTCCACAACTGTCAAAGGACACCAGAGCACTTCCTGAACTGTTAGCCAAATTAACACATAGCACAGGAGGGTGGTAACAGGCTGGCACCATCAGCAGGCTTGGCATGGGCCTCAGGAAGACATGGTGGCACCAACACCTGAGTGACTCCTGCTGCTTCTGGAAGAATCTCCCTCCAGTGGGTGTATGGGTGATGCCAGAAGGGCGGACAGGGAACAAGCAGCTCACCCCCACACTTGCCCTCCCATTTCTGGACCTCCATTAAAATATACTGTTGTTTTACTTTATGTTAACTTCTGGGACACAACTTGCCCACCTAGAAATATCCTTTACCATTTCTGTGCCCCCTCCCCCCCCAAAAAAAAATATTTCTTGGTGCCACCATTGAGTGTGTGGGTTGCATCTTCCACTGTGTTGTGTTTGTGTCTTTGCCCCAGGCAGTGGGAGCTGCCTTGTTTTTTCTCCTTCACACTTAAACTAGGCAAGCCAGTGGAAGTTGAAAGGATTGGCCCTCTGCCCAGCCTCCCACAGGGAGTCAGTAAAGGATTAAGAGATAGTTCGTTCTCTGGCAGGTAGGGAAGTAGGTGGTGGTGGTAAGGAGAAGTTATGGCCTTCTCACTAAGAGCTTTGTCCCACAGATTTCTAGTATATTTCACATGAAGAGGTATATTCTCAGATAAAGGCCTTTTTTTTCATTTTGTTGGTTTTAAATAGGCATGCAGGCTATTTTAAATAGGACTGCAGCCTCATTTTATTTTACAGTTTACGGATGTTAAAACCTGGATGGATTGCTGGTTAGAGTGTTGAACCAGGACCTGGGAGACCCAGGTTCAACTTCCCCCTTAGCCATTAACTGAACGGGGTAATTTTTCGCCAGTCACGATCTCTCGGCGTAAACTGCCTTGCAGGGGTGCTGTGAGGACAAATGGTGAGGGGAGAGAATGATGTACAGTGCCATGAGTTCATTGGAGGAAAGGTGGGACACAAATGAAACAAATACAGATAATGCACATGTTGTCCATCCATACATTTCACAGAATCACAAAATTGTACAGTTTGGAAGGGACTCTGAGGTTTATCTAGTCCAACCCTCTGCAATGCAGGAATATACAGCCATCCCACGTGGGGATCAAACTTGCCATCTTGCATTTTCAGCACCTTTCTCTAACCAACTGAGCTATCCAGGATGAGAGTAACAGAGAGCTCCACCACTGGGAGGTGAGCAAGCAGCGGCCACAGCCACAAGGAGCAGCTGCAGCCACCCCTCACCTGCCCGCTTCCTCTGAATAGCATGGCAGAGAGGACTATAAAGAGCAGTGGCTGAGTTTGCTCACTCACATTGCTGCCGCAGCAGGGACAAATTGGAGCCAACTTAGCTTAGTGGGAGAACACAAAAGATCCCAGTTCCAATCTCCACATATGGAAAGAAAGAACTCACTCTGAAACATTAGAGTTAGTGTAGGCTGGGGCAGGGGGCTAACCCACTGCCCTCCAGATATGGTTGGACCACACCTCTCATCATCCCTGACAAAAGCCAGTGTGGAGTATTGGTTAGAGTGTCAGACCGGGGGCTGCGAGTGAAATCTTCACTCAGCCACATACCTCACTGGGTGACCTTGAGCCAATCGCTGCCTCTCTGCCTAACCTACCTCACAGTGCTGTTATGCGGATTAAATGAGATGGGAGGGAGAACCCCATTTGCCACCTCTGGCTCCTTGGAGAAAAAAAGGTGAGGTATAAATGCGATGAAATAAATAAAAATAATAAAATAAATGGTCTGTGATGTCAGGATTGGTAGGAGCTGAGAGCCCAGCAACATCTGGGATGTTCAGTTGATTAGAGTGTGGTAGTGATAAAGCCAAAGTTGAAGGTTCAATTCCAATATGGGACGGCTGCATATTCCTGCATTGCAGGAGTTTGAGTTAGATGATCTCTTCCAACTCTACAAATCTAGGTTGGCCACTCCTGGTGTAGGTCACACTAAGCCTACCAGAAGGACCAGTGGCCTGATTCAGCTAGGCTTTGTGGTGCCCCAAAACCCTGAACCAGTGATGTGCATATAATTATAGAATCGTCGAGTTGGAAGGGACCCCAAAAGCCATCTAGTGAATTTTAGTCCAATCACGTGCATTGCCAAAATCTTGCCCACAGTGAAATACGAGAGATCCCTTCAATGAACAACCTTGAAGGACACCCATGATTTGGGGGCAGAGGTGCCAACTTAAATATGGAGGGCAGGTAAACCCCACCCCGCATCATAGATCACAAGACATGGTGCACACATACCATTTGAATGGCAATGCCCATCAATAAATATTCGAGGGGTCTGGGTCCCCCAAGGAGTTGGCTCCTATGTTTGGGGAGGTGGCCCGGGTGCAGGTGGAGGAGGAACTCATATTTTCATCAAACCATCGAATTGTACAGTTGGAAGAGACCATGGGGCTCGAACCCTGAGATAAAGAGTTTCATTCTCTACCAACTGAGCTATCCCAGGCCCCCTGAATCCTCTCCCCCCCCCCACTTGCACTTTTCCATCCACCTTGCTCCCACACCACCGCAACCCATGCGCCACAAGGGCGCGCTTGACCACGACCGTCTTGGAAGCCTTGTGGGGGGAAATCTCCGTCTCCTGGGAGGTGGGGGAAGAGAAAACCCCTCTGCCTTCTTTTCTCCTCACCTTGGAAGATGGAGAGGAGACTGTAGAAGAGCAAGTAGCCCTTGGGGTTGTTGCAGACCTGCAGCGCGGCGGGCGCGAACCTGCCGATGCCGCAGAGGTGCTCCTCCGGGTCCAAACTGCAGGACGCGCCCAATGCCGGATGGCCGAGGCGGCCTGGAGAGAGCGCCGCCCGCTTGTGCTCGGAGCCCTCCGGGCTGGAAGGCTCGAAAGCCGGGTTGTCCACGCCATCTTCCTTCATGGCGCGCAGCCCAGGAAGGACCTGAAGCACCTGCCACCGACTTCCCCGCCCACCACCGTCTCCGGAGACTCGAGGCCGCCGGGTCCCAGCAGCAGCAGCCTCGGCGGCTCCAAGATCAGAGCGCGCGCGGAGAGAAATGGAAAGAGAACAGCAGGCGGTGTGGCAAGGAGACCGTCCCGGTTTAAGGAACCGGGAGGAGCTGCAGAAACCCGAGGATGAAACTCCCCGGGAGGTGGGGACCTCTTGGGGAGAGATGGCGAGCGAGCGTGGCTCTGCTGGAATGACCAGTTTTGTGTGTGCGCGCGTTTTCCCCGCTCAGATGGCCAAGGCGACGGTTGTCCTCGTTCGGCTCACCTACGCGTGAGGAAAAAGCGCGCAGGGCGCAGCCTGAGGGGCAAAAGGCCACAAATAAGAACAACAGAACCACTTTCTTCCTGGTGGACGTCCCTCTTTCTTTCTCTCTGTCTCTCTGTCACACACACACTGCTTTCCAATAGTTTCAGATTCTTCAAGGAATAAAAGAAATAAAGAACAAGGAACCTGTAGGTGTCACCAACGTCCACGCTAAATGTTGCATCTCCTAAGGTGTTTTTGTTTTTGTTTAGAACTGCCACTCAGCTCCCCAGATTTCTTTCCTCATGAAACTCACAGCCCTTGCCATGTTGCCACATCCCTAAGCAGATGAAGCGCATGTGAAAATGTTGCAAACGGGTATGCGAGTATAGGCATGCCTAAGAAATATTTGTTTATTTAGCGCTTATGGACTCAATGGGCCAGGGGAAAATGTAATCCAGCTTTTTAAATGAATAAATAAAGCTGCCACAAATGGCAAGCAGAATGGGTTAAAAGAAGAAGAAATTAACTATTGCAGGAGGAGGAGCCCTTCTGGAATGTCACAGGCAGCCTGCTTGGTGACAGTTAAGAGTGGCAGTTGGTCAGGGACGCCATGACAACCAGGCTGATTTGGACCAGGAGTGAGGCTGAGGGCACATTTGATGTTTGAAACACAGTGAGGATGTTTCCCTGCCCCTGCTGGTTTCAAGTCGCTTTCTTACCTTGTTCAACACACCAGAGAGACGGAGGGGATGTCTTCATCTGGTTGCCCAATACTTGATTTGTTTCCTCTTGCCATTTGTGCACGTGTTGTCATCTGCGCATGCGCAACAGCTGCCTGAAATGTACGCACCTCGGCTCAACAGCTCCTTTGAGGGAAAGTACCTGAGTATTTCTCAAGAAGCCGCAGGATATAGATGGATTGTGGCTATCACCATGTGCATACAGCTGCAGACGCCAGTGGTGGGAGCACAATGGAGCCAGAGTAAACAGTAATGTGCACACAGCCCAAGGCATGACATATGGAGAGCCTTTGGCACTCAGGTGTTGCTGAACTGCAAGTGCCATCATCCCCTGGCATTGGCCATGTTTGCTAGGGCTGATAGGAGTTGTAGTTCAGAAATATCTGGAGGGTCGGAGGTTCTCGACTAATGCAATCCACATTCCTTCTGAATATGATCATGAGATATCAATGCTATGTCACCTCTAACCTTTGGGAAGAAAGGGAGTCCAGGTTTACAATATGGCTACTTCCACTGATTTCATGTGGAATTACTGGCAGAAGCAAGGAATACTGAAGCTTGCTATGCTTTAATAAATGTATGTGTTTCTCTCCCCCCCCCCCTCCTTGTTATCAGATGTGTTGGATATTCACTTTGATCTAAGTGTTGGCAAGACTCAAATTTTAAACAAACTGTATCTGATCCTTCAAGTTACTAGCTCAGCTCAGTTACTAGCATGAGACTTAATCTCAGGTGGGTTCAACCCCCGCGTTGAGCAAAAGACTCCTCCATTGCAGGGGGTTGGACTAGATGACCCTCTTGGTCCCTTCCAACTCTACAATTCTATGTTTCTAAACATGGAAAATAGGCATAATTTGCTTGTATCACTCGTAGATGCTAGCAAAGTCTCTTGTGAGGGGTTTTTCCTGTGGATTTTTCTTTTCTGTCTTTTGCTGTGGGTTGTTGACTTTAAATATTATATACACATTGTATTTTTAATGATGTTGTGCTTGTAAGCCTCCCAGAGGATAATTGTTGATTGGCAGCTGTTAATTTGTGGCCCGCTGTGACCCTTCTTGGGTTGCTTGTTAAACTGGAAAATTAAGTCCTCCACTTAGAAATGACAGACAGGTATGATCACAGTTAATGTTTAGCTTCCTATTGTTAGATCAGGAAGGGACAAGCTCTTCAGATAGGTTATCACCTCTCAACCCAGTTATATAGACACCATGAGTTTGATAAGACAGGAAACCAACTTTTTTTTAGTCTTTGCTTTTATTTTAATCATTAAACACTCATAAAATTGGTTGCTTTCTGCCATAACAACTAGGAATGTTTTCGATCTGAAAACAGACTTTCTTTCCAATACAAGAACTCTCCTCAGGACCTTCATCCTTCTCCTCTTCTCTATCGCTCTCTGTCGCTGAAGAGGAACCCACCTACTACATCAAATGCAAAACTCACAGAAATATGAACATATATTGCACGCACTCTCACAGACAGGTCAGCCCCCCCACTCTCTTTCCTCTTCTCCTATATTCTTCTTTCAAGCCCAATCACACTCCCCTTTCTGGGGGTGATCTGCTCTCTTTCTCCTGTTCTAGCAATCTCCCTTTCTTTTCCTAAAGCAAGTGGTTCAAGTCAATGTCCATTTTCTTTCTGAGAACACCTTTACCCATTCAGCCACAGGCCCCCTTCTCCTTCCTGTCAACATCTCTGTCGCTTCCCCAATCTTTCCCTGGGCAATTTCACAGCATCCTCCTTTCTCCGTGGATGCTGATAGCTTCGCTCCTTTGAAACGTAGCCTGTTTGGTCATGTATCGCTTATCGTAGAATCAAAGAAACATGGTATTGTACAGTTGGAAGGGACGCCAAGGGTCATCTAGTCCAACCCCCTGCAATGCAGGGTCCTTTTGCCCAATGTGGGGCTTGAATTTACAATCCTGAGATTAAGTGTCTCATGCTCTCCCAACTGAGCTACTTGTTATGAATGTCTGTGTTAACTGATTCTGTCTTACATCATTTAAATAAATATGCTGATTCACTTTTATTACAGTAAATTGCTTGAATTATTAATTGGTGGCATTCTTTGACTTCATAAATCTTTAAACTTTCTGTTTCTGGACATGCCCTGTGTCATAAGATCCTAACTACACATATAACCTTTTATTAATTTGAAGCATGGGAACTGAATATATATATGCAGGGCCAGATTTAGGTTTGATGAGGCCCTAAACTACAGAAGGTAATGGGGCCCTTTATATGTCCAGCTATTGTTTGTCAACAACAAATGGTCACTGTTTTTTGTGTTGAATATATGCTATAGGGTAAGTCATGGACCTAATAGGTATCTAAAGCCATTTGCACATAACAAAATATGTATTTTATCAAAGTAATTGTTGAACTGAAATACAATTAAGAAGAAGTATATTAATAGTGAAATGGGGGGGGGGCAAGAGAGTGGGGCCCTAAGCTATAGCTTGTTTAGCTTATACGTAAATCCCGCACTGTATAATATATGTTTGGTTTTTGCACTTGCAAACACATACACATATATCTAGAAAGGGCTGGGGAAAGTAGTAGGTAGGTGAGGGTTGTTTTCCCTTCTCTGTCCAGCCCTCTTCAGCTGTCTCTTGCTCATCCATCCCCATCTGCATTAAGTAGGATTAGTTCCACTGCTGCCCAGTCCCACTCCAGAGCCTGGAGAAAGAGAGAGGGAGGCTGGGAAGGAAGAGAATGGATTGGTTAGGACAGTGTTAACTCCTTCCCCACTTGGCCTCCATGGCTCCTGAAGTGTCATGTGATAAGCCAGGTTTGTATGCTCCAAGTTTTTCCTCTGCAGCTGTGGCTTTACCTGTCCTGCACTGGAGGCAATATGACATGAAGGGGGGGAAAGTGGCCATGCCTAGCCCTTCCCCAAAAGCCAGATTCATGTGGCTTAGTGGGCCTAATTTGTCCTGCAGGTTGAAGGCTTCCCTCTGCTGCTTAGGAATATCACACCTGTCCTCCATGATTATGGATTTGTCCAATCTTTTATAAAAGTGATCTCAGGATTGAAGAATGCATCACATGGAAATATGTGTGACGAACACCTGACATTTCATTTCTGTCAGGGAAAAGCAGCATCAGGAGGGGTGTATTTGGTGTTTTGTTTTGTTTTGCTTGCTTGGATGATCTCTCAGGATCCCTTCCAATTCTTGATTCTGAGAGTTATTGAGTCTGAAATTAGCCATGCAGGTCTGGCCCAGGTACATCATTTGTTCGAGGCACATTGTTTGCCAAATGTTTGGCCAAGCAAGGGCTGCCAATGAAACTGAATATTGGCTGGTGGTTTGAATGTTCCAGTAAGGTGCCTCCCTCCCCGTTAAGGAATGTTGTGATTCAAAGGCCTGCAATCTGGGGAGAGGCTCAAGAGAGACACAGAGAACTCAGTTCATTTCTGCAAGAACCTGGTGCCAGCTGCTTCCCTGAAGGTCTGATGTTGGAGCAGCAGGGCTTTTCTCTGTGTGTGGGGGGGCGGGTGTTTAATGCTGTAAATAAACATCACTTTTGCAAAATGCCAATATGGCTACTGTGACCTTTTCCAATGGAAACCAAATCCAGGTAAGCACTGTTAAGAGAATTGAGGTATGCACAGTGCTATTTTCCAAAAAAAGAGGTGCCGGAACTCACCACGAACTTCTCTCTTGTTCTCTTAGAATGGCAAGGGCACTCAGCTGAGCTTCTGTGAGCTCTGGCTGGGGGGAAAAACCCCTGGATGTGCATAACTTACCCAGACCCTGTGATCATCATCTTCCTGTGCCACCTCCATGAGAGGTCTGGGCCTTTTCTGCAGTGGCTCCCTGTTCGAGGAATGCTCTCTCCAGGGAAGCTTACCTCTTCAGCCAGGCTTCTGGCTGACTAACATCCTATATTGTTTCTGCCTGGTTTGCTTTTTTTCTTATTATGTATTTTGTGTTTTTATCTTGTATTTTTATGCTGTAAACTACCCTGAGATCTACAGAGGAAGGTTGATATGCAAATTTAATTAATAACAACCACAACAATACATGCACAGAAGACAAGGTGAATGCCCTACTCTAATGGATGAGAGTAAACATTTAACCTTATTTCTGTTTTTGTGTTTTTTTAATCTACCAGTCAGGAATGTTGTAAGGAGCAGTTCAGTGCATGCATGTTTTGAACTTTGCTTTATTATCTCTGCTCCTAATCTTAAAAGCACTTTGTTATGGTTCATCCTCCAGGTGCTCAGAATCGATGAGACACCCATGGTGATAAATATGCCTGCTAAATAATGTTATGCTCCACCAAAAAAAGTATATAAACAGTTAGTGCTCATCCGCACTTCAGCTTGCCCCATGCCTAGAAACCATAGGTCCAAGCAGTTTTCCATTTGACCCACTCCTTTCCCAGGGAAAACCTGCTCTTTAATGCTAAATCAGAGCAACTATCAATCTGGAGAAAACCTGAATTGCCACTTGTGCCAACTGAGCACTAAAGAGCGGTTTTCCCTGGGAGAAAGCAACAGGGCAAGAGGAAGTGTGGATAAGCCCTTAGAAACCAGAACCCAGCATTTTGATAGCAATACGCTACAAAAAACAGGTACTGCATACCTTAAAAGAAAAAGAAAGCTAGCAGATTTCATACGTCTCAGCTGCATAGTTTTGTGCACCCAACATATGTAATAGTTGATACCAGAAATTATAAATAAATTCAGTTAGAAACTGAACTATTGACCCCAGCTGTTGGCCTTCATCCAGCTAAAATACTCAGGCAATCCAAAGAACATTTTCTCAGGGGTAAATCCCACTGAATTCATCAAGTGGAAGGAGCTGCTGAAGTGGTCAAACCAGTTTCTTTGTTACAGTAATGGGCCTAGCCAAGTCTGTTAGGCACTTATTTCTATTTCTAAAGAGCCGCTCAAGTACATATGCATTGCCATAGGAACAGCTGGCTGGTTAGGCTCTTTCACGAGGGAGTAGGCCTGCTTCACACACACACACACACACACACAGAGCTGGAAGCTACATAGTTTTGCAGGTAGGAAAACAATTGCCCAGGAACTAGCCTTTTGTTTTAGTCCTGTCAGGAGTTGGCCGTTTCCCAGGGTGTCTGGAGTTGGAGGCTAGAAAGACCCAGAGAGGTGTAAGCTGCTGTCTGTGCTGAGTCCAAGGCTATGGCTTTGGGGACAGCAGCCCCAACCCTGGAAGCTTAATGGGGAAGCATGATCTTCCGGAGGGCTAATTCTGTGAGTCCTGTGCTCAGTAAGTATGCACTTATACATTTGTGTAAATAAAGCCATATGTGTTAAAGACACCATTGTTCATCTGATGGCCACTTTAAACAATAAGATCCATGGAATGAGGTGAATATTAGGAGTGTGGATTCAATCACTGACGCTAAAAACCTAAGCATACTTACTAGGTGAGTAAACTCCCAAGTGAACACAGTGGGGCTTACTTCTAAGAAAACTTCCATGGGATTGCATTACACAGGGTATATAAGATCCAGTAAATGAAACAGTTAAAGTTGTCCTTAAGGTATTCCTCCCCACACTTTTAGGCATTTTTCCAAGCACAGGCTTATGCCAATGTTAGCATGGTGCAACTCATAACTCTTCATCAATAATACTGGCTGCACCTGCTTTTCTGCAAATGAATACCTCCTCCTCCCTGCCATTCTCATTCTCTGCCTGCTTTCTTCTCTCCTCCTTTTAGCACTCTTGCATGCATTCTCTTTCTTCTTACCGCCATCTCTGCCTTTTCTATCATCTCCATACTTCCCATACAGATCTAACAGGAGAGATAAAAAGAGTAAAGGCACACATATCTCGAATTTCTGTTTCAAAAAGCTTCTTTCTTTCTTTCTTTCTTTCTCTCTCTCTCTCTCTCTCTCTCTCTCACACACACACACACACACACACACACACACACACCCTGGGTGGGCAGCTCAGAGTCAATGGGGAGGGGAGAAAAAAGAGGGGAAGCAGCCGAAACGGGGAGAGAAAAGGACACACCACTCACATCTATCCTGACCACAGCTAGCTGGCAGGGCTTCAGATGTGGAAATTGCTTCTCCATCAGCTCTCTCACCACCATTACCATAAGATCGTTCTTGCCATTTTGGGGGGCAAAGATGTAATATACCTGTGCAAATTCCAACCAGTACCAAGCAAGTCAGTGCAGGCAGGGGGAAAACTTAGCAAATGGAAAGTAAAATTAGCTAGAGGATGTTTTAAAACAGCATTACATCTGCCAGTACAAATAATTCTGCAAAGCTGCTATGTTGAAAGAGGGTGAGAGGAGAAAACGGAAAAATTATTCCACTGATCACTCTGATACAGAAATAGAGCCAGGGAATTTCCCGGGAAATTATATTATTTTATATTATTTTTCAAGGACAGAGAACAGCACGAATGGTCACTCAAACGTTTTAACATGTCGCTGAGAGGTGACAAGAAGTTACAATATCTAGGAATATTTATTAGGTCTGAAATGAAGCACGCAAACATTCTCTATGATTCCAAGGTCTGGTTTTCACACACACACACACACACACACACACACACACACGTGTCCAAAGGCTAGTACAGTGGTAGTACCTCGGGTTAAGTACTTAATTCGTTCCAGAGGTCCATTCTTAACCTGAAACTGTTCTTAACCTGAAGCACCTCTTTAGCTAATGGGGCCTCCTGCTGCTGCCACGCCACCGGAGCACGATTTCTGTTCTCATCCTGAAGCAAAGTTCTTAACCTGAAGCACTATTTCTGGGTTAACAGAGTCTGTAACCTGAAGCGTATGTAACCTGAAGCGTCTGTAACCCGAGGTACCACTGTAGATATTGTACAGCTGCAGCAACCATGGAAACTTAATGGGGAAGCACAATCTGTTGGAGTGCTAATTATGTGACTCCTATGTTCAATATATATGTGTTTGTACATATGTGTAAAGAAATATACGCATAAATAAAATCACATATGTTAAAGACACCACTGTCTTTAGTAACTTTCATTCCAAGGAAACCAAACCCTGGGTGAGTGCTGGGACCCCTGAAGTCTCTTGCCACTCAGACATTGGCTTGTGTGTAACAATATAATGGAACAAGATAGTATATTAAATGTGCAGTGCAACCATAGGTACATTTACTCAAAATGTCTGCTTTCAGTGGGACCTGCTCTAGTAAGCATGCTTACAATTGCAGCCTTAAGTTCCATTCCATTCAGCATGTCTTCGTTTTGACAACTGATATCTGCTGCATCAGAATGGAGGCCAAAAGTTAGGAAGGCGATGCATCCCAGCTGAAAACAGTGGGGCTTAAGGACACATAAGCTTCACAGTGGATTACGGCATGACAAATTTGCTGCTACCTTTAAAGAGTTGAAGAAAATATGTTTCCCCTTCAGTCAACTCTGCTTGAACATTCTTTCACAAATGAGAGGGTTATTTGCTTAGTATGTTCAAGCAATCAAAAAAGTTCATCTGCAACTCTAATACAAGTTTAATAAGGTCAGTGTAGTTCGATGACTTTTTAACAGCAATGCTGCTGGGACCATCTGGGTGTTTTAGAGGGATTTTCCCCATATTGCTTACTTTGTGTTACCCTCTCACATTACAGCATTTTCTGGCCAAAAACAGCTCAGGGAGTGTTTTCCCAGCAAATGCTGAGTTACTGCACAGCTCAGATGAAGGTCAGTAGCCACAGTTTCAACATCTGGTGCTGGCCGACATCCAGTTAGTTAGCAGTCTGCTTCAGGTAACTTGGTTTCCTCAGTGGTGGCTTGCATTATAACAGCCTGTCGCGGAGAGATTACTCAAATGTGGCTGGCTCAGAAAAGTCTCTTTCTCTGTGCAATCAACTTCCTAATACAGTGGTACCTCGCAAGACGAATGCCTCGCAAGACAAAAAACTCGCTAGACGAAGGGGTTTTTTGTTTTTTGAGCTGTTTCGCAAGACGATTTTCCCTATGGGCTTGCTTCGCAAGACGGAAACGTCTTGCAAGTTTGTTTCCTTTTTCTTAACACCGTTAATACAGTTGCGACTTGACTTCGAGGAGCAACTCATAGAAAGCGGTGTGGTAGCCTTTTTTGAGGTTTCTAAAGACTTTGGTGATTTTTGAAGCTTTTCCAAAACTTTCCCGGCACCGTGCTTCACAAGACGAAAAAAATCGCAAGACGACAAAACTCGCGGAACGAATTAATTTCATCTTGCGAGGCATCACTGTAGCTGCTTCTGCAGACTCAGTATATGCATTTCACAAAATGGACCCCAACTTCTCAGTTTTAAAGAGTTGCCTGTGGATTTCTAGCATGTTCCATCCTTTCCTGTGAGGACAGTATGGGCTCATGCACACTTCTGTTTGCCTTGTGATTTCTAGGTACGGGAAAACTCACTGTTTACTGTTGAATTGGAACAAGCATCAATCCACAGAAAACCCAATTGACATTTGTTCCGATTCAGAAGTAAACAGTGGGTTTTCCCCGGCAAAGCAGCAGGACTAAAGAAAACCCTCTTGGACCCATGCCTAGAAATTACAGGATACTTGGAATAAATTACAGCACAAAAAGAGCTATAGATGAGCCCTGTCTTATGCTGATTGTTCACTTAACATGCCCATTGGTGTGGAAGGAAAAGGGTAGGCTATATAGGTTTGTAAATTGCAATCTGTTTAGGGATAGAGAGCCTGTTCCTCTAACACAGAAGTACAGTGGTACCTTGCTTCTCAAACTTTATCAGTTCCGGAAGTCCATTCCAAAATCAAAGCATTCAAAACCAAGTTGTGCTTTCCCATAGAAAGTAATGCAAAATGGATTAATCTGTTCCAGACTTTTAAAAACAACCCCTAAAACAGCAATTTAACATGAATTTTACTATCTAACAAGACCATTGATCCATAAAATGAAAGCAATAATCAATGTACTGTACTGTAAAATAAATAAAACAGTATTGTAGATGATAAAAATGAAAATTAAAAAAATTTCTTACCTGTACTGATGATAGTCATTGTTTGGATGGGGGGGGGGGCTTTTATCCATTTCTGCAGTCACACAATCAATCAAGGAACAATCCATCAATGAACTGGGATCCACACAAGTCACAAAAACAAATTAACTGAAAAAGCCTTAAAACAAAAAACGCAAAATAAATAGCAAAAACAAAAGCACCAAATATAAGCTCCAAATATCACCTCAGAACATTGCAATCGAAAATAGAAGGCTTGAATTACAATAGGGGTGGGGCTCAAATTAGCAGCGCAACAGGAAACATGGGGGACTCAAAACAAAGCACGTTCAGCCTCTGAAAAAAGTTCAAAAACCAGAACACCTACTTCCGTTTTTGCAGTGTTCGCGTTCCAAGATGTTCGTGAACTAAGCTGTTCGAAAACTGAGGTACCACTGTAGCCATTGTTGGCTATTCCTGTGTAACAGATGCATAACAGGTAGAATTCCATCAGGCATTGCAAAGGGGGAAAGCTGTACCTGTGAAACATGCCACACTGCCTCTTCTGCCAATCTCATAGCTTTTGAAGGGATATCATATTTATCGAGAAAGAAAGACAGGTCAGGAGACAACGAAAGATGGAAACCTATGCCTGGGGACATTGAAAGTTAATATGTTTCTACTGAAAACCAACTTTTGGATGGGTTCCAAAATATGATTACCTTGAGAAAACAAAAACAAAAAATAGGCTGGTTATGAAGAGGTTGTGTATGCTCAACTACCTAAGAAACGAAAATCAGTCGTCAGAAAAACAGGCTCAAAAAGAAGCACCCCAACTTTTTAAATAGAATAACCTACTTCCAAAAAGAGAAAAACTATGATCATAATCATACAGTACTGTGTTTCCTGCAAGGAGACCTTTCAAACTGTTGCATTTATGCTTGTGTTCTGTAGGCACCTACAGACCACAATGCTAAACTATAGTGAGCATCTGGCTTTATGTCTGAACCACATGAATGGGTGACTAGGACATGAATTATTTTCTTTTCTTTTAATGTGCTAAAGCAGAAAGTGTTCGGCTAAACAGAGGCATGATCAGCAATCAGACACTAACAGAATCAGTTGTCATTGTAGTGGGCAGGTGAGGTGGTTAGGGCATCTTAAAAACAAAAAGCAAATAGCTTCTTTTCAATATTTGAAGTGACAGAAATTTCCAGCACCGTCCAAAGGATAAATTGCATTTGGACTTTATTGAAGCTGACAAATTTCACAGCAAATTGGAGAGGACATAACATTAATACATGTTTTCTAGTCGTGCGTTATTGGGGTAACACTGTTATTTTTAACAGATACATATTTTCCACAGTACACCATACTAACACTTTGAATGCACAAATAAAAAACATTTAAAGTCTACAAATATATATTGATGCATGCCATGCACCATATGATATATGGTTTATTTACACATATATACAACCTGAGCCTACGGTGGAGGAGTTCACAGCATCAACACCACAAAAGAGTATTGTTTCCCCCATCAGCTGCAGCCTTGGATTCAGACAGAAATCAATCAATACACGCTTTCTCTCAACCCCCCCCCCCACTTGCTGCTTTGCATCTTGCTCACATCACTCCAAAACTCTCCACTCTAAACTCTGCCTTTATCCTTCTAACCAATGTGAGTTGAGGCAGGGGGCCCCGCCTACTTGCTTTCTTGCACAGAGCCCCTGTCTTTGTTCTCATAATGACCCATCACCCAGGCTATCACCTGACCAGACTAGACTGTCTATTCCAAGAATTAGAAAGGGATCCAGATATTCAGCCTAACCCCCTAAAATTTTCATAACTATATATACCGGTATATATATATATATATATATATATATATATATATATATGAAGTTTCATTTATGTAACCTGAAGGAGCGTCTCCACCCCCATCATAGAACCCGAGGGCCACTGAGTTCCAGCTCCGAGGGCCTTCTGGCGGTTCCCTCCCTGCGAGAAGCCAATTTACAGGGAACCAGGCAGAGGGCCTTCTTGGTAGTGGTGCTTGCCCTGTGGAACACCCTCTCATCAGATGTCAAAGAAATTAACAACTATCTGATGTTTAGAAGACATCTGAAGGCAGCCCTGTTTAGGGAAGTTTTTAATGACTGATGTTTTAATGTATTTTTAATCTTTTGTTGGAAGCCACCCAGAGTGGCTGGGGAAACCCAGCCAGATGGGTGGGGTAGAAATAATAAATTATTATTATTATTATTATTATTATTATTATTATTATTAGGTTTTAAAAATCCAAATTATAGATAAAGTCAATGAAAGAACAATGCTTTCAAAGAACACTTGAAATGGGCTAGTATCTTTCATTATATTGTGCATATGACAGAGAAGACTTCTCAGAAGCACTGTTTGTGACAAGGTGGGAGAAAAGTGGTTAGAGAAAGAAGGAGACAGCTAATCAAGTTGAGAAGTGGCAGATGGGAGATGGCAGGGAGGGAACAGTGGATATAGTCAGTTTCTGACCCCTGCCCTTTCCTCTAAGGACGTGGAGCTTTGAAAAGAGTTGAAAATGGGCAGCCTGTAAAGTATGCTACACATTAGCCAATTCCCTCTTGCCTCTGTTTGTTCTCTGTTTGTCACTTAAGAACAGATCCTATATCAATGAAGCAGCCAGTAGATTTCCCACCTTAGAACATACTTTTGTTCACATTACTTCCCTTAGTATCATTTGGGGACAGCGAGTAGCTTTCTGTCTCTATTAGATTTTCCCCACCTCTTGCTCTCATGTGTAAATCCCATTGTGCCATTCTGTTGTATCCTCAGTTAACATGTTTGCTTCTCTCAAATCCTCCACCCCCACGCCAAACTACATAAAAAAAAAATACTTCTGGCTTATGTTTCCCAAGCCCCTAGCTTTTCCTTCTCTACTCCCCTGATTTCTATGTCCAGACATCATCATTACATGGAACCTTAAGCTAAAGCTAAAAATAGTATGTTGCTAATAAATAAAACCTCATGTTCCTAGTCATTCTACCCCCACCTCCTCAATTAAGAAATTTGCAGTCTGATTTCACTTTCCATACTACATCACTTCCCCTTCCACATTTCTTCCCATTCATGATGAAAATGTTTGAACATTCTATACAGTTTTTCAACATGATGGGGCAAATAAACGTTGCCACGTAACAATGGGCACCTAGATAGTCTCGCTCCTCTATCCCTACCTGCCCACGGGTTAGGGGGCACAATACTTGCCTTGCCCTGGGTTCTGGCAACCCACACTACACCACTGGCTCAAGTCCCTTAAAGTTTGTCATATATTAATGGAGTGCTTGATTAGCTGGCTAGCTCATCAGGGTTTTCTTGGAATTCTCTTAGTGGGTGAGGCTAATGGAAGCATTTTGTTGCAGGTGCCACAATTGCCCAAGTCTTCCACCCTCACTGCCTTGGAACAGACACTCTTTAGCTGAGTCACGGTGTTGATAATCTGTGAGAAGGAGGTTGAGAAACTCTCTTTCCTCCATCCCCATTTTCTCAGTACTGAAGAGAAGGGTGAAATGGAAAGATGCAGGAAAACACTGAAATCCAAAACTGAGTCACAAGGGGATAATCAAAAGGGAGTAGCAATGGTTTATTGAAATTTGCCTCTGCGCTGCTGGGCCATTTCACTGACACACATTCGGGGTGGGTCAGTGTTACTGCACGTGCACTAGTTCAACTTGTTATGGAGATTCCCTCAACTGGGCAGATCCAGCAACTCGACTAATTAGCTATTAAGCTAGAGCTGAGAATTCAGCTTGGAAAAATATGTGTCAGCTTAGGGATTTCATTATCACACAGGTGCACAGGTGTTGCAAGCTAAAACTGCCTCCATGTGGTTTTTCCATGTCACAGAGGCATAATGTGGAAGGGGGGATGTCACCCATAGCACAGGTTTTTTTTGGGGGGGGCACATTCCTTTGTGGCATCCTTCTCTTCACCTGGAGGGCGGCTCGAGAAGGACGCAACAGGAATGTGCCCTGCCAGCCCTGTGCTACTTTTGCAAGTCTCCCAAATGATGATCTCGCAGCGTGCTGTAAGTCCATCCCTCAAAGCAGGGTGGCACAGACTGCACTGGAAGACCAGGTGCAACCCCACTCAACTCCACTGGACAGGGGTTTCTCTGATAGCACACCTGCGATGGCTCCATGGCACTCTGCCCCCATGGTGTGCCACAAGCACCCTGGCATGCACACACCTGCCCTGAGCACCAGCAAGGTATGCTCCCCCACTGGCTGGAAGATCAGCATATCCATCTCAACATGTCTGCAGTTTCTACCACTGGAATATGCAGCACTGAAACAGAAACACTTAATGCGATGAAGAAGAACCACACAATGAAATGTGGTTAATGAAGAGGCACCCAGAGGTCCTCTCATGTCAAGAAGTAACATGTAGTCCTAACTGGTTTCAAGTGGGGTGGAATGGACCATTGGGAGCTGCCTTAGACCACTGGTCCGTCTTGCTCAGTTTTGTCTACACTGACTTGGCACTGTTTCTCCAGGGTTTCAGGCAGCCCAGCCCTTCCCAAGGAAGTCAGGGGCTGAGCCCGAGAGTTTCTTAAGAAAATGTATGTGATTTACCACCCAGTATCAGCCTCCTCCCTTTTGCTTCACTCAAGGAAGTGAGAGGTCAAGCAGTACCTCAACTGAGGCAGCATTTTTTAATTCTAACCTTTAAAGCCCTATACGGCCTAGGACCCTCGTACCTACAGGACCGCCTCTCGTGGTATGTCCCACGGAGGACCTTCGGTCTTCAAATAAAAACATCTTGGAGATCCTGGGCCACAGGGAGGTTAGGCTGGCCCAACCAGAACCAGGGCTTTTTTGGCCGTGGCCCCGTTCCGGTGGAACGCTCTGTCACAAGAGACTAGGGCCCTGTGGGACTTGACATCTTTCCGCAGGGCCTGCAAGACAGAGCTGTTCCACCAGGCCTTTGGCCAAGGCACAGTCTGACCCCCTCCTTCTGTGATCCTCATAGAACTCTAGCCCAATGGTTGCCACTAATTTGATTCTGAATTGATTTTAGAATGCATTTTAATTAATTGATTGTGATTTTATGTAAATTGTGCTATTTTTACTGTTGTTAGCCACTCTGAGCCTGGCTTTGACTGGGGAGGGCGGGATATAAATAAAATTTTATTATTATTAAAACGTAATTGCCATTTGAAGAAGGCCTGAATGGCTGGGAATCCTAATTCTTACTTACTGCATTTATAGTCCATCTTTTTCTTCAAGAAGCTCAAGGTGGCGTACATGGGTCTCTCCCTCCTGGTTTAATTCCCACAGCAACCCTGTGAGGTAGGTTAGGCTGAGAGGCAGTGACTGGCCCAAGGTCATCCAGTCAGCTTTATGACCAAGTGCGAATTTGAACCCCACATTCCCAAGCCCTTGTTTAACAACTACACTGGCTCTTCTCGGGTCTAGTGTCTGAAATTCTGTGTCTATTGTGTGCTGTAGCTTATAAATAAGTTAGAACAACCTTGTGAGGCAACTGAAAAAGATTTATCAGAAAACAGTACAGTTCCAGTCTATGCCTGCTTTCCAAAGGACACCAGAGTGATACAGATGAAACTTTATAAGAATAATTTATACCTAGTTACTAATAACCCCTACCTGGGTAATTAGGCAAACATAATACAGGAGATTCTTGCTGTAAAGTTTGTTCATTTGTTCATTTTCCAGTTTACTTCTTCCTTCCTTCCTTCCTTCCTTCCTTCCTTCCTTCCTTCCTTCCTTATAGCAAGCCCCACAACTGCTCTTGTCTCAGAGAAGAGAAACATAGTCTGCTTAGTTAATATACTGTAGTTTTTAGGAAATTAAAAGAAAAAATTCCAGGGCATTCTGAGGAATGGGTAGATTTGCACTAGTACCATTTTTTAAGGAGGCCCAGTGCTTTTATAATGCATATGTATTATTTATTCATCTTACTTTAAAAAAAAAAATCAGGGTTTTATTTTATTATTTAAAACAGTTGCAAAACTGCTCCTTCAATGTTCCTTTTTCTCAGCTGCAGTGATGTTACAGGCACTAACCAAGAGACACCTGCAAACTTCCTCTTTCTTCTGGAAGAATGAACCAGAATACTGCAGGCAGTGCTTGAAACATGCTAGAAACACCACAGCAAGATGATTTTTTAAAAATGTAAATAGGAACTGCTGCAGGCAATGATGACACATTCATATCACAAGGAAAATGTCACATCTGCACACAGTCCAAGACACAGGCTGGAGAACATTGCTAAAGCAATACAGAGGAGGGGTGTGCATGGAAATAGCACACAGACATGATTCATCCTCACAAGTGCAGTGTGGTGAAAGGTGGGAAATGTTTTAGTTTGTTTTGAAATATTGCATTTTATAGAAACTTTTAAGCCGAGCCCTAAAACTCAAAGAAATGAGTTTTTTTAATAGGGCATTTTCATTTTTTAAAAAAAGGTGTAGGGAAAAGATCTAGGTGTTTGAGTGAACAATTTGAACATTGCTTTCCCCCCAATGTGGAAAAACACTCATATTTTTGCCAGTTCAGTGCACTGAAATTGCTTTGCCTTCTAGGATTGCAGTAATCCACTGAGCATCAGTACAATTGTAGCACAATTTGTGTATGGCAAAACTGCTTCTATAAGTACAGAACAAACACATGCTTGGATCTGTTCTTGGGCAAATTCATTCATTTTCGGTCAGACTTGTGGAAGTGAATCCATCCAGTATAATCTTGGGGACTGTGGCCCGTACAAAAAAGTTACTGCAAGTGTAGGTGGAAAGAGACCAGGCAGACTCTACCATTAGCCAGATGTTTGGGGAGGGGAAGGAACAGTAGCAAGGAATCAGAGGAGAGGTGTGTGTACCATGCTCTCCTGAGCCCCGAACACTAACCTGATATCCATCTAGTTGATTGAGGGGCTATAACGTGATGTTGTGATATTGCATGTGCAACATTATGAGGAGCCAAGGGGTGGAGCTGAACATCCTCTGATCATAGAGGGGGCACAGCACCCTCAAAAAAATACAAAGGGGAGCTGAAACTGCCTTGGCCCCTAGGAGCATTGGGGCCTATACATGTGGAAGATGCTTCCAGTATTGAAGTAAGATTAAACTTCACCTCAAGTCAACAAAACGTCTTCGACCAACCCTACAGATCCTTCAAAATTCAAAGAATCATAGAACTGTGGAGTTGGAAGGGATATCAAGCGCCATCTAGTCCAACCCCCTGCGATGCAAGAATCACAGCTAAATATTGCGAAGATACAAAAAGGGTTTGAAAAGCATTTGGTTTGAACTAATTCACACTGAGAGCTAGCCCCACCCTGAGCCTTCAATTTCCACTGGTGCAAAGGAATAAAACCACAATGTTATCCTTTCCGGCAGATTTAAAGTACTCATTGACAGGGCTGTCTTAAGCATATGCGGCGCCGGGGTGCAACGATCCACCCGGCGCCCCCACCCCACCCCAGGTTGCCCAGTCCCAGGTGCGCAGGAGGGCGGAGCCGGCCAGCTGCCTCAGCATCTCACTGACTCGGTCGCCCCTGAACTCGTGGCGCAGAGCCACCTGCAGCAGAAGAGCCCGCCAGGTGCTCTGACCAACAGGTGGGCTCTTTCCCGGACTCAACTCTCAGGCCCTGGACTCTCGGCCTGGCACCCCTGAGAGCCTGGCGCCCGGGTGCCCCGCACCCCTAACGCCTATGGGTAAGATGGCCCTGCTCGTTGGCATTGACAAGAGAAAGGGCTGGTGAAATCAAGTTCCTCATTGGAAGAACAGCAAGAGGGATTGAGCAAACTTGTTGGGTGGCTTTTATGTTCAGTGTGTCTGAATGTCCAGTGACAAGCAATGTGTTTATGTGAATAATGTGCTGGCACCCTGCATTGCATAAATCAATGGCACTGTTGTAACGATCCAGCTAATATAACTTAGATAGTGGTACCTCAAGTTAAGAACTTAATTTGTTCTGGAGGTCCGTTCTTAACCTGAAACTGTTCTTAACCTGAAGCACCACTTTAGCTAAGGGGGCCTCCTGCTGCTGCTGCTGCTGCTGCTGCCACGCCACCGCTGCACGATTTCTGTTCTCATCCTGAAGCAAAGTTCTTAACCCGAGGTACTATTTCTGAGTTAGCGGAGTCTGTAACCTGAAGCGTCTGTAACCTGAAGTGTCTGTAACCCGAGGTACCACTGTATATGGTAAATTATGGACCTAATAGGTATCTAAAGCCATTTGCACATGTCGCCATGCAACCAGTCCATGCAGAATGTAGGCACCCTATATATAGAAATGAGCAAACCAGTGATATTTTAGGGGGCAGGCTAGCAGGTGGGGCCCATTACTTACATCATCATAGGAGCCTACACAACACAAAACACTGTTGCTGTATGTAGGTTTTATTTTATTTGTTTTTATCTTATATTTTGGAAATGTACATCCAGGGTGTGTTTTTTCCTTTAAAGTTTTTGCCCCCCCCCCCCCAAGGGACTGGGGCCCTAAGCTATAGCTTGTTTAGCTTATATGTAAATCCAGCACTGTGGAGTAGTACCTCTGGTGGGGGACATGTTGTGCTCCTTCTGGGGTAATTTGTCTATCTTTGGTCCCCTCCCTGCACTCAGCTCTCACCTGTGACTCCTAGACATTGTCAACATGCAACAGTGGCCACATCCTGGCAACAGCTTTGACTGACCTGCTTAACCAGGTGAGGGTAGCCTTGATGAGTTAAGGACCTCCCCTGCATGCAATGACAGGCTCTGATGGATTGACCCAGAGGCGTAGCGTGGGTTGTCAGCACCCGGGGCAAGGCAAGTAATTTGCGCCCCCTAACCCGGGGCAAGGCAAGTAATTTGCGCCCCCTAACCCCTAACCTGCCGCCGCTGCCAGCTTCTTCTTGCTGCTGCCTGGTCTGGTCTGGTGTGGTTCTCTCCCGCGCTCAGCGCTGCGCTGGGCGGCCACTGCACTGTCCCTCCCCCAGATAGTCCCTCGCTCTCTCTCCGCACCGCACGCCTGGCACCCACCCCCTCCATAGTGGGCGGCGACTCAGCAGCTCCGATCGGATTCGCACAGCCAGCACTGCAGTGAGAGAGAGTGAGTGAGCCAGGTAGGGGCAGAGAGCTGCAAGTGCAAGCGCGCCCCCCCCAGATGTTGCGCCCGGTGCGGCTGGCCCCCCCTGCACCCCCCACGCTACGCCACTGGATTGACCCTATGGTGGGACCAGTGGTCAAGAAGGTAGTTTCTGCATGTGCTATAGGGGGAAATGAGTGACAAATGGGGCTTGCAAACTGGGAAGGTGGCCTATTTAGGAGAAGGAAAACTCTGATCCTTAACCTCCTCTGCTTACGGGTTATCTTTGGGGGAAGAAAAGGCTAAGGAATAAACCCTACACAAATCCAGAGTGGAGTCCCTCAGGCAGTTGGATGGCATCTTGTATGCCTCCTTCTGGAAACTTCTGCAGCCGAGCTGGTGCTAAGCCTATTGCTCTGCTTTCCTTTAAACCACATCAGCAAGACTGAAGGGGGGTCTTTTCTGGGCAGCCCAGGACCTCCATACACACTGCCCAGGCTTGCATCCTGGGGAGGTCACTTCAGTACGGTTAACACAGCGGTTTGACTTCACCCCTGAGGGCGCACTCCATTCTCCCTTGAGGCAGATGCATGCCACAACAATCTTAACTACTGAGATATATATACATAACTTTTGTGAAAGTCTACCCGTTCTTGATAGAAGTTGTTTCCAGATGGGTGTTGATTCCTAGAAAAGAGAGACAGACCACAGAGAAAGAAAGGGCTAGAATCCACCAGAATAGCAGCACATTAAGCCATCTACCCATGAGGAAATTCCATAACTACAGTATTCCTTTCAGTTTCATAATAATAATAATAATAATAATAATAATAATTTAAAAAAATTATTTATACCCTGCCCTCCCCAGCCAAGACCGGGCTCAGGGCGGCTAACAACCAATAATAAAAACAAGTTGATTAAAATACAATTTAAAAGATTAAGATACAAAGTTGAATTAAAAGTTGAATTTTCTGATAACTGAAAAAAATATTGGGAGAGGGCTGTGTTTTGCTCACAGTGTTGTTCAGATGTCCTGTAAAAGAGAATGAATAAAGCATGACTATTCCACAGTAAATGCCCAGTGTGGAAGCAGGTAAAAAGATTTTAAATGTAAGTCAACTGTAGTTAACCAGCTTAAATATGAGCAGGCCATTTGTGCTGTCGATTGAGTCACTAAATGCCAGATGTGGTTTAGGTAAAGATATTTACAAGGAGGGATGAAATGTGTGCCTCAACTACCTACAAGCTTACTGTGAGTAGCTGCTTCAAAAGCAAGAAAAACTGGCACCCATTGACATTTTTTAATGCACTGTTATGTTGACAAATGAATTGCATAAATGCATTCATCATCTGGATGATGCAATAGAGAATGCAGAGCCGTAAGACATTTGGGAGACAAGAGCTGTGATGAAGAGATTGTTTTTGTAAAGCAGTCTATGAGTAGGTTGAGTTGCCTCTACTGGCACAACTTGACACACCTAACGTTTAGCAATAATGTTTTATAATGAGGTTTCAAACTGGCATGCAGCAATAGCAGGACAAACTTGCCCTGTTTGACAAGTTGAAAGATATGGCACTGCTTGTAAGTATGTTTGTGCAATCCACTCTCCAGGCACTTGCAACTATTCATTCATGTAGATTTAGGCAAAAGTCATTCCCCTCTTCGACTGTACAATATAATTTTGTACCTAAGTATCCAATGGGAAAAGTGAACCTTTAAAAGACATGAAGCAATTTTTGCCTTCTAGTAATCCCCTTTATGAAATAGTACTGGCAGTTCAGCATAATGAGAAGCTGTTTTGTAAAAGAAGAGATTAACATGTTGATATTTTCTTAACAAAGTTAACATACTTTTTTGATTGTGTAAGTTTTGTCATCTTAGATACAAGTTCTTTCTTATTCTTTCTGCATATGTACCTCCAGGATCAAAAAAATGAAGACAACGGCTGCGAGAGTTCTGGTAGCACAAGGATGGAAGACTGAAGAAACCCCAACTAAAGAATCATGACAAGAAAAATTGATGGACTATGCAGAATTGGCAAAACTGATATATAAGCTACAGGACAAGGATAATTGTGACTTTAAGGAAGAATGGGAACCCTTTACAAAGTATCTGAAGACGCAACAAAGCGATCTGGACTCCTTGGCAGGTTTGGAATAAACATTCACAAACTTTTTATTGATAATAATCAGCTAAATAGTTTGAGGATCTATACAACTTTGTAACATGCAGAAAACAGCATTCTTAGAGAAACCAAAGACTGGAACTGAGGGAAGTCGGGGGGTGGGGTGGGGGGGTTGTGTGGTAGGGGGAGGGAGGAAAAATGGGGGGGGGGGAAACAAGGATGATATGTTGTTGGATAATATGTCTTGTTATAATTTTGAATAAAAATTTTTTTTTAAAAAAGAAACAAAAAGCACACACCAAAAAATAAATGAAGTTCCTGGATACTTCAAGGCTCCCTCACACTGGCAGGTGACTAAACTTTGGCAACAAACAAACAACAATTCAAACTACTGTATAGGAAGCCAACTTAATTTACACTGAGTTAAACCTCAGTTGCAAACTCTGTTCAGGAATGGAGCTACTCTTAAAAATGTATTTATACCACCTGTTCTGCCAGTGTAACTTCCACTGAGTTGCTAGGTCATGTGACCAAGCTGAAGATAGTTTGGAATAGGAGTATGGAAATATACATATTTTATGTGTGTTCTGCAATTTCCATTGCCCCATCCTGCTCTTTTAGGACCCTGGCTACCCTAGCTTCAGCTCAGTGAGGGTTCCTTCAGCTGAGCTAGGATGGAGGATTTATGCTGGCATATATTTGAGTTGGGATGAGGGACTTTAGCTGGCATGGCCCTAACGCAGCCAGAGATCCACTTATGCCAACCCCTGGAAGATCTTTGGCTTTGGGCTGCTCCCTGAAACACTCAAATATAAAAGATTGTACTTTGTTAACCTACTCTTATCTCTAATAAATTATTTCCATTTGAGAGAGAGGTCCTAAGTAGTGATTAGAATGACATGAGTAAAACAGATAACATTCATTCTTAATCTATCTTCCTGCCTAACGCCACACAGTGCTCAGGTTTGTCTTTCTCTGCCTGTTAAACTGAATCTTGTGCAGTCAGAATCTTCTAGCTACAGGGAAGTGACCTCCTAATAGATGCCAAACAAAGTCTCAGATATAGCTCCTGGCTTTCTGCTGCACAGACCGCAATATATCTCTGTTGCAAGTACCAGCTTACTTCGCAAAAGCCTACTTAAACAGCAGCAGAAAGAGGAATCATATAAAAGGGAATGCAATTTTCCTTTCGTAGCATCTGTTTTGAGCATCGTTTGAAAACTGAGATTGAACTGAGCTTAACACTTACACTGGGATGGAGAACTTTTCTAGCCCAGCAATCCAGACTGTTATCACCCCCCCCCCCACTTCTTCTGGGCCAAGTTTGACAAGTTTGACACCAGGTGATTGGAAGACCGTCTCAAAGTACTATCTTGCTCTGCGCTTTGAAAGAGCCTTTGCAAACACTTTCAACCAGCTTGTCAGCAATGCCTGCAAATACTCTTTCAGTCAAGCCCTGCGCTTACCTGACCCACACCTGATACAAGGGCAGGTGGGGTAGCTTGGCAAAATGTCCTCATGGACCAAATGGGGAGGTCCCACCCCAATTTACACTATATAGGTCAGCTAGTTCTCAACTAATTTTTTTAATTGCCATGTGTCTTTGTTGTCTGATAGACTTTTAAAAAAATAATAATAATCTGGGATTTCGACTCAAAGAACATGCACTGACAGGTAAACCTACTGGCAAAAAGCCAAAAACAAAACAGAAACATTGATCTGATGACCACTTTATACAAGAAGCTCAATTGAATGAGGTGGATGTTAGGAGTGCAGCCCCAGTCACTAATGATGCAGGCCTATGCACACTTACTAGGTGAGTAAACTCCCAAGTGAATACTGTGGGACTTACTTCCGAGAAAACATGCATAGGAATCACATCACACAGGGTATAGAAGATCTATTAGATGACGCAGTTAAAGTTGTCTTTAAGGTATTCCCCCCCACACACACTTTTAGACATTCTTCCAAGCACAGGTCTATGTTAATGTTTGTACAGTGCAACTCATAACTCTTCATCAATAACTGATAAGCTTTGCTCTGTACAAGGGCTATGAAGCGTGCAAGTACTGACTGCATCTCTTTTTCTACAAATGAATATCTCCTGCTCCCTACTTTATGTGTGACATTTATTTGGCAGGTGGGAGGGGAGGAGTTAACTGGAGTTATAAAGAGCAGGGACCACAGTCATAGAAGAAGAAGAGTTTGGATTTGATATCCCGCCTTTCACTCCCTTTAAGGAGTCTCAAAGCGGCTAACATTCTCCTTTCCCTTCCTCCCCCACAACAAACACTCTGTGAGGTGAGTGGGGCTGAGAGACTTCACAGAAGTGTGACTGGCCCAAGGTCACCCAGCAGCTGCATGTGGAGGAGCGGAGACGCGAACCCGGTTCCCTAGATTACAAGTCTACCGCTCTTAACCACTACACCACACTGGCTCTCAATCATAGAATCATAGAACTGTAGAGTTGGAAGAAGAAGAAGAAGAAGAAGAGTTTGGATTTGATATCCCGCTTCATCACTACCTGAAGGAGTCTCAAAGTGGCTCACATTCTCCTTTCCCTTCCTCCCCCACAACAAACACTCTGTGAGGTGAGTGAGGCTGAGAGACTTCAGAGAAGTGTGACTAGCCCAAGGTCACCCAGCAGCTGCATGTGGAGGAGTGCAGACACGAACCTGGTTCACCAGATTACAAATCTACCACTCTTAACCACTACACCATACTGGAAGGGAGCACACATGGGTTATTTAGTCCAACCCCCTGCAATGCAGGAATATTTTTGCCCAATGTGTGGCTTGAACCCACGACCCTGAGATTAATAGTATTATGCTCTACCAACTGAGCTATCTTGGCAGTCTTTGTCTGGGGGGGGGAAACTGATCACAGCTGTGTTAAAATCTGGTACGTCTTTATTTATTTCTAAGGGCATCTCAGAGTCAGTGGGTAGAGGAGAAAAAAGAGGGGAAGAAGATGAAGGGGAGAGAAAAGCACACACCACCCACATCTCATCCTGGCCACAGTTAGCTGGCAGGCTTTCAGATGTGGCAGTTGCTCCATCAGTTGTGGCAGGATCTCCTACCCCCATTGCCATGGGATCGCTCTTACGGTTTTCTGGGCAAATATGTAATATAACCAGTGCTTTTTTTTTCTGGGAGGACACAGGGGTACGCATACCTGTAAACATTTTGTGAATCTAAGTTTGGCCTCATTGAGGGGCAGTATTTCAATATGAGTGGGAAAATGAGAGTACCCCTAAACATTTTTAAAGAAAGGTGGGGCAAGCTCTGAATATAACTGTGCAAATTCCAGCCAGTACCAACCAAGTCAGTGCAGGCAGAGTAAAAACTTAGCAAACTGAAAGTAAAGTTAACTAGAAGATGTTTTGAAACATTATTACACCTGCCAGTACAAAGAATTCTGTCAAGCTGCTGTGCTGAAAGAGGGTGAGAGGAGAAAACAGAACATTATTCCACAGATGGATTAATGTAGAAATAAAGCCATGAAATTCTCCTGAATTTTTAAAAATTTATTATTATTTTATATTATATTTGAAGGGTGGAGGGCAACATGAATGGTCATTCAAATATTTTAACATGTCATTGAGAGGCGACAAGATCAGAAGTTACAATATCTGGGAATGTTTATTAAGTCTAAAATGAAGCACACCAAACAATCTGTATATCAAACCTTTCTCTCTCACACACCCTAGTGCCCAATAATTTAATCATAACAAGCAATCCCCTGTAATTATCCACCCTTTCTCATTTATGCAAATCTACTGTATCTCATTCAAATCATTACTGAAATTAGGAAGTACATGTTTATGTTTGCTGCAAATGGGTGACTAATAAGTCTCATTTTCCCCCCAATGGAATTTCCAGTAACTATGCTAATAAGTTTTCATCACCACAGTAAAATTAAAAATGAATAAATCCTATTTCATACTAGTAGGGGGCAGTGTGGTCGGGTCACCACTCATCTGACCTTCAGTCAGTCATACTTCTGCTTCTTACCAAGAGATAGAGGGGGAAAGGAAAGGCAGCTGCAAGGCTGGTGTGGTACAAATGCAACAGCAAGAGCACCAGATTGACTCTGCCTATGTGCTTGCACCATACTGACCTCATTGCTGCCGTGTTCATGACTGACCACTGTCCACTACTGGCTTATACAAAAGGAAATGAATTTAGCAGATACCAAAATTTCTCTCCAATGCAGGTGTCTATTTCCCTATCTATTAAAGCATGCTGTTCTCTGTTCATTAGAACATCTCTAACTTTACGTCTAAAAACTTCTCCTTTACCTCAACAAATCCTTTCAGTACTGTTTCATTTGTTCCCTCTGCCTGGCAAATTGTTGGGGAAGTAGGTGCAGAGGGTTGTGGTGGAGGAGCTGCAATTATTTTGGGATAACACATTCTTTAGCTCTACTCCAGTCTGGGTTCAGATCTGGCCATAGAAGTCAGTCAGCCTTGGTCTTTTCAGAAAGCAGGACAGTTACCGGTGGGCAAATGGAGGTTTATTATTAACTGGTAATTTAAATGCAGACAGGCAGGCAGGCAGCCAGGACGCAGTGTTGAACAAATAAGTAATTGGTGGAAGAGTTGAAGTGGAATGGGAAAATAGTAGATAACCCTTAAGAATTTGCTGGAACCTAAAATGGGATTATAGTAGTCACATCCAGGGCATTTTTTCAGCCGGAACTCACTGGAACTCAGTTCTGATCTCTCTCAGGTGGGCACCATTGCCATTATAAGAGAACAAGGGAGGTGTTCATAGTGAGTTCCGGCACCTCTTTTTCTAGGAAAATAGCACTGGTTTTAGCTAATATGATCCTTTAGAACTGGTATGAATTGTGTGGGGAACTTAACTACATTTAAATTAGCAATAACTTTTATTTCCTGAATGACCAAGTTCAATTCCAGTAGTTTGTTCATCTGCGACTAATAATAAAAGCAAACCTAGGTTCTCATGTACTGCAAGGGTCGTTGGTTGTCAATAATAAATAAAATACTTTCCGTCACACTAAAATACCACAGCAGTAGATATTGTATTTGTGACAAACACTGGTATTTAAAATACAGACGTGTGATTCAGCTACTCATTAGGCAGCAAAACCACTAATGATGCTGCAGCTTTCGCCTGCATCGTTCCTCTGGGATCTTGTCTGCTAGGATACAAAAAGAAAAGTGAATATGCTGGCTAACTTGGAGATCCCTCCAGCTATCTGGGATAATCATTCTCAATTAAGATTCAGAATATTTCATCACAATGTGTTTAACTTCAAGCTAAATTCTCTTCCTTCTCATTTCCCTTGGGTCAGAGATGTGAAGCCTGTAAGCCCAAAATGTATCATTTACATTTTAGATTTTCTAAAAATAACTGACTGCAGAAGAATAAAACCCAGTGCACACACCAAATATATGTAGCCCTAGGATAAATAGTACCCTAGGCGAGGAATTCTGTCAGTGCTACCCCTGCTGCTGGTCAGCCTTGCGGGGCCACCAGACAGGCCTGGTGCAGGTATGATGCTGGGGGTCTGCTGCTGCTGCCCCCTACAAGGAACCCTGTACATGTGTTCAGAGCTGGGGGCTTCCTGGGATGATTAGTGCATGCATGGAATGCATGTGAAAATTCTCTTCTGCATCTCTTTCTCGGCCTGGAATCAAGTAGAATGATAGGATTGGGTTGTGTTTCTCCTGAGTACCTCCACCCAATTCTAACCGCCTTCTAGCAGAGATTGTTACTGCATCCTGGGGCTTAGTCAAACAGGTCTTTTAGTGGTGGCCTGCCATCTGCCTTCTCCACTCTGCTCAGCCTTCTGGGCAACTGTCCACTCACCCCTAAGGTCAGCCCTGAGACTAGGGCTTAGTCTCTCTGTGTGTTTTGTTGGTATATTCTTCAACAGGTCACTGATGCAATAATTGTGCATTATTGCTGGGTTTAGACAGGACCATCCACAGATCATTCCACTTTGTTAGCTGTTCTGCAATGCTCCCCCAATGTTATTACCTTTTTGCCATCTGGAGAGGCAATTCTTGCACCCTAGCACAACAAAAGTAAGACAAAAAAACCCCACCCTGGAATATTTGTGGTATAATACAGGATTCCAGCAAGATGTTATGGGAGATGCACTTATTGGAAGGAGTATGTATGCCCCAAGACCATCGTATATCCTCCAACAATTCTCCAACGAAAATAGGCAAGTCCTATTCAATTATTATTATTATTATTATTATTATTATTATTATTATTATTATACCCTGGGTTGCCCCAGGCACTCTGGGCAGCTTCAAACATATATAAAAACATAATATAACATTTAAAAATTTCCTTATAGAGGGCTGCCTTCAGTTGTCTTCTAAAGGTTGCATAGTTACTTATCGCCTTGGTTTGAGGTTTGCGTAGCTCCATATCCTCCAGCATTTCTCTGACAAAAATAGGGAAGTCCTAAGGAAAATCAGGACATTCTGGGATCAAATCAGAAACTGGGATGGCCTCTGTAAACCCAGGACTGTCCCTGGAAAACAGGGACACTTGGAGGGTCTGCTATTGCAGGTGCTAACAGTATTGAAAGTGGGATTTTGCTGCTATAGGTACATAAAACTTAAAACCAGTTTATTTGTTGGATGTGCCCAATCAACTATTTCGATCAGGAGACCTTGTACTGTTACAGGTACTGCTCATTGCGTAGTTGTAAGAAATCAATCTTTTAGTATGGTAAGAGCCACACTTTGGAACTCCCTGTGGACATCAGGCAAGTGCCTTCACTGTACTGTTTTCAGTGCCTGCTTAAAATATTTTTGGTTAGGCAAGCCTATCCAGAGAAGTAGATGTTGATACGTTGCAATCTTTTTGCAGTTAATTTCAATTTTAAATGCTGTAATTATTTGGTTTAAATGATAATTTTAATATTTCTTGTAAACTGCCAAGAGGTTTCATTACAATCAAGCAGGACATTTCATTTTATTTTTATTTTTTAATTTCTATATCACTTTATATTTTTTAATAAAAATCTCAAAGTGGTTTCCAGCATATTAAATAAATCAACCAATAAAACAATAGCCAGGCAACGTTCCTCTGGCCTCATGAGGAGCCTCTTTCTAGGGCTAGTGAGTCTGGGCCCGGCCAGAATTTTGTTAGATAAATAAAATAAAATACAAAGAACAGCTGGAGGCACCGTATATGGACCAGATGTAGATATGATACTTGTTACTAACACCTTTCCTTGGAGAAAGATCACCTCCAGGTTCTCCATGATTTCCTCCATAGCAGGAATGAAGACTTGAAACATGGAATGGAGTAATTGGGCAACATAACTTAACAAGATCTACAACAAGTAATAAGCATGTTAGCAACAAGCTAATAGACACTTCCATTGTCTACCCAGTGTGGGCTATTCCACCCTGGCTCCAAGCACCAAGTCAGTTCGCTCAAGTACCAGAGCTTGTTATTTCCCAATCTTCTTAAAGTTGTGCCGGGGAGACACCTGACATCATGGCTGCACAATAATAGATGCGATGAGTGGACACAGAGGGGTAATGGAAAAATGGAAAACCAAGAGGGAAGGGAAATGGAATGGAGTAGTTGGAACCCTGAACAGAAGAAGTCCACACTGTGTTGTGCTTTGAGCAGCATCCTCAGCAATACAGAGGTGAAGTGAGGCCTTATTGGCAACCTGAACAAGATAAGGCTGTACAGGGAACCCCACTATCTGCCCTGTAGCCCTGATCTGTGGTCCCTGGATCAGAGTGACTTGCCCTATGCCACCTGTCCCGAACCCATCCCTGAAACAATAAGGGATGGGGCTAAGGAATTTCTTCACCAGAGTGATACATGATGTGGTTATCTCCCACTTGGATTGTTACAATGTGCTCTACATGGGGCTACCTTTGAAGGTGGCTTGGAAACTACAATTAATCTGCCAGGGCGGTGACTGGGAATGGCTACCAGGACCATATAACACTATGACCCCATAGCAAATTGGCAACCAATGCACATCTCTGGGCAGAGGTGTTATATGCAACTGTGCCACAACATTCTACACTAACTGCAGTTTCTGAATCAGGCGCATTGCAGTAATCCATTCCTGGAAGTATCCAATGCATGTCTCACTGCAGTCAAGTTTTCCCAGTTTTGACATTTGATGGTGTTTTCCTTCGTTATTTTTGGTGGCAAATGGGTTAATTGTTGGCAGAATGTTTTATTTATAAGGATGATAATGAACAGGATAAACATGGTGGTTGGTATGCAGACATGACCTGCAAGTATAAATGATGACTGCATGACAAGGCAATATTGTACAGAGTGAGAAGTTTGCAGTAATAAAAGTTTCAGGAAATATTTTCTGCTGCAGAGATCATAGATCACCATTCCCAAGAGAATGAAGTGCCTGGCTTTCTGCCGTCACATTGTCAGCAGTAATGGAACAAATGTCATCCTTTCTGCTGGTGGAATACTCTCTTTTGTCTCACAGGATTTGCAATAATGCTATCCAAATAGCATCTCCTGAATTATGTCAGCGGTTCAGTGCATTATTCTGTCACTGGGTGTGTGAAATGCTAGTGCACTTAAGGAACACAAAATAGAGGCGCAACTTGCTGATTATTGATTCCGGGGGAAACGCAAAAGAGCATGTTTGTCTCGAGCATATTACATTATTGGTATTAGTGGTATACAAGTGAGACCGGCAAACAACAAAATGTTGTAGAGCTGAGTGTCTATGCAGAATCCCAGCCAGCCAGTCACACCCTTTTCTAAAATGTTGTTGTTGTTGTTGTTGTTGTTGTTGTTGTTGTTGTTGTTTAGTCATTTAGTCGTGTCCGACTCTTCATGACCCCATGGACCAGAGCATGCCAGGCACTCCTGTCTTCCACTGCCTCCCTCATTTTGGTCAAACTCATGTTGGTAGCTTCGAGAACACTGTCCAACCATCTCGTTCTCTGTCATCCCCTTCTCCTTGTGCCCTCAATCTTTCTCAACATCAGGGTCTTTTCCAGGGAGTCTTCTCTTCTCATGAGGTGGCCAAAGTACTGGAGCCTCAGCTTCAGGATCTGTCCTTCCAGTGAGCACTCAGGGCTGATTTCCTTAAGAATGGATAGGTTTGATCTTCTTGCAGTCCATGGGACTCTCAAGTGTAGTATTTTCTAAAATACTACACTCCATTCCTCTCTCCCCACTCCTGTTTTCTTGTCCTTCCCCCAAAACTGTTGGTTGACACTCTTCAGCCATTGAACATGTGTCTATTGTTACATTTGTATCCCACCTTTCCTCCAAGGAACGTTGGATGATGTACATGGTCTTTCCTCCCCCCAATTTTATCCTCACAAGAACCTAGTGAGGTGGTTAGGCTGAGAGGCAGTGACTGGCCCAAGGTCACCAAATGAGCTTCATGGCAGAGTGGGGATTTGAAACCTGATCTTCCAGGTCCCAGTCTGACCCTCTAAGCACTACACCACATTGTTTCCTACCTCTGTAGGGTTCCTTTTCCTAAACTTTTTTTTTTACAAAACTTTTGGAAGCCTGGGGTGTCCCATAACCTACCAAGATTTCTTTACCTTGCTTTTTTGACCAGGCTAGTGGATATCCTCTCACTCCCCTCTAGTGGCCAAAGCAGGAAAGTAGTACAGTCGTACCTCAGAAGCCAAACGCCTTGCAAGTCAAATGTTTTGGCTCCCAAATGCTGCAAACCTAGAAGTTAGTGTTCTGGTTTGCAAATGTTCTTTGGAACCTGAACGTCCTTCATGGCTTCCATGGCTTCCCAATCAGAAGCCGTGCCTTGGTTCCCAAACATTTTGGAAGACAAACGGACTTCTGGAACGGATTCCTGGGAGCAAGAGACAGTTGTGCAAGGAACGGAGTAGGAATGCAGAATAAATTAAAAGCAGTTCTCATTTAGAGCTGGATTTATCAAATCCACACATTCTGGAAAAAATACGAGAACCAAAACACAGCCAACGGTTGAAATTCGCAAATGTCCGAAATTTGCGATGCAGTTCTCCAACCAACCAATATTTACATATATTGGTGGAAAGTGTGTGTAAAATTGAGTACAGTTTTGAAAATAACATACAGAAATGCATTTTAGTAGAAGAAATTGTTTGCATGTTTTTATTAGTCAAAAATGATTTTTTTAGAAGAATTTTGCACTAAAATGATTAAGAATTTCAGTAAGCCTACATTTAGTTGAATGATCACCCGTTGTCTTTAAGTTTCTGCAAGATCCTTTGCTGGTTTTGCTGTAACAGACTGGCTTGGCTAGGGAATAAACAAGAGCCTGGATGCTGAAGACAGAAAGACAACAGAGGTCAAAAGAATAAAGAAGAATCCCCTAAGGAACTGCGACTCCCTCATTTTTCTGTGGTATGCCATGAAAGTTCCCCTTTCAGATAAGAGAAAGGAATTAGTGGGTCTCTTGTTCTGAAGACAAACCCAACAAAAGGGACATGGGGCAGTCATTTATTTTCCCATGAGCATAGAGGCAAGTTCATGCTACAGTATAAAAACAGAGCAGAATCTGCAAGGAAAAGGTAGGAGGACACTTTCACCAGGTGTTCATTAGTTTTGTGTGCCACAGGTTTCTACTTAAAAAAATAAAACTATTCATGAATCATAGGTCTAAAGCAGCCTTCCCCAACTTAGCCTCCTCGAGATGTTTTGGACTACAATTTCCATCAGCTCTAGCCAGCGTGGCTGTGTTGGCTGAGGCAATGGGAGTAGTAACCAGTGCTTTGTTGTTAGCTGGAGCACACCAGAACACAGTTCTGGCAACTCTCAGGTGGACACTGTTGCAGGCCAGCACTCCCCCTGCCCATTTCATGCATTTACGTACCTCTGAGAAGCCCAAAACAAACAAACAAACATTTCAAGTCAAAATGGAGGCTAGCCAGCTTATGCAAGTCTGCACTTTTTTTATTTTTTTAAAATGATATTTATTAAAGTTTCCAATAAAAACAGAACACATCAGTAAAAGAGAATTAAAAGTAAAAAGAAAAATACACAATACAAAAATACACAATACAAAATACAAAAAAACAAACAAAAAAAACCAGTTAAAAACAATACCACCTTTTCATCACCACTTTTGAATTTACTTATTTTCTGGACCTCCTCATACCTCCCTCTTTTGTATTCCAGTTCAATTTGTTTGTCCAGCAATTTCTTTCCCTCTTTTTTAATCCCAATCCTTAATCTTAATATGGTATAACATTAAATTCTTATCTATTAATAGCCAATTTTCCGTTCTTTTAACCTTTTTATGCCTAATCCTTAATCTTAGTCTATATATAACTTTAACGCCTGTGCAGCTAGAAACCACTTAATTTCAATCCATCATCACTCTTAACATTCTTTGATTTTGCAATGTTTCTGTAGATAATCTTTAAATTTCTTCCAATCTTCTTCCACCGACTCTTCTCCCTGGTCACGGATTCTACCAGTCATTTCCGCCAGTTCCATATAGTCCATCAGTTTCATCTGCCATTCCTCCAGTGTGGGTAGCTCTTGTGTCTTCCAATACTTTGCGATGAGTATTCTTGCTGCTGTTGTTGCGTACATAAAGAAAGTTCTATCCTTTTTTAACACCGATTGGCCGACTATGCCCAGGAGAAAGGCCTCTGGTTTCTTCAAGAAGGTATATTTAAATACCTTTTTTAATTCATTATATATCATTTCCCAGAAAGCCTTAATCTTTGGGCATGTCCACCAAAGGTGAAAAAATGTACCTTCAGTTTCTTTACATTTCCAACATTTATTATCGGGCAAATGGTAGATTTTTGCAAGCTTGACTGGGGTTATGTACCACCTGTATATCATTTTCATAATATTCTCTCTTAAGGCATTACATGCCGTAAATTTCATACCTGTGGTCCATAACTGCTCCCAGTCAGCAAACATAATGTTGTGACCAACGTCTTGCACTTTTTTTTAGATCTATGACTCCACCTATCTCCTAGCTGCACCTAACCGTGATTGGTCAAGCTACGGGGTGGGGCCCTTTCATATTTCCTTTTCTTCAATCTGTCTCCAATGTAGCAGCAGTGGGCTTTAACTTTTCCAACCACGCCTCTACCACTGACGCATGCGTTTTTGTGCGACCTGCCCTAGCCACCTACCAGAATCTAACGAAGGCAGTGGGAGTACATTTATTTGGCCTGCATCAGAACCAGGAGCAACCCCCAAACCAGCTAGGGAGATAGCTTGCCGTAGTTCTTAGCACCTTCATGGGTGGTGAACAAGGCTGTTGTCAAACCGGCATCTGTTCAGGGCTGCCCTGAACTTTATGGTGAGTTCTTGCACCTATTTTTCTTTGAGCAGGGGGAACACTGGTTATAACCCAAAATATCTGGAAGCTGCCTGGTTGGAGAAGGCTGTTCCAAGTGGTAGAATTAGGTAGATTCCGAATCATGGGTGCAACATTATATAAGAAAGAAGAGCCCTGCTGGATTGGCCCATCTAGTCTAGCACCTGTTTCCCAAAATGGCAAAAGGCCTCTGTGATGCTGTCGCCTAGCAACAGATATTCAGAGGAATGCTGCCTCAGTTCCTGGAAGTAAAGAATAGCCGCCATGACTAGTTGCCTTGTTTTAGCTAGAATTTCTCCCCGTCCCAATACAATTTATATGTTTAGACAGGATAGATGAAAGCCTGAGCCGCTTTGTTTGCCACAGTCAATTGGAAACTTCAGAAACATTATGACCAGGGATTACTGATTCAATTTGCTTTCATCTCCTCAAAGGTCACCGTCTCACCGTCTCTACCTTCATAACAAAAAAAGAAGTGGGTGTAAAAGAAGTAACAGAGTGATGGGTGAATCATAGAGCTAATATGTGGGTAGGCGTAAGAGTGGGAAACTGAATCTGGGGAGTAAATGGCAGAGTTTAGAAGATTCTATAGGCCGTAACAGAGCACCATTCATGCAGGATAATTTAGAGCTGAAGCAAAGTCAGTGCATTCACTTTCTGAACCTTCCCAGCTACAACTAAAATTGCTAAATAGGTTGCTGATGATGAGAAGATTGGAAACAGCTCCTTGGTAACAAAATCATGCCACAAAGAATTAAACAAACGGCCCACTTTGAGCAAAAGCAGATGAAATCACCGCGAGTATATTGAGTGTAAAAAATAAGCCAGATACATCACAACAATGAGGCACAGATAGTTTCCTATCTGTGAAAATAACAATCTAGAAATGACATAGCACAGGTGCTCAGAGAAATAATAGGCAGTTGAAAGGGAAACACAACCGTGTGGTTTCAAAACACTTCACTTAATTAAAACAGCAACAATTGAGCCGAACCGCATGCGGAAGATGACAACACCCAATTTGAGAAGAGAGCTTCTGTACCAAAAGTGGCATGTGTCATCCTGCGGTAATGCTGAAGGGGTAAGGAGGTTCTTCCTTAGAAGTCCTAGTAGCTAGGAATCTAAACTGCAATATTTGGTGAGTATCAGGCCATGACATGTGATGGGTGCAACTTTTTGTAAACTCCCTTCAACAACATGACTGATGAAGCTGTGGAGCAATTAAGTCAGCCATTTCTCACCAGTACTATATGTCCTAAGGGTTAAACCACAGAGCCTAGGACTTGCCGATCAGAAGGTCGGCGGTTCGAGTCCCCGCGACGGGGTGAGTTCCCGTTGCTCAGTCCCTGCTCCTGCCAACCTAGCAGTTTGAAAGCACATCAAAGTGCCAGTAGATAAATAGGTACCGCTCTGGCAGGAAGGTAAATGGCATTTCCGTGCGCTGCTCTGGTTCGCCAGAAGCGGCTTAGTCGTGCTGGCCACATGACCCGGAAGCTGTACGCCGGCTCCCTCGGCCAATAAAGCGAGATGAGTGCCGCAACCCCAGAGTCGGTCACGACTGGACCTAATGGTCAGGGGTCCCTTTACCTTTACTATATGTCCTATTTTTACTAGAAGCCGCAAGATGTCCTCAGTCATGCCAAACCACTATAGCAGGAATGCCTGACCTGTGCCCAACTCCTATCAGTCTGAATCTGAGTCAGCATGGCCAGTGACCAAGGATTATGGGATCTGTAGTCTAAGTTAGCCACTCCCGCACTAGTCCAACTCCCTCCATTTACTGGTATAATCTATGTATTTTTAAAGCCCTTGGTTTATCCAAGACTAAAACAAACATGCAAAAATTAAGCAGCCAGAGCACCCAGATGCTATCTCACCCCACATCCTTGTGCCAGACCTTTTCACCAACTGCTCTAAAATCAGTAGATGGTGGCAGTTAACAATCCATCAGGTTATTAAACTGTGGGTTTCATTTCAGTATCAAAGAGCATTGAGATGCCTGGGCAAATTGGTCTTCCTAGTGGCTACCATGGTAAAAAGAGGAATAAGAACTCTCTGAAGGACCCCTGGGTACATCACCTGCTTATATAAGAATATAAAATGCAGGATTTCAACCTACGGATTTAACCCAAAAAGTTTAAAACAGAATACTAGTCATGGAGAAAATGATGGTTATTTTAGGACAGCTTTTCATGTGAGCCCTGAAAGCTGAAGATTGCAGACATCATGTGTGTTTTTCTAACATATGGGTAAATAAAAATGGTTTGTTTTAATCATGTGTGTCCATATCTGCATCAGAAAGCAATGTGGCAGATCATGAAGAAATTCTGAAGTATATATATTACACACCTGGGAGGTTGGAAGCTTTGGAGGAGTGAACCCTCTATTTCATTCAGCAAAAAACCAGCATGAAACACTGAGTAGGAAACAAGTTGTGAAATGGGTTTCAGATCAGAATGCTTATACAGTGCATACTCCAGCCAGAGTCTGTTTTAAAAGAAACAAGACAGTACTGTCCGACACTGATGCATAAAGACAAGCTGACTTGGGACTCAGTTATACAGCTGAAAATAAAACATTTTAAGTGTGTTTTAAGTGCAATATACAATGTGATACTAGATGGCGATGGTGAGCCTTGTGGAAAATTCAATGTGTTTTTAAAAAACGCTTTTTAAAAAGTGGTTTTTATATGTGTGTAGATTCCACCTTAGTAGATATGCAAGAAATTTCTGAACACCGCAGGTACGTTTGAACAGTCATCGATATTCTGCTCAAGTCTGCATGTTATAGTTATAGTCATCAGAAGTATGCCCACCTTTAGCCTGCTGCTGTTCCCCAGTTGCAACTGTTTGTTTCTGAGTATACGTCACCAAATCTCTTGATTCCAGACTTTCTACCATGCTTTCCACTAGTCTGCTCTTGCATGGTTAAGTTCCTGATTAAATGTGGCATTATCCATCTTCTAGCAGAAATTGCCCGATCAGGTTAGATTTGTCACAGTAGAAAGTATGACCCAGATGCTTTCATGGGATGGTGTAAAATGCTCAAATTGGATCATATTTTTACAACAACATAAAGGCAAAAGAGTGATTCTGCTTAAGTACATATTTCTTAGCCTTTTGTGTATATATATATATATATATATATATATATATATAATGACAGATTTAACTCTTACTTCCAGTTAAAGGATCATCTAATAAAAGAGAGGTTTATGCTTTGCAGAAATAAATAAAACAACAAAGTCTCTTTCCAGTTGCATGCTATTAAACACATCTGACTAAGGCACAGACATAGTTTTGGTTCTTTCACATTGCTTTATCTTGTTTAGCAGGTGTTTTAACAATTTATGATACCCTTACTACCCCACCAAGTACAGAGAGACGGAATGTTATTGAAGTAGCTATTTTCTTGTGATTTGCTTGAAACCTACCACTACCTTTCCGGTACATCTAGATTCAGAAGCCTGGGCTTTTCAGCACAATGTTTTTCCTGGTTTGTGCATTCAAACACATTATCAGTGTTTAGCAGGCGATATTAATTTGGTTTCCCAAGCTACCACATGTCAGAAACCAATACTCCAAGATCTAATTAACTTAGCTAGTTTACTGATGCCATAGCACCAGAAACTCAATCTTCTGTACTGCGGCTTGTACTTATAAATCCAGATTGAGACTGCCGTGTCTGGTTAACTTTCACAGCCTGTGAAAAGACACAGAAGCTCCTGACAGAAAAAGCCCAGTAGACCATGGCTTGATGATTATTTGTGTTTTCTTGTTCTGTTCCTTCCTTTCTTCTTCGCTTCCTCCCTGTGTACATATTGCAGTGGTGTGAGCATGTATGCTTTTAACTACCCAGAAGTGCCTGGCTGTATCCTCAAAGAACTTTACTGCTGTCATCCGAACAGATCCATTTAAATGTACATGCAAATTGCTCATTTGGGGAGAATGTAACAGTATGTACTCTGCTGCTGTTTCAATTACTTTTCCTAATTATGGCTTTATAGATGTGTTGCACTGTTACTTGTTTTACGGATTTTAATATTGTTTCTGGTTCTTACCGTAAGGCACCCTGGGCTCCCTTTGGGAGTAAGGGTGGGGTAAAAATATGAAGAAAAAAAACAATATTACATATCACAAGCCTAATAAGCATATCACTCAGAAGTAAGTGGCTATGACAGGGGAGGTAGAACACCATAGCTAGTAGCCACTGGGAGGCTTGTCCTCCATGTATATGTCTAATTCTCTTTTAAAGCTATCCAAGTTGGTGAGCACCCTTAAGGAAAGCAGATGCTTCTATGTACACAGGTGGAAGGATATATACTACCATAAAGGAGTAACAACTACCCTATTCATCTTTTTTCTTAAAAGAGACAGGAGTAAATCATTTGCAATATTCAAATAGTTTCAGAACAGAAATATGATATGTATAACACCGGTCCTAAAGGATCTACATCGGCTCCCAGTATGATTCTGAGCACAATGTTGCTGCTAACCTTTAAAGCCCTAAATGGCCTCGGCCCGGTAGGAAGCTATTTTCCCCCACATGTGGTTGGATTTGTAGCTCCCATCAGCCCCAGAAAGCACGGACAATAACCAGTGATGGTGGGAGATGACAATCTGTCAATGTCTAGATGGCCACAAGTTCCTTCTCCCTGGTCTAGAGCTGAGGTTTTCAAATCACAACCCTTAGATCAATGAACGATTCTCTCCACAAGTGTCACGGTAGTAATCTCCCAATTAGGAGCAGTCTGAAATAGCTGCTGTTGAGATCCAACCTTTGGTACTCCCCTTATCCAACGGGAATGTGACCACCTTCTTCTTAGGGGAAGAGAAGCAATTGGGGATTTCCTAGTTCAGTATTTAAAGCACTGCTCTCCCTCCCCCCCCATATGTAAATAGACTTGATGGTTGGACAGTGTACATGAGTTTGACCAAGCTGCGGGAGGCAGTGGAAGACAGGAGTGCCTGGTGCGCTCTGGTCCATGGGGTCATGAAGAGTCGGACATGACTAAACGACTAAACAACAACAAAATAGACTTGAACAAGGGCTACACAAAGGGTTGAACTTTCATTACTAGCCACAAGATGGCAACATATTATTAAGTCTTAAAAGGTCTTCAGGTGAAACTCACAGGCTTGGTGAATGAAACCCTACTGCCTCATTTGAAAGCAGGGAGGTTAGGTGTAACAAAATTTGGGAGTGCTGAATAGGAGACACAATGTTTTCAAAGCTTCAGTATTCACAAATAAAGCCGGCAGAGGTTAGATCCTGACTATTTCAGACTGCCGCACATCAGAAGGGACATTCCAAAGATCCAAATTTTCGATTTGCTTTAAGCGTGGTTGGGTGGCAAGTGGCTTCCTTTCATGTGGAGTCATTAAAAATGTGGTCTCCCCACGTACAGGTTAAAATAGCACATTCTGTCGCCTATATTCTCATTCCCACTTGTTTGTTTACATAAGAACATAAGAAGAGCCTGCTGGATGTAGTCCAGCATCCTGTTTTCACAGTGGCCAACCAGATGCCCAGGGGGAGCCCAAATGCTAGAAATGAGCACAAGAGACTCCTCCTCCTGAAGTTTACAGCCACTGATATTCAGATGCATGCAACCACTCACAGGGGAGGTAGAAAATAGCCATCAGGATTAAGTGTCTTATTCCCAAGAGAATGATACATATTTGTTCTGCATATATATACAGTGGTATCTCGGGTTAAGTACTTAATTCGTTCTGGAGGTCCGTTCTTAACCTGAAACTGTTCTTAACCTGAAGCACCACTTTAGCTAATGGGACCTCCCGCTGCCGCCATGCCGCCACTGCGCGATTTCTGTTCTCATCCTGAAGCAAAGTTCTTAACCCGAGGTAATATTTCTGGGTTAGCAGAGTCTGTAACCTGAAGCATATGTAACCTGAAGCGTATGTAACCCGAGGTACCACTGTGTGTGTGTGTGTGTGTGTGTGTGTGTACACACACACACACACAGAGGGACGTGGGTGGCGCTGTGGGTTAAATCACAAAGCCTAGGGCTTGCCAATCAGAAGGTCGGCGGTTTGAATCCCGGCAACGGGTGAGCTCCCGTTGCTCAGTCCCAGCTCCTGCCAACCTAGCAGTTCAAAAGCACGTCAAAGTGCAAGTAGATAAATAGGTACCATTCCGGCGGGAAGGTAAACGGTGTTTCCGTGCGCTGCTCCGGTTCGCCAGAATCAGCTTAGTCATGCCGGCCACATGACCCGGAAGCTGTACGCCGGCTCCCTCAGCCAATAAAGCGAGATGAATGAGCGCCGCAACCCCAGAGTTGGTCACGAATGGACCTAATGGTCAGGGGTCCCTTTACCATTATATATATATATATACACACACACACAAACACACAAAATTTAGATTTTTCTCTGCCTTGTTTTTCTCTGGTTTACACTTTTCTCTGTTTCAATGCATGTGTTTATTTTTATTTTTAAATTGCTTTATTTATTGTTGTAAGTTGCCACTAATAAGTTTACTAAATAATAATAAAAAAATAATAATGCAAATGTGCAATATAAAGCATGTGTATATTGCAAATATTTAAAGCCGGCTAAATTTGCATATTATAAATACATTGTAAATGTCTGCATGCTTAAAATTAAAGACCATGATGCCTCCAAGCACATTGTCAGCCCTGGAACTGGTTTTCAAGCAAAGAACTGATCACTCGGTCCTTTCACAGACAATTCTGCTTCTCTACCCAGAAAGTTCCTTCTTTTCAGCAATCTAATATGGGAGGGAGTTTTTCCATTGTTGATTTTGTTAAGCCATCAGGAGTCGGAAACTCTGCCAATCTACTGCAAATCACTTCTAGATATACCAGTGGATCCCAAACAACTTTCTGTCCACACCTGGTCAAGGCTGCCATTGGGAAGTTGGCTTCACTCTACTTCTCTGGATCAACAATTCTGCTTGTCTTTCAGTTCAGTGTCTTGGTCAAACCTGCAAGGGAGATCCAGGGGCCTCTTCAGAGAGAAGAAGCTTTCATGAACAGAATCGCATGTGCTTTTAGAATATACAGGCCCTTGTTCTCATATATACTCCATATAAATTTCCACAATGGGATGTTTCCTTTAAGAATTCTGAGGTAAAGGAGCCATGTTAAGCTTAAAACAAAAACAAATCATAACAGCAAGAGAAAAAGTGGAATGGTCAGGTTTGTCCAATTCATTCACAAAACAGGGTCCCACATCTTCTGCCACAGTATGGTAGCTTTGAAAAAAGTCAACTTACAATGGAAAATGCAGCCATACGTAACCAGCGTTATTCAGATGCAAATCAGAAGTAAATTCAGCTGACTTGCACAAAGGAGAAACAGGTTTCTCGGCAGCCCCAAGCCAGTGTCATTGCAGAATATCACTGTTTTGAAAACAAAGACACCCCTTTGTATGGAATATTAGAGATTAAGCTCAGTAGAGGACCTCCAAATTATAGGTCTTGGTGCAGCAATGAAATAGCTTAGAAGACGACCCTAAATTGGCACCTGTATGGATGGGTGGGATGTCTTATACTTTAAAAGCAATATTTGTGGCTTGATACTTAAGAGTGACCACTGGGGTACTAGGGAATTGTCTAAGGAGACATTAGGTTTGAACAATCTGGTATGTTTTGCTGTCCAGTCACTGTTATGGAGTATACATGAGACTGTTACCTTGGATAATGAGTACTCAGCTCAACTCAAACATGTGGCAACACAGAAAATAAAATGCCACCAGCTATGAACTCTAACATACCCACATGTGAATAGATTTGGTTTTCATTTGATGCGGAATTCTTAAAACAGCCTCATTCTCGAGGAGCATATATACCAATGTGCGACTGTCAGCTAAAAATGAATTAATATGTATAGGACAAAGGATCATGCACTCAATATGTACAACTGTTGAGGGAGATTAGCAGCCAAACTTAAATGCATGTTCTTGCTAGTTAGCATGAGAATGGGTTAAGTCCACAGAGCTGAATTGCTGATAGGCAGCTGCTCAGACCATAGAAATACAACTGGTAGAGAGGGCTCTGTGTGATGTCATTTCCCCTTCTCTCCTGGGGCGAAATGAGCATAAAGTACTTCCTGTTCCTCTCACTCTCTTTTCTTTTGACCAGCCAGGAGGGCAGATGTGCCCTGTGCTTGCTCCAGCTCCAGGCAGATGCCTGAAGCCAGTTATACTGTAAATATAAGTATTTAGCCTGCACATATTTTACTGCTGCCATTGCTGTGAACCAATGCAGTATTATAAGTAAGTGAATTATATTTTTTAACTTACTTCCTAATTTGTTGCCTGGTTTTGTGTTAAGCAGGGTAAGAAAGAACTTCATAGTTGGACTTTCTCAAAACAAACTTTTGCAGCCTAATTCCTATGCTTTACAACTTTGCTGCCAAGGGTGGGATTTTAAAACTCTCTTTAAGCCCCACACATGGGCACCTGGAGGGATCAGTTGCAATTAATACTGTATATCCTTTCCTACCCATTAAAACCCATCCCACAATGATCACATATGCATACAAATGATAGTCTGTTTATTGAACCAAGGCAAGAATGCCCTCTAGAAAAGTCTAGGCCAGAGATGGGAAATCTGTGGCCTTCCCAATGATGTTAGACTACAGTTCCCATGAGCCCCAGCCATCATGTCCAAAGATCAGTGATGATGGGAGCTGTAGTTCAACCATCATCTGAGGGGCCACAGGTTCCCCATCCCTGGTGTAGACTGTTGGGGCAGCAATTAGCAAAGTGATACCAAACAAAAAACCCAAACTCTTATTTTATCCAACTAGCTAGCTAGGGATGTAGATGCACCTTTTCCTCCAGTCCTTCAAACCAATATGAACATGCCACTCCAAAGTGTGGAGTGAGCTCCATGATATACAGTGGTACCTTGGTTCTCGAACTTAATACATTCCAGAAGTCCATTTGACTCCTAAAACATTCGAAAACCAAGGTGCAGCTTCCGATTGGCTGCAGGAGCTTCCTGCGCTCAAGCAGAAGCCGCGAAAGCCACGTCAGACATTAGGCTTCTGGAAAACGTTCGCAAACCAGAAGACTTACTTCTGGGTTTGCAGCGTTTGGGAGCCGATTTGCTCGACAACTAAGCCGTTCAGGAACCAAGGTACCACTGTATTTTGTCCCTGTATTTCCCCAAGGCTATATTTAATCTCCTTTCCACAACTTTTGGTCACTCTAACTTCCTTTTTAAATATAAGCAGAGCAATTCTAAGTTGGCAGTTGAAATTCAATGGCTGAAGAAATGCCAGTTCCTAAACCCTGCTGCTCACTTTAGCAAGGGTAAAAGGTGGTCGGCAACTTTTTCAATAATCAATTTGAATCTTCCCTTCTTTTTCCTCTGGGGGGTTGCAAGCAGAGATCTGTTTGTTAGAATTGTGCACAACACCATGCACATTTATTACTGCATTTCATGAATAGTTCTTTTTATTATCATGCTATTTATAATTGTGGGCAAATTAATAAGTTTTCTGTATTTACAAGATAAAAACTATCATTTACATCTAATATTGGTAATAAAATGATTCCATGTGTCCTTTTCTTTCTTTCTTTCTTTCCTTCATTCTTTCTTTCTTTCCCACACAGAGTTGATCTGTGCTCAGAATCAAAGTTAACTTTCGCTCCAATCCTAAGCACAGCTGACATTAAAAATGATAAGGACAATAATAACAGCAATTAAGTCTGTGGGGGTTTTTTCACTGTATAACATTTGTACATATGACACCTACACCCAAACTAAACACGGATGGAACCATTTTTTATCTGAACTCCATCAGTCATGCCAGAAGGAACAATACAGTCATTCTAAAACAACAAATGTTTCAAATAAATTCCCTCTTGTCACCGACTGTGCAATAAATATCGTGTCACTTGATTTGCTTAACATAAAAGCAATATAATTCTCAGTGTCTGAAGTCCCAGTAGGAACACACACACAAACCCACTCCTAATTGCAATTCACATAATCAAAGAGCTGCCAGAATGCAACATTTTTATTCCATCCAGATAAAGAAGATCAATAGGCTGATTGTTATTACTCTCTCAGACCATGATACATTATTCAAATTGAGTATTAAAATTAAATGCAAAGTAACCCATTAAATAGCCTGAAAATGAATTGTGGCTTCTTTAGATTGAGCTTAGCCATGATCCTGTTGTAGTCTGCTATTGGCTTTAATTGTACCACCGAAATCCCTCTCCATCTGCCCATCAGGTAGCTGAATTCAACAAAAGCCTTCCACTGAAGACACTCCTAGCAATATAATTATCTCTTGGCAGCATATTAGCAATGTGTTAACTACCGGGCTGCCCAAGAAATTTTGCTGCTTGATGCAAAGGACAAGAAGGTGCCTCCTTCTCATTCCACATACAGAAGCCGACTGGACTAGCAGTTGAATATGCTGTTCAAGGGACAATGAAGGCCCTGAACACAGCTCCATCAACTAACTGATGTTCCCCATCTACCCCACATGTGCTATATAGAGCTAGCCAGTCGCCAGCCAATTGCCATTGCAAAGAAGAGCTGGACAATTTCCCACCTCCCCTTCCATACACAGCTGCTGCCTGAGAAGGCCACCTCCTTATTCCTCGTGCAGCTGCACCCATTTGGGTATGGATGGAATGTGTCCATGTTTTATGCAAGTAATTTCCAACATCAAGCAGCATCGAGAATATTGTGCGCACTGTAAAGTACTTTTTCTATACCTTTTTACCTGGTCAAATATGCCTTCTTAAATTCACCCTGATAATCTGGGAGGCAGATCCAATTTTGCTATTTAGAATTATACAAAGAATGCAAAGGACAGTTGGAGAAGTTAAAAGAACAAATCCAAATATTGTAATTTAAAAACAAATAATAATGACATTGCTTTTTTTTTTTCCTTTACATAGCACTGATGAGTCTTTTTGTTGGCTTCAAACAATCCCCTGAAAAATCTGAAAAGTAAATATTGGAACAGGATGAAACAGCTTAAGATCCTGAACATGAAACTAACTGATGAGAAATTGCAAAGTAAATGTAAGTTTACTATAGGAAAAAAAACCTGCCAGCCAGGGAGACCTATTAGGTTGAGGAACAATGTTCTAAGGCAAGTGGTGGAGTCTAATTTGGCATATGCAGTCTTGCACTGGCCAGCCTCACTCAGAAACTTATTTCAATGAGACATTGCAAATGGCCAGAACTGTTGAGAGATTCAGGACAAAAATAAATTCTTTGTCACACAACACACTTTGAATTTGTCTCCACAAGATGTAGTGATGTCTACTACCTTAGATGGCTTTAAATGAGGACTAGGCAAAGTCATGGAAAATAAGGCAATCAATTGCTACTAGTCATGATATTTAAATATTAATTTTATTATCAGAGATGATATTGCTTCTAAATACTAGGTGATGGGGATTGTGAATGGGAGAGGGCTATTGCACTCATACTTGTGAGCTTCCCATTGCCTTCTGGTTGGCCATTGTGAGAACAGATGCTGGAATAGATTGGTGTCTGGTTTAAGATAGCAGGGCTCTTCTTATATTCGGATGTCCTAAAAGTCTATCTGCATTGTAACTGCACATCTGGTATAGAGATTAAATCAAGGGTGGGGAATCTGTAGCTCTCCTGATGTTGCAGGGATGTGGGTGGTGCTGTAGTCTAAACCACTGAGCCTCTTGGGCTTGCTGATCAGAAGGTCGCCGGTTTGAATCCCCACTACAGGGTGAGTTCCCGTTGCTCTGTCCCAGCTCTTGCCAACATAGCAGTTTGAAAGCACACCAGTGCAAGTAGATAAATAGGCAGGAAGGTAAACGGTGTTTCCGTGCTTCCATCACGGGGTTCTGTTGCGCCAGAAGCGGTTTAGTCATGCTAGCCACATGACCCGGAAAGCTGTCTGTGAACAAACGCCAGCTCCCTCAGCCTGAAAGCGAGATGGGTGCTGCAACCCCATAGTCACCTTTGACTGGACTTAACCGTCCAGGGGTCCTTTACCTTTACGTAGTGGCCCTGCTGGCTGGGGCAGATAGGATATAGAGTCAAAAAATCTGGAAGCCCAGAGGTTCCCCATCCCTCATCTAAATAAAGTACTGGAAACATTACTTGGAAGACAAATATTTGATTTTGCATCGGTCTACTCTGAGTTGGATGAACATTGGCTACAACCGTCTGTACATTACAGGAACTGAGGGTGCTTCCAGATGGGTTTCATTGTGGGATTGCTGCTCCCCATGCACGCAATATTTTTGCAGCATCCACATGATGTTGTCATCATCAAAGTAGCAGCCCATATCACCACCACCACTCCATTTATTCCAGTTTTACCTTTTCCGGGGGAAATCTGATTTAAAAACACACACACACAACCTGCTGCCAATGACAGGATAATCCTGCAGACAGGATAATCTGACTTTAAGAGGACTGGATAATGCAGATTCAGACACTGAGCCAAATGTTTCAGAACCAGTGTTAAACCCCCATCTGGAAGCAACTTGATTTTAGAACATCATCTTCATCATCATTAATATGCTGCCCATCTGACTAGGTTGCCCCAGCCACCAGCAAAAGCACAATACAACATCACTCTCTAAAAGCTTCCCTGTACAGGGCTGCCTTCAGATGTCTTTTGAAAATCACATAGTTGTTTATCTGTTTGACATCTGTTGGGAGGACATTCCACAGGGCAGGCACCACTACCGAAAAGGCCTTCTGCTTAGCTCGTTAAAGGACTGCTTCGTTTGTTTCACTGCAACTGTTTCTTTCATCTGCCTTGCTTGTGAACCTTAATAAATGCCTTAAATCAGAAACCTGGAGGTGAGTAATGAGATTTCACTTGGGCAATCTCACCCACACTGACTTTTCTGCCAACTGAACTGCTAAGAGGAGAGCTGGCACAGGCCAGTCTCTCCTCCCTTTAAGACACACTAAGTTTGAATTTCTATGTGTTCAGTGTATTGCAATAAAACGTGGGTGGTGATGGTGCTACTTCATTTATAAACTGCACCTTCCAGTGGTTCTACCTCGCAAGAAAGGTGGGAGCTAAAGAAACTGATTCATAACACCCTCATTCCCCAGTCAAAATCATAACCCTGAAATAAATACATCAGGGAGAAGGCTAAATGTTTGTCCGCCATGTAAGCTTTTCACCCGGTGTGTGACTGGGATGAAAAGCTGCTTTCATACAAGCAATATCACCCATCAATTGTGAGGTGATAAAGTTCCATTAAAGGATTGTATTACATTAAGGTCAATCCAAATGTGAAGGAGCTATGACAGTGATTGGAGGGATAAGGGCACACACTGGTCCTGTTCCTGTCACACAGGAGGCTTTTAGCAGGCATGGGTCCCTGCAAAGTAAAGCACTCCTATTGCAAGAGGATTCCCAAAATGTGTATTTGCTGTCACTGTGTTTTTACTTTTTATCAAAAAACGAAGGGGAAGTATAGAGGATCTGAAGAAAAAGGAGAAATCACACAAAGGTGCTATTGGTTTTACACACTCTCTCTCTCTCTTTCTCTCTCTCTCACACACACACAGAGAGATTGTTCTGTATTATTATGTGTACCAGACTCCAAGTTGTAGCAGGTTCCAGGGATTCCCCTGCATCCAGGGAATCGGGTGAAAAGCTTACATGGCGGACAGGTTCCAGGTTCCCTTGGATTGCTTTCCTTAGAATGAAGGTCACTGGAGACAAGAGATGGTGGAAAAATTTGCTGCAAGCAGAAGGAAACATCAAACTGGTCCATGATCTGCTTGCCCACTCTCTTTGCAAAGTGGTCTTGCGTGCATTGACTTTCTGAATAATTCCCAATTCCAGGAGGGGAGGGGATGTAGAGAAGTTGCGGGGGAGGGGGATTTTCCAAATCTGATTACATTTGTTTCAATACTATTTAGTCACCTACCATCATCATCAATGTTTGCTCTTAACTGTGCTAACTAGGTACTGCTGAAATGTGCATTCGCTAACTTCTGTCTCATTGATTCACTGTTGAAGTGATTATGTTAACCATTAACCACCATTAACATTCATCGTTTTATTGTTAACCTTTCTCTCTCCTTTTTGGTCCCCTGTGACTTAACAAAACGCTCACAAAAAGTGTAGTCATCGTATTATGTCTTAATGTGAATCTTTGATATTTGTTAATGTAACCAGAAATGGGTTTTACGGGGGTTTTGTGAGTGTTAAAATGCAGGTCTGTTGCATTTCTTTTGTAGTAACATTATTACATTATATATTATAACATTATAATAAGGTAAAGGGACCCCTGATCATTAGGTCCAGTCGTGGCCGACTCTGGGGTTGCGGCGCTCATCTTGCTTTATTGGCTGAGGGAGCCGGTGTACAGCTTCCGGGTCATGTGGCCAGCATGACTAAGCCGCTTCTGGCGAACCAGAGCAGTGCACAGAAACGCTGTTTACCTTCCCGCCGGAGTGGTACCTATCTATCTACTTGCACTTTGACGTGCTTTTGAACTGCTAGGTTGGCAGGAGCAGGGACCGAGCAACGGGAGCTCACCCCGTCGCAGGGATTCGAACCGCCGACCTTCTGATCGGTAAGTTCTAGGCTCTGTGGTTTAACCCACAGCACCACCTGTTAACATTATAATATTATAATATTATAATCTGTTAACATTATAATAAATGGTTAATTATTACTTTTCACTAATGATCCATGCAAAAATACAAACTGAGGTGGTGATGGGGGTTCTTTTTTTCTGGGCAAAGTTTGACAATGGGTTGAGTCAGGAATCATAAGCACACCTTGCAAGCTATACTTGAACAATGTGGTTTTTTGTGGTAGTGGGGGCCTCCCTTGCACTCTTGTTCAACGTCAATATTTTAGGCTAGAGAGATTTCATAAACACACAGAGCCCTGAAATTTATCTCATTCTAGAATTAAGTGGTTTCTTTGGCGGGCTGGGGGTGAAGGGAACACACTTGCCCTGCCCCTATAAAATTCATTTTACTGCCTTCTTCACCACCACTCATTTGCCATTAGTTCATCCTCAAAATCAGTACAATTTCTGAGAGGTGCTCTCTCCTGCCTGAAATCGTTTTTATATATAAATTTAGCCAATGTTAATTTTCCCAAACCACCCTACTAGATTCCTAGCCATTAAGCCACTCTCCCTGCAATTCATTACCATTCCAATTGTTTGTGTTTAGTCGTTTGGTCGAGTCCGACTCTTCGTGACCCCATGGACCAGAGCACGCCAGGCACTTCTGTCCTCCACTGCCTCCTGCAGTTTGGTCAAACTCATGCTGGTAGCTTCGAGAACACTATCCAACCATCTCGTCCTCTGTCGTCCCTTCTCCTTGTGCCCTCCCTCTTTCCCAACATCAGGGTCTTTTCCAGGGAATCTTCTCTTCTCATGAGGTGCCCAAAGTATTGGAGCCTCAGCTTCAGGATCTGTCCTTCCAGTGAGCACTCAGGGCTGATTTCCTTCAGATTGGATAGGTTTGATCTTCTTGCAGTCCATGGGACTCTCAAGAGTCTCCTCCAGCACCATAATTCAAAAGCATCAATTTTTCGGCGATCAGCCTTCTTTATGGTCCAGCTCTCACTTCCATACATCACTACTGGGAAAACCATAGCTTTTACTATACGGACCTTTGTTGGCAAGGTGGCAAGGTGATGTCTCTACTTTTTAAGATGCTGTCTAGGTTTGTCATTGTGCTGTCTAGGTTTGTCATTCCAGTAGTACCACTTAAAAACAATTGTTTCCAGTGGAGCCTCCGCATTCTGTGGCCATCACTCTTTCTGGTCAGAACTGCGGGGGAAATATCAATGATGATTACTGACTGAGTGTGCAATGACCAAAATAAGAAATCTCTCTAGCCTAAAATATTGACGTTGAACGAGAGCGCAAGGGAGGCCTGGCTTTAGTTGTCATTCTCAAGGAAGAGTCAGTCTCTGTGCTGGGAGAAGGTGTGGGGATTTCATTTTGCAAAATACAAACCAACAATCAATGCAACGGGTCACTTATTTGCCTGACATTGTAAGTTGTTAATATGCCAGCTACCTAACAAGAAAAAAATTGACAAAGAACAGTAACTCCAGAGTGGTGAGGTCCATCACCTCTTCATCCTCACTTGAACAGACAGTAACCCTCAGGCAAGAGGCATACTTCAATAGGCAATTACCAGCTCACTGAGTTTGCAGACAGCTCTGAAATCATTGTCAAAAACAGAAACAATAGCATGATTTTCAAAAAGCAAAGCACTGGATCAGGAATAATTTTTAAAAAGTGATGTGAGAAGTGAAGGGAAACCGTATGTGTGACATGTCTGTTGAATCGTAATCCAAACCGGTACCAAAAATCAGATTACATCCCTACTGGAGACCAATGGAATATTTAGGATATAAGGTTTTATTTACACTACACACAGGCTGCACGTAAGATGAAATCCATCATCATGGATTTATTAATCGCCTTCTAAACAACCATCACAAGGCAATTTACACATATTAAAAACAGTTTTTTTAAAAAACCCAAACAGCAAATACATTTAAAACAAGGCTGAAACCCTAACAAAGTAAGACACTCATGGTAAAGACCTATTTATACAGCTGGGAAAGCCTGTCTGAACAAAAAGGGTTCACAGCATTAGTACTCCAACGTATCTTGCTCCCCCATTGATTTGGGGAGAGGGTTCTCTAGTGCACTGGTTCCTCATGGAGAGCAAGCCCAGCCTGTGTGAATTTTGCTTCAGGATGAGAACAGAAATTGTGCTCCGGCAGCACGGTGGCAGCAGGAGGCCTCATTAGTTAAAGTGGTGCTTCAGGTTAAGAATAGTTTCAGGTTAAGAACGGACCTCCAGAACGAATTAACCTGCTTGCAGTGGTCTCGTATATAAATTATAAACTTTTCCCATTCTTTTTTGAAATTCTTGTATTTTTGATTTCTGAGCTTCCCAGTTATTTTTGCCATTTCAGTATAGTCTATCTCATCTTGATTTGCCATTCTTCTCTGGTCGGGGTTGACTCTTCCTTCTGTCTCTGTGCCAGTAGCATCTGTGTTGGCCATCTCTTTATTGATGGAAAGGTCCATTCTCCCAACAAAAGAGGATCTGCCAGGCTAAGCTTCTCCAACCAGTTTGCTCTCATTTTCTGCAGAATCCAGTCTTACAACTACAGAATCACCGGGATGGAGGAGATCATGAGAGTTCTTTAATCCAACCCTCCATTTCATTACAATATGTAAGGTATCTTAAACCTAAAAACATGTACCCACTTCTTCTTAGCATCCATGATATTTAAGGCTTGTCAAGTACACAGAAATAATAGAACTGTAAAATTGGAAGGGACCACGGGCATCCTCTAGTGACACCCCCTGCAATACAGAAAAATCTTTCGCCCCATGTGGGGCTCAAACCCACAACCCAGAGATTAAGTGTCTTGTGCTCTACTGACTGAGCCATCCTCACGTTAGATGATTCTATATGAATGATCAGGTGGCTGGGTGGGATGGTGCTGCAGATTCAAAGACAGCAACAAATGTTGAGTCCAGTATGAGGAATCCTTTCTCTTCACATGCACTGTCAAAAACGTACTATTTTTAAGAATACCCATCTCAGATTCATTCATTCATATATGATGCTTGCTCCCAAGATTAGCTGCTCTACAGAATGATGACACATGAATTCAACATACTAGAGAAATATAGACACTGACATCATGTTCCGTTGGAAGAGGATTGAGATGCTAGCTGGCACACGCTCGCCTTCCTTGGAAATAAATTGGCTGTCTCTTTTTCAACTTTGGACTGATCTGCTCACTCAAAACGGCATGTTTCAAATGGCAGAAGCAAATGGTATTAAATAGCAATTAAGGGTAAAATGTTCTCATTGATTGCAAATGCAATGAAGAATAAAAAAAAGAGCTCAGCAACCTACAGCTATAATGTCAAGATTTAATAGAGTGGGAGGTTTTTGTTTGTTTGTTTTTCCTTCCTCTTTGGGAACATGGAAATGTGATGCAAAGGTCTCAACACACAGAGACTTCACAATATTCGTAGCCTTCCACAGAGGTTTGCAAATTGACCGATATCTCGGCGAAACGTCAGATTTATGATGGATGGGTTTTTACAGTTTCCACAGACCTTGGAAAGTGTATTGGGGCAGGAGGGGGGGTCGTTAGGGTTGGACCATAGCTCATTAGCAAAATGCATGCTTTGCAAGCATAATGTTGCAGGTTTAATCCTTGGCCTCTCTGGATAAAAGGTTCAGTTAGCCAGAGTAGGGGAAGATGACTTCACTACCACCATTGAGAGTAGACAGTACTAGGCTAGCTGGATAAATACAGGGGTCTCCCCACATATGCATGGGGCTATGTTCCTAGGTACCACACATATACATGAAACCACTTATCATGAGGAACACCAAAAATCCACAAAAATCCTCCAAACTCCACCACCACTGCTACCTCTCAAACTTCTTTTCTCAAATTCCAGCTCTCCACAGGCCTCAAAGGTCAGTGCAAAGTCTCATGAGATTGCATTTGCAAAGGCTCCTGGGATTGCTAGCCGTTTCCTCGCTCTTTTGCCCCATTTTTGCAGTTTTCCCACTCTTGGGGTGCCATTTTTGCCCTTTTTGAAGCCCTTTTGCAATTTAAATCAATTTATTTAATCATTTCTCGGTGCCAAAAGCATACGAGGTTGTGCGTGTGAGTCAAACGCACATAAGTGGGGAGACTCCTGTAGTCTGACGCGATTTAAGCCATGGTGGCTGGTGCCCACAGGACTGGCAGGGTGACAATATGGGCGGCGCCAAAACCAATAACAGGTGGCGCCAACTAGTTGTTTTGTTCCCATGCTACTCCCTACTGAGTTCTACGACAGCAGCATTAAGACCAGTGAGGAGGAAGCTGGCAACGGGGACTTGTTGAAGGCAGAGAGAGGCTGGAAAGGGGAGTGCCCCATTCTCCCTAATGGACCAGCCTGCACTGGATTCAAGGCAATTTCCTCTCCCTGTTATAATAAAAGGCAGCTTGCTCATAAGAAAAAGCAACATGTTTAGCCAGAGTTTTCCTTTCCTCCAAAGGTAGCATTACCAGACGCACAGGATGCTTTGCTCATAATAACACAAGCAAATTATTGAGAATAATTTGTTTAGTGGGGATCATTAGGCACTCCAAAGACAGAACTACTGTATACACAAAGGGTAGGATGTCGTTTTGCAGATGACTCGCAAGCTGTCCTTTGCTCACGACAAGGAATCACACAGGAGGGAACGTTTCTTTGGAAGCAGCCTTTGCAAACACACAGCTGATTTTTGTCTTAATTTAGATCATCCCGCCCCTCCCCCCGCCTCCCCGTCATTGCTAAAGCTTTGCTGTCTGATAAACAGGTAGCAGAGCTCATGATTATGCCAGGAGGGATATAAAGCTATTCATGCTGTCAGAAATAATCTCCTGGAGTTTAAAGATGGTCGTTAATTTAGAGGGGGCCTGCGCTGGCACTGTTTGTCATTTTCCTACCCGGTTTGCCTTTCCTTGTCTCGGCGCCTTCCCGTGTTGTTCTATGTACTTTTGCAACCCACAAACATGAAGAGGAGCACAGGAATTGCACGAAAGCATTCCCCTCTGTCATATTCACTTGCCTGCAGATCTCCTTCCAAAAATAGGAGGAGCACCTACCCAGGTTTGGCTCTGGGTTTTCAAGGAGACCCTGGGCAATACATTCTTAGGTCAGCAGTAAGGATCCACCTCATGAGAAGAGAAGAGCCCCTGGAAAAACCCTGATGTTGGGAAAGATGGAGGGCACAAGGATAAGAGGATGACAGAGGACGAGATGGTTGGACAGTGTTCTCAAAGCTATGAACATGAGTTTGACCAAACTGCGGGAGGCAGTGGAAGACAGGAATGCCTGGAGTGCTCTGGTCCATGGGGTCATGAAGAGTCGGACACAACTAAACGACAACAAGGAACTAGGTCCAGGTAAAAAGCCAGATCCTTATCTTCCTCCATTTCCTGTGGGTCAAGGTGCCCCCCTCTCCAGGAAGCTTCCCAGCCTCTGTAGCCCCTCTGTCATTACTGTTGTTGATGCCCATCCCTTGGCCCTGACCCTCTGGGAAAAATCTACAACGCTGTTCTGATGGAAAGGACAATGGAGGTGGAGGCCTCTTCTCCTTCTCCTTGCTCCTTGATCACTGCCAAGCACAAAGAAGAACAGTTAGTGGCAACAAACAAGAGTAGAAGGCAGGGTAAATAAATAATTGAGATTGGCAGTAGTCCCTCTGCCATGGGCGTAGACAGGATTTTTGTTACGGGGGGCAGAACCTCAGATTTGTATTGATTTGTATTGTTTTGTATTGAATTCGTATCGATTTGTATTGATTTGTATTGATTTATGGGGGCAGCTGTCCCCTGGCTACGCCCATGCCCTCTGCTGGTGTGTGAGTCTTGACATATGCCCCTTTATCAACTTGCCACTGGAGTTCCTTGCCAGTGAGTGGCAAACCATGCAATTAAACAAGTTTTGTTTTTCAGATGGTGATCAACAGGGCCTGTCAATTTAGAAGGTGATCAACAGGCAATTTAGAGCAGATAAATAATAGAACAGCAGGAATAAAAGAGGAAAGCAGTTTACCTTCTTCTTGAAGGGGAAAGGATCCATCAGTAATTAGGCATTTCTTTCTCTTCTCCCAGCTCTTACTGTCTCCTGCAGCAATGTAAATGGAATGTGGGGATAAGAATAACTTCACTCAGGGCTGGTCCAATATATTTTGCTGCCTGAGGCGGAATAGCAAATGATGACACACACCTTCCTGCAAGTTAAGATGCACAGTCCCCCAAGTTCAGTCCCTGCGGCAGAAAATTAAATAACTAACCATTTTCTGCCCTTTCATGACACCAAAATCAGCTGCCTGAGGCAGCCGCCTCTGTCTAATGACAGGGCCAGCCCTGATTAATTGGAGAAGATTTTCCTAATGGGAGGAATTGTGTTCTACCAGCTTGTCTAAGACACTTTGGGATGCTTGGTCTCTCCTCCGGATTTTCATATATATTTATTGACTTAGGATTTTAAAATTTTATTTGTTGCTTTCCCAGGAGAGCACGCTCGAGGCAATGTACAATTCAACACCCATATAAATACAATAGAATACCATAAAAGTATAGAAATCAATAAAACAACATCAGAGCATTCAATGAAAAGCAACAGTGTTCATTCATAGTCCCAAATCTCATTTTAAAAGAGAGGATTTCATCTGCTTCCTAAATACAGTAGGAGTTTGCAAACTTGATTCAGGACAGAGTTCCGGAGGGACGGTGGAATGAATGACAGATAAAACCCTGGCCTTTGCCTCCATCAGTTAAACATCACAGATTTGATGGGACAAAGAGCAGAGCATCCCCTGCAGGTTTTAAGAACAGCGTGGGGTTTATCTAGTTGATGCAGGCATGTGGCAGATGAAACTGAAGCCTGTTCTGTGTGTATCCAAAGTCCTGCACACGGGTCATTCCGTTTCAGTGCCGTTTCGGCCAACAGGTCAATTTCTCTGTGTCTGCTAGTTTCTGGATTGAAACTGCACCGAAAAATGCTTCCAGTGGGGTGCAGAGGCGAGGTGGTAGTTGCTGCATTACGAGATGGCCTCCCGCCACTAAGACTTAATAATGAATAAGGTAGGCTGAGATCAATTCATTTATTTCAGAGTCAACTATCTGCCATTCGAAATGAGCTTTAAAACAAATAAAGTGAAGTATTGATGCAGTTAACCCAAGCGTGGCTCTGTTCACTGATGTGAATCCTTTCCAATCCATTTACATAAGCACTCTCCTTTATGCCGCATCTTTGCTGTGAATTCTTGCCAATTCTCCCTGAACTGTGGGGCAAAATACTCTTTCCTCCTCCAACACCGCCACCATCCAACCACCTCCTCCTCCTACTCTATAGTGCTCAAAAGGCTCCATTTCAATTTCAGTGCACACTGTAAAAGGAAAAGATTTGGGAATCCTTTGGTTGTTTTGCCTGCTCGTACTGAACTGTCTATCGTCTCCGAAGCTTGTTAAAGAAGATTTAACATAATGAGTGGCAGCATGCTCGTTAAAATTGGGTGGGGGCTGATTGGGGGATTTGAGGCAAATGAGCGCAAAGTTTTCAGCCGCTCACGTTGCAGTCAAAGATGCTGCACAACAAATCCCCACAGGAGCCCTCCGAGTTTGCTGTGTTATTAACGAGTATGTGTGATTGGTGCAAATGAGTCATGCCGAGTTGTGGCACATTCCTGTATTCTTAAATGTCTCTTTACAGCATGTGTCAATATGGCAAGGTTGTAACTACCAGACACACAGAGACCGGGACGCTGACAGGGAAGATGTTGAGAACAGCAGCGTGCTGGCAATCTGAATATTTAATATGCAAACTGTTGTTTTTTAACTCTTCCCAGGAAAATATTCTCAAAACAACGTTTCGCCGCGCCGTAGCAATTTGTTCCTTTGCATGACGCTCCGTATGGGGGAAGGCAATTGTCCAATCCATTTTAAATTGGAATTGTACAGAATCAACAGTGACTTCACGTCAAAGCGCTGTTGATTTAAGGAAGGCCCATTTTCGTCCTTTGATAAAATCCCGGGGTTTTTCCTTTATTGCCTAGTTGCAATAAACTAGGGGTTTTTCCTTTATTGCCTAGTTGCCTAGTCTGTGTGTGTGGTGTTTTTTTTAAAGTAGAATGTTTAGTTGAGTTGAACTACCCACAAATCAAAATCAAACTGAAAGGAAAATGAAATGCAGCATTCTTCTTCTTCTTCTTTTTAAGGAGGCAGAATCAAAAGCAGACTTTGCAAGGACCTACTGTACTGTAGCAAAAAGTGATTTATGAAATATGTAGGATTCTGCAGCCAGGGGGATTATTAAAAGGGAACATTGAAAAGCTGTTATATGATATGCAAAACAGTGACATCCTTGACCTCCTTCTAGCATCTAGCCATGGCAGGCAATAATAGCCTCTCATAAGCTCTGTTTTTCTGCAGATTTGTGTGAGCTAAATACAATACAATTAGTCTTGGAAATTAGCTATACGTGACACTGGCAAATGTTGTTCAGAAATACCCAGTCATGTTATACTCATTAAACTCACCACTTCTTCAGCTCTTACATTCATTATCTATACTGTAGTTTTCTGTGCAGGTCTGGAAACCTCATGAGACGATGCCCATGAAAAATTTAAGTTCCTCCGATTGGTATCTTAAATTTTAAAATAATTTCTCTCTTTTTCTCTCTCATAATGCCTAATGGAATAAACATGATTTTTAAGAAGTGACTTTAATAGGTCTATTGCTTTCATAAAGTGATCATAATACTGCAAAACAGCAAATAAATTTGAGAAAAATATAAACCTTAACATTTCATTTACTAAATTTAAAGTGAATGGCCTAGCATAAATACAGCTAAGGACTGAACTGAACTGAAAATTCATTTAGAGATTCTGTTTATATATTATTTCACTGCTTCAATACCACAAGAAATCTAGGAACCAATTTCTTTACATACATTATTCATTATGTTCGAAGTATGGAATCCTGCCAATAACACTAATAATTATCTCAGGGAAAATGTGTTTTAATGATATTTCAAACATAGCTACTTGAACTTCACATAAATCAGAGCAGTGTTAGGATTTTTGGGGGGTTGGGGAGCGGTAGATAAAATGAATAAAATCTTTCAGATGCTATGACTTTAAATTAATTTATGTTGAACACAGTGGGTACCAGATTCAGTTCTGGTTGCCATGGCAACAGACACTGAAAATTTAAACATCCAGTGGCAGGCTGAATTCTCCACAAAGAGAGTTCTTTCACATTAAAATTATATACTGGTGAGCATTAAACATATCTACATGCAAACTACTTTTTAAAAAGAATGGACTGTTCAATCATTTCTTCTAGAGAGTGAGTGTTCAGATAATGTGCTCATTTGAGCTTTAGTTTCTATTAGATTTAAAGAGCAAAGAAAAACTACCTTATAAAAAGATCAAGCAGCTAATTATCAAAAGGTAATGGAGAAGAGAATCAAAATACATAAAATGACAGCGCGTTTGTAATCGTAGTTTGATCATCAGTCTAGTTTGATGGATGAGAAAGATGCTGAGCTATGTATTATTCCATGCAAAATGAAACCAATACATTTATAGGACGTAGGTTAAATGCACAGTGCTAATCTTCTCTGAATTCTGAAGCCCGATGATGCATACTAATTCCTCAGATGGTTCTTTAACAAGCTATAAAATTACTGGATTTGTGAGTGAGTGTGTTTTGACTCTATCCATGCAATTTTTGTCTCCATGCCTCGTCTGTTTCCTCAGATGCACATCTCCATTTACTCCCAGACTTGGAAATTAGAAGTAATGGATACAAGCCAAATGGTGAAGTAAGTGTGTCAGTAATTGCTATTCAAACAGTTATCAACAGATTTGGGTGCTGGGCCCGTGCTATGCTGTGTTGCAGGAATTTTCTTTGCTCAACACAGGAGATGACTGGGAGGAGGAAAGCTGTTTCAAATGTGGGAGATGGGATTCCGTTAACATTTGGACATGTTAATTTAAGCACTTGCCCAAATGTAAAGAGGGTCGCATTAGCATAAAACAACCTCTTTGTCTGTTTCCTTTAAAAGACCACCTCTCTGACAGCTAAAAAGCAGAGGAAGATTTGATTACGTGGATTCACAGCTGCCATTTCTGCTGCAGAAATTTCTTTTCAGGTAACAGTACAGTGGTACCTCGGGTTACATACGCTTCAGGTTACATACGCTTCAGGTTACAGACTCCGCTAACCCAGAAATAGTACCTCGGGTTAAGAACTTTGCTTCAGGATGAGAACACAAAGCGTGCTCCGGTGGCGCGGTGGTAGTGGGAGGCCCCATTAGCTAAAGTGGTGCTTCAGGTTAAGAACAGTTTCAGGTTAAGAACGGACCTCCGGAACGAAATAAGTACTTAACCAGAGGTACCACTGTATTTCCATGTATCCTTCTCTATTTGGTCCACTGAGGAGGCTATTTGTGCCAGTGAGCCAAGCAAAATACACAGCCGCCAAGCACAGGCTTGGTTTCTGATACTTTCCTGAAACAAGCTATGATTCTAAGAGCACTTAAACCATGGTTAGCCAACGTGTCTTATGGGTGCTAGGGAGGATTGGCTGAGGAGTTTTAGCAAAGGAGTCTGCAGGCCTGGCTATGACAAAATCAGGCCTTCTCTCTTCGCTGTGTCCCTTGTTCCTTATTGCAGTGGTCTGAGCCACAAGCCACACAGGGCTGGGCAATAGCTGGTTTTCGACATCGTGATATATCACCAGCTAAACATTGTGATATAAAGATATATCATGATGTCTGAAATAAGAATGTAGCTATGTAGAGGCACTGGCTGGCTTCACGGTTTCCCCCACATTGTGATTTTTGCATAGCACACACACATCATGATTTGTGATATATATTGCCAGGTCAAAATTTATAAAACCAGTATCACGATATGGACTTCAACCCGGTTTTGGGCGATATATCTATATACTGCCCAGCCCAACCATTGAGACATGGATTGGGGAGCAGGGGGTGCTACTTTTGTGTGGTAGGGGGCACCAGGATGCCATTATATTGCACTTTGCTTCCTTACTATGATTATTCATATCCCATCTTGAAGGATAAAAAATCCTTCCAAGGTGGCTTACATATAAATTAAAAATACTGTAATCAAGTCACAGAAAGAAAATACTGAAACGTAACTCATCTAGATGCTTCTTACATGGCAGTTGTCAGTCAATGCTGTCAGGGTGGTAAACAGACCAGCTAGACTAGGAGTAAGTGCTTATTAATAGAATATTTTTGCCTGCCTCCCTTTCTTGTCTCTACCCACAGGCCAGTTGGTGGCACATGGTCATCCAGAGGTAGGAGGATGGACAATGGAGCTGGAGAAAGCTCTGATGTCATCTTTACCTGCCTGCCTCACTCTCCCGCCTGTCTATTTAAGACTTCAGTTGTGGACTTACTGTGGGGGGAAACCAGGCACTGCTCATTTAAATTGTTAGTGGGTTCCCCCCCCCAAAAAAAATTAGGGGTCAAATCGAACCCAAAGTTGGCTACGGCAGAGCCAGAGCAGAAGCAGGGGCAGGGAAAAACATCCTTCCACTGCACCCAATCCAGAATGGACCTGGTTTACATTGCAATATGTCGACAGCAGGGTTGGCACAGGAGTAGAGTGTGTGGCGGCCTAGTCCCCAAACCATACAGTTTTAGGGGTTCCATCTGGCTAACAGAGGCCAACAGAAATAAGTAGGCTTGGCCAGGGGTGTCCAAACTTTCTCCAGTGTGTTGGATCAGGAGTTTGGATTGCTCTGCCCACTGCTGTGGGTCACAAAGAACTAGAAACCAAGAAACAAACCTTTATGCCACATTGTTCTGTATTTTGAAGTGTTGACTGCTGTTTCACAGAACGCAAAGATGAAAAAACCCAGAGCAGAGGGAGGCTGCTAAAGTAAAGACGGTGGGCATGTGGCTCTCCAGATATTGTTAGACTTCAATCTTCATCAGCCTCAGGCTGCACAGAGAATAGTTGGGAATTATGTGAGCTGTGATTATGGGATGCGGGTGGCGCTGTGGGTTAAGCCACAGATCCGATCAGAAGGTCGGCAGTTTGAATCCCTGCGACGGTGTGAGCTCCCGTTGCTTGGTCCCTGCTCCTGCCAACCTAGCAGTTCAAAAGCACGTCAAAGTGCAAGTAGATAAATAGGTACCACTCCGGTGGGAAGGTAAACGGCGTTTCCGTGAGCTGCTCTGGTTCGCCAGAAGCGGCTTAGTCATGCTGGCCACATGACCTGGAAGCTGTACGCTGTCTCCCTCGGCCAATAAAGCAAGATGAGCACCGCAACCCCAGAGTTGGGGTCCCTTTACCTTTTTATAATGTTATAATAAATAATGTAATAATGTTACTACAAAAGAAATACATCAGACCTGCATTTTAACACTCACAAAACCCCCGTAAAACCCATTTCTGGTTACATTAACAAATATCAAAGATTCACATTAAGACATAATACAATGACTACGCTTTCTGTGAGCATTTTGTTAAGTCACAGGGGACCAAAAAGGAGAGAGAAAGGTTAACAATGAAACGATGAATGTTAATGGTGGTTAATGGTACCACTCCAGCTGGAAGGTAAATGGTGTTTCCGTGTGCTGCTCTGGTTTGCCAGAAGCAGCTTAGTCATGCTGGCCACATGACCCGGAAGCTGTATGCCAGATCCCTAAGCCAATAAAGCAAGATGAGTGGTGCAAGCCCAAAGTCGGCCACGACTGGACCTAATGGTCAGGGGTCCCTTTACCTTTACCTATGGGAGCTGTAGTCCAACAACATTGGGAGGGCGGTATCCTTGTGCTAGAGTCAAAGCTGAGCTACAAGATCACAGTGTTTTATATATAAAAAAACAAGAGTAGAGGACAAAATGGTCCAGAAATTATGTTTTCCATGGCTTTTCATTTTTTGACTATATGAAAAAACAGCCATGTAAATTTGTTTCCCATGACAGTGTGTTCATTTCCCCCAACACACACATGGATGTAATATCTATCACCAAAAATCATTGGCGTTCCCTGAAATATATTGCATATGATCAGAAACACCAATATGAGTTTCACATATTTATCCTCTTGAAGATCTAAATACCATCCATTTTATTCTCATTATTATGCTTGCCAAATATAAATTGTTGCATTTCTTTTTAGTCCTACCTGATTTAGTCCCCACACCACCACACTTCACCTCCTCTCTACCTTGCCCCCTTCTCCATTGTAGTATGACAGCTAGCCTAGACCTCTGTTGCCAAATATATATGATTTGTGTTTTTCTTGTAGATAATTTACTCTTTATTTGTCTTTACAACTCATCTCAAAAGGGCCTTTCTGCATCAAGGTAATACACTTCTCAGAAACCAGTCACAATTAAGTCCCCCCAAAAGGATAATTCAGGTTTAACTCATCAAACATGGTTGCCATCTTCACAACCTCCTGGTTTTTGATTAATTGATCCCAAAGTTCATTTTAAGCAAAATTTCCTTTCCCTTTTCAACAGTCGAATCAGAACTTATAAAGGTCTTACACAAAAGCAGCCCCAAGTCTTGCTGAAGATACAAAACCCATAGGAAGGCTTGTGGTGTTTGCAATTGCCCCTGAATAAACAGAATAAACAGTGCTGGATCTGGGTTTAGAGTAGATCTATTGAAAGCAATAAGCCTTAAATTAGCCATGACCAATCTAAATTCCACTCATTTCAATGGGCATAACTAAATCTGGCCTGGTACATGTCAGTCCATCTCTAACAGCACCACATGGTTATGAAAAGCTACTGTTTTAAGAGATCATAAAATATAAAATCTAATCCCGAAACCCATTTGGGTAGTTCAAAAAAAAACACTCTCATCTTTGTCTTACGCATCTTTGTTCAGGTTCAGATGATCAGAGCCTGCATATATTTGGACACAATGGTGATTTTTGGTTTCAACATATTCAGGATTTGGGCATTCTCAGAGGATAGGCAATCACAGGAATACAAGAATCCCATAACCAAGCGTACTAAAGAGGTCAGAAGACTGAGCTGAGCAAGCTTATTATGACAATGGGATGAGAACTCTGAGATAAAACAAGAAGGTCAAAGCTGGTAAATCAATCTGAGAGCATGTCGGAAACAGGGAGGCCAGCTAGAAACAGAACCAAGAGTAAAGAAGCATCTCCAGGGACAGGGAAGTTGAGGCAAGAGCGCTCAGGAAACTGAGGCAACCATTATTATTTATTTAATTTAAAATCTATACCTCATGATGTTTCCAAATAGGAACTCAAGGCAGCTAGCAAAAACAAAAGACAACATACAATACAATTTAAATAGCACATACCAGCATTTCTAATAACAATTGAACCCGTCTGTCCCCCAAATGTTAATGCAGCCATGGTGTGTTGCGTAGTCAAGAGCTGATAATGAGAGTCTCGTCTTCATAGGAAGAGGGGCCCAGAAAGAAGGCAATGAGTTGTTTCTGACCTGGGAAACTTTACCCTTTTCTGTAGCTAAGAGAGACAGAGAAAAGTGCCTGAACAGCATCAGCACAGGTAATGGGAACAGTCCTTTTAATAGGTGCCCTCTTGAAGTATGGGGAATTTGTGTAGAAACTCAAAAGCTCCAAGTATGTTTTGTACTGAACAGAGTGGTCAGTAGCTTGTGTGCAAGCCTAAGGCTGGATCTAGAAACATCAAAAAAAGCAGTTCAGGAAACGTGTTGTAAACCTCATAGTGGGAAATCACATTGGCAAAAGACGGGACTCCACAGCGCCATCTGGGTCACAGTGCTATAACGCTTATAAAACGCTTTTTCATTACTAGTGTAGCTGAGTCCAACTCCCACCCCTTGGCACCTTACATACTTTGTCATCCAGGGCTTTTGGGGAGGTGTTGAGTTGAGATATTTGATGAGACCTAATGCAATTAAAGGCCTTTGTTTGCTGCAGAGGTGCAAGTTGTTGCAACTGTTGTTTTAACTGTTTGGTTGTATTAATTTGTTTTCGCTACAATTGTAACCTCACCTACCTGGGATAGGTTTCACTGAATAGTTAGATGCGGTTAGGACTACAGCCTTGGTTATTATTTTGCAACTGTTTATATTGCTGTTTAAATATGAATATTGTAATACATCCTGCGCTCCTTGTCGATGAAAGGCAGACTAGAAATATAAGAAAATAATAAATAAAAAACAAATAAAAACTGGGATAATTATTTTTAAAAAATAATCATAAAGCGATAACAAATACACAAAAATTAAACACAGAGACGTTTCACGGCAGAGGAACTGCAGCAACAGAAAAGCTGTTAATTATTTTCCTCTGATAGAATAACATAGCTAAATACTAGAGAGATCAGGTACCCCTATGATTTACTGGGCTTTTTAAGCAAATGATTTCATAAGGGACTTGTACAAAGACAGTGATGTGCTACAGGGTGTCAACATACCAGCGTATCATTGTTCAAATCATTATTTTTAAAAGCATAATGCAAAACCTTTTGAATTAGCCTTACATCAGAATGTACTTTCAAAGTGCTGGGATAATTTTTTATAATACCTGTCATTGAAAAACAACAATCCACATGAGTCATGCAGCCCTCATGACAAAGTGACCATTCTGAGATGAGTGCCAGCCTTGGCATATTTTCATGCTGTTGAAGCAAAGAAATGGTGTTCACTTGGAAATGTGCAAAGAAAATCCAGCCATCTCCAACAAATCTTTTATTATGGAAATTACAGCAGACCCTCCAAGCGTCCCTATTTTCCAGGGATGTCCCTGATTTAGAGAAGCTGTCCTGGTTTCTGATTTGATCCCGGAATGTCCACCTTTTCCTTAGGATGTCCCTATTTTCATTGGAGAAATGTTGGAGGGTACGGAGTTACCCAATCCCTGAGCCATCTGAAGGCAATCCAGTATGGGGAAGTTTAATGTTTTATTATATTTTGATATATGTTGGAAGCTGCCCAGAGTGGCTGGGGCAACCCAGTAGGGTGTGTGGGGTACTGTAAAATTATCATTATGGAATGGGATGTTGGAGAGTATGTTACAGCTGTATGTAAGGAAAAAGCTGCTGTTTCTACTGTACTTCCTTTTGGTGACTGAAGTTTAGTCAAGTCTTGGGCAGCCAGTGCACAGTAAGATTATTTTAGCAGATCATTGATACTAGGAACACGGTGATTCTGTTTTTTGGATTTTGAAATCTATCACCTATTAACACTCCCCGTCTTTCACGATCCCACTTACCTAAAGCAAACACACAGTTTACATGAGTCACCAACTGACGCTCAGTTTCCAAGATTCTGGGCTAAGAGTCACGGTGTGTCAGAGGATATTGTCCTTCACATCAGTTGTGGAGTGGGGTTACAACAGAGCACACTGCTTCCATTTGGGTGAAAAACAAAATGCTTTTATTTACAGTGGTACCTCGGGTTAAGTACGTATTTTTTTAAAAAAAATGATATTTATTGAGAATTTTAAGGTTACAAAGAAATAAGAAGGAAAAACCAAGAGGAAAAGAAAGAAAGAAAGAAAGAAGTAGATAAAAGTAACAATTAAGCAATACAAATCAATAACAACCAAAATCAAAAAGAAAAAACAAAACACACAATACATCAAAATCAAAAATCAAAAATAAATAAAAAATTTAAAAACGAATCCAATATTCCCAGATCCTTAACTGTCATTACCTTATTTCATCGACCTCCTCCCACCTCCCTTTTTTGTATTCTAGTTATTAATTATCTCAGCAAATCCTTTCCATCTTTCACAATATTCTGTCATTAAATTACCTTAATCTATTTTAACCTTATCTTACCATAAAAAGTCCTAAAACTTAAAACTTAAATCTTATTTATACCAAATTCTCTTAACCATTACATATTCTTACATAATTCTTTTTAACATTTCTGCTAAAGCCCAATAATTTCATTCCAACATTTTTCTAATACTCATTAATTTTACAATACTTTTCCAAATGAATTTTTAAAACTTTCTTCCAATCTTCATCCATCGTCTCTTTTTCCTGGTCTCGGGTTTTGTCAGTCCTTACTATCCCATCCATCTAGTCCATCAACCTGGTGACCTTATGTCCAATGCTCTTAAGTCTCTTCCATGTCCCTTCCGTAGGTCTTCTTCATACATTCTTGTTCAAGGTCAAAGTCTGGTCCCACGATCTTAATCTATTACAGCTGCAAAGCTCCCCAGTTCAGCTTTAATAACAGTTTTACAAGCTCCCTCTAGGGGAAACAATTACTTTTTGTATCCATCTTAAAAAAAAAAAAAAAAGCAGATCTAGCACCAAAGTTTTCCTTTTTCGGATATTTTGTCAATATTTTGTTCCTTTTAAATGCGAAAGGGAACAATGGAATCAATATGTTTCTCTTCTTTTAACTATCTGTCAAAAACGTTTGTCCATAGTCAATGAACTTCCCCAGAACGTCTGTCCTGACACCCCGCTCCCAGGTTCAAGACGGTGGAAAATTGCCTTTCTTTGCTCTCTCTTCTGCAGGTTTAAACAGTCTAAAAAGGGTTCCCCCCTCTTCTCCTGCTTCCAAGGGGGGTTCAGTAATTTCAAATGATGAAATTTTGATCCTTTATAGACGTCTTTCTAAACTCTAGCTTGCCGTGTCTTTGCTTCAATCTATCTACAAAAAGCGGAAGGCGGACTTCCTGTTTAGACCTTCCTGCTTCAGTGCCAAATTAAAAAATTTCTTAATCCAATTTTCCGTCCTACTCACGGGCAGTTGTTTAAAATCCAATTGTTCACAGGAAAAAGTCAGCGCTCTCCGGCAACAGCAATGCGGCTTCACTCCGTGAAAGAAGCAGTCGATTCAAAGCACCGCGCCACTCACCCCACGTCGCTCCGGATCCCCGAAAACCGGGTTTCCCCGCGGGTAGGGGGGGCGCAAAGGTGCCAGCCGAATCCCACGTCCACAGGCTTCTCCCGCCTGTGGTTTTTGATGGGTCTGCGCCTCGCCATGGCGGTTCAGACCCTGTTTTCCACGGAGCGGATTCCTCCCGATCGGAGGAAATCCGCCATTGCCAGAGGCGCCAACCCGGAAGTAAGTACGTAATTTGTTCCAGAGGTCCGTTCTTAACCTGAAACTGTTCTTAACCTGAAGCACCACTTTAGCTAATGGGGCCTCCTGCTGCTGCCGCGCCACCGGAGCACGATTTCTGTTCTCATCCTGAAGCAAAGTTCTTAACCTGAAGCACTATTTCTGGGTTAGCGGAGTCTGTAACCTGAAGCGTATGTAACCTGAAGCGTATGTAACTTGAGGTACCACTGTATTACATAATCAAAAAGTAGTGGCCCAGATCAATACTCTCCCAGTGATACTGGGCAGGGAGGTTTCTGTTCGCTGTTAATTTTCATGTTTTAAATGTTTTAAAATTAGTTCAAACATGTGCAAGAACTCACAACAGATTCATAAAGTGGAAATTCCAAGCATTACACACGCAGTATTATTTTTTGTATGATGAATCAGCAGACTCTATCTATCAGCAAGCTCAATTGATTTCTCCTCTCTATAATGCACTTTTCTATAAGCATTTAATTTTGCCATGGCATGCCAAACAGTTTCTTACTATGCCTCCTTTGATGGACATTTTGTAGATTTCCAATATCTACTGAACATGATCCTAGCTTAAATAATGAGATTCACTGTCAATACATGAAGTTGTTTTGAACTCTAGTCCAATATATAATTAAGCAAGTATATGCATGGAGTAAATTCTAACTCACAACATATTGTTTCATATTTTGACATCGTTTGTCAGTAGCCTTGTACAATTGATGTCCTCTTTCTGTTAATGATTCTAATTATTTCATACACACACACACAAAATGGACACTCAAAATTTTATCAGGACAAGTTATCTGTTGTTTACTGTTTTCTCAAAATTTATCTTATGTACCATGAAAATAAATCAAAACGGTATTATTATTATTAAAAAATCTTTTTCCTTCTCTTGAAATCTATCTGTGATCTGGAAAAGCCAATATAGATAAGAAACTTTAAAAAAAAATGATGGGGTGAATTTATTAACTCATACACCCATATTTTGCATGTTGAAATCAAATATTTGCTGGAAATATTTTTTCATTGGATCTCCAGGTATCAAACCAGAGATGTCCAGATCACAAACCAACTCATCATAGTTTAGCAAACTTGTCAAAGATTTCTCAAAACTGTCAAGTCAAAGGCTCTGGGGTGTAGCATGGGGGGTGCCAAAGGGACCATGACCCCAGACGCACAATTTTTGAGTGGGCACAAATCAAGCACCTCCATGCAGGTGCCTCCAGCACAACCTAGCCCGGTGCTCCTCTCTACCTGTCAAGGGCCACATTGTCAAGTACGCTGCTACATAGGCTAGACAAAAGCTGAACCATCCACAAGACCAGTAAATCATCTGCAAATCCACTGAGATATATATTTTTTAAAAAATATCTTAAGAACCTGAACAAATTCTTCCATATTGAAAGCTGAGAAAGTATCGCTAGTATGATATCACGTCTTGAGCTGGGATGCTGGCAGGTCACCTAAGGCACCAATTTTCACCAGGGACATCGGTTAGCAGAGAAAACTGTAGGCTAGCAGAACATTGTCCCGGGAATCAGGTGGTCCCAGATAACCAATCTCTTGCTACTGCTTGCTATGAAGCTCCTGCATCTGAGGAGCAGCCTGATGCTTGAGGAAAGCCAGCAGGTTATTTCTCTGTGCCCACCTGTTCTAGGCACCCAGAGCACTTGAACCAGACACCTGACCTTTGGTAATCTCTCATCTCCCAGTCTGCATAGCAACCCTAGCTTAGGTAATGCTTTCCTATCACAGTTTTATTCTAGATAAAGGTAAAGGGTAAAGGGACCCCTGACCATTAGGTCCATTCATGACCGACTCTGGGGTTGCAGCGCTCATCTCGCTTTATTGGCTGAGGGAGCCGGCGTACAGCTTCCGGGTCGTGTGGCCAGCAGGACTAAGCCACTTCTGGCGAACCAGAGCAGCGCACGGAAACGCCGTTTACCTTCCCACTCGAGTGGTACCTATTTATCTACTTTCACTTTGATGTGCTTTCGAACTGCTGGGTTGGCAGGAGCAGGGACCAAGCAACGGGAGCTCACCCTGTCGCGGGGATTCGAACCACCGACCTTCTGATCGGCAAGCCCTAGGCTCTATGGTTTAACCCACAGCGCCACCCGTGTCCCCACTTTATTCTAGATACATAACACCAATTGAAAAGATATGAGCAAATTAAAATACAGGGGCAAAAAATAGCAATGAAGGGCATCTGCATGTGCTGAAATGTAAGTGCACATTCAGTTTAGAAGATACATGGAAGAAAATCACTCATCTTTTTTTTCCCTTCTTTTTTTGCCTCTATCAGTTCTCCCTGCTTTGGCAGCCACAGTATCATCCGACTTCCCCTGCCACATATTTAGAGTATTTTGTATAACTCCCAGGAAGCACAATATCTTAAGCGCATTTAGAATTCACGACACGGCCCTCGTTGAAAAGAAATATGCCTTACTGCTGGCTCCAGAAGCGAGTCTGGGAGCAGAAGGCTTCTGGAATAATTGTCAAGTCTTTTTGACTGTGTCAAATACAAATTTTATCATTTGGCCTTTTTTAATTTCACTTGTCAGAATGAAAGAGAACAGTACCTGAAGTGATCTCCCAGTATGTCAGGAGTAATGGGAAGTTTGGGACCACATGTTAGCTGCTCAAAAGAAAAAAGAAGAAGAAAGCAGAAAGAGAAATTGACGTGGGACGAATGCAAATCTGCCCTCATTTATTCTCTTTCAGCGGCGCAGGAAAGTGCAGGAAAGGCACTTCCAGTTATTTTCGCTGAGGAAAATAAAACATGTATTACAACAGGAAAAGCAGGGAGGTTAAGAAGCTGTAAGAAAAGTCGCTGCCACTGTGTCAACCCCTATCAAAAATCACTTGTGTTAAACAATCGCCTGTGATGGCGTTGGAAGGAATTTTAACTTTAACGCAGGGGAGGGAGACGTTCTGCCAGTTAAGTAAAAGGTTTACTTTTTCAGGTTGGCAACTCTATCACTCTGTTCGTACTACCACTCAAAAGGTGATGCCATGTTAGCCTAAGAATCATTCCAACCAAAGATATATGGAAGCCAGGATTCTCGGGCATTCAGCCACCCCATTATGTATCTTCCACTTTGTGATAAAACACAATGGCGGCCAATAATCAGTGCAACTGCTGTATCGAGAACAGGAGTAGCCAACATGGTGCCCTCCAGATGCTATGCACTGCAATTTCCAATATCCCTGGCTGGGGGTGTTGGGAGTTGTAGGTCCCTAACATCTGGTGACCCCCATGTTGACTACATTGTACTCTACTTTGGATTATTATTACCATCTTCATCATTATTACCACACACCACCAGCAAAGGGAACTGCAACAGGAAATGGTGAGTGCCTCTCTCCACTTCCAAGCAAGACTTACAAACATAAACAAGCAAAGGAGTAATCAGAGAATGGGAAATAGAGACATGATAAGAAAACAGCATGTTGGCATGGTTAAATATATGATGTGCTATGGAATGAGCAAGAACATAGGATAAATATTCTGGGTTACCTGACTGCTTGTAAGGTATTATGGTCATAACTGATTAGATTCAAGCGGTTGTAAGAGCAGCTGGGGACACCATTCACATTCACACAGAGAGCAGTGCGAGCTCCACTTATCCGTAGTGTGATCCCATGTTGTTGCAATATGTGTGTGAATGCCAGAATTTATTGAGTGGGGGGACCTGATCATTGCTCTCCCCTCCCAGCCATGTGACTGAGTTGAAAGGCACACCTGGTTGGCTCTGACCCTGGGGCGGAGGAAGGGGGGTGCGGTGGGGGCAGCACTCACTGTGAGGCCTGCGGCGCACCCAAGCCATGCCCAAATGGTCCACCCACTGCCTCCCCCCCCCCCCCAGCTGTAGGGCGGCTGAGTGGGAGAAGGCAGGCAGACTCCTCGGAGACCCCACAGACTGTCCTGCCCCAGCTGGCCCCGCTCCATGGGCAGCTGGCCCCGCCCCATGGCAGGGCATGCGCACCATCCCAGGTGCCCGATCGGCTTGCTCCGCCGCTACTCTGACCGCATATCTTTAACATCTAAATTTATACCACAACAGCACAGGGGAATAGCTTCAAAGCTGCTGTGAGCTGTACGTATGGGGCCAGCATCAACCTCTAATTTGTGCAATGGGCCACCTTAGAATGGTTGTAGTACAGATCGTGTCCTGGTTCAACAACCCTAATTAGTCTTATTCTAGACATAAATGGATTCTTGATGCCACCCACGTCCCAGTGATGTGCTGACCCACAAATGAAATATTTTATTTTCCAGCACTTTTTGCACCACATTTTGTAAGCCATATAAATAGCACATAATTAAATAGCAATTTATGCAGGACTGCCAAGTATAAGGACAGCTGGGATTATTAATAGAATGCTTAGCAAATAACCCAAAACTGAGACATACTGCATCTAGCTTTATGTCTACATTCTGACTGCCAGGCTTCCCAAAGCTGATGTCACTTCCAAATACTGTGATTTATTCCTAAAGCTATATATAGCTTATAATATTTACTGGCAATGCAGCCAGAAATCTGGAGCCAGTTGGATGAGAAACAATAATGATAAATGATTTGAGAGCTGAGAGTTTATGCCAGGCACCCCCAACCTTTGGCCCTCCAGATGTTTTGGACTACAATTCCCATCATCCCTGACCACTGGTCCTGTTAGCTAGGGATCATGGGAGTTGTAGGCCAAAACATCTGGAGGGCCACAGGTTGGGGATGCCTGGTTTATGCTGATTGCTCCTCCCAGCTCCACCTGCTTGTGATCCAAACCATGCCTAATTTGGATCCAAGTGCTGGAAAAGGATGTCTGCAAGGTGGCTAACAGTGCAGTCATATTAAGTGGTAAGCCCCATTGAGGTCAATAAAACTAAGACAAACTCTATACACACTTATCTGAGAGTAGCATTGAATTCAGTGGGGCTTATTTCTAATTAGACACACATAGGAGTGCACTGTAACTCACAAGTAAGTGTGCAATCACTTCCATTCTGGGTGGCAAATAAAGAAACTAATTACTAATGGTCTTAAGAAGAAGAAGAGTTTGGATTTGATATCCCACTTTTTCACTACCCTAAGGAGTCTCAAAGCGGCTAACATTCTCCTTTCCCTTCCTCCCCCACAACACACACTCTGTGAGGTGAGTGGGGCTGAGAGACTTCAGAGAAGTGTGACTAGCCCAAGGTCACCCAGCAGCTGCATGTGGAGGAGCGGCGACGTGAACCCGGTTCACCAGATTACGAGTCCACTGCTCTTAACCACTATACCACACTGGCTCTCTGGTGGTTTTAAGTGCTCCCTGGAATTTTTCTTGCAGTCTTGGGGTGCTTCTCTATCTCTTACTGTGACTGAAACTCAGACATCAATGGTAGTTATGGACATTGCTTCCTGCTGACTGATCTACGGTAGATGTAGCAATATAAATGGCTGCCTGATTTTCATTTTTGAAGCTTGGCCATTGCAATGTATTATATGCAGGCCCAGCATACTGGGGATTGGGCCAATTCCTCAAGCCCCAGTAGGACTCATCACTCTTTGTCTGGCGCTCCAATGAAGGCCAGGCAGCTGGGTGTGGGAACTACCACCATTTTATTTTCCCATTATGTGCCCGAAGTAACATCAATCTGGGGCATTGTGTGGAATTTAAATGACAGCAACCCAGTCACTCAGCACTCATTACAGCGTCCTTCCAACTTACATGGGGGTTACATTCTGGGCCCCCACAGACATAAGCGAGAATTGCATAAGTGGGGGGAACCCTCTAAAAAACCTCTAAATGTCCATTTTTTTTCCTGCTCTCCAGCTATCTCTTCACATAATTCTCTTTTCAACTAGAGTTGAAGTTCTGGTGCTGGCTGGATGATGTGTGGGAAAGTGGCAGTGACAGCGGCTGCACTACAACGCGTGTCAGCTGCTAGGCAGGTAGGCTGAGCAACCCAAATAAAGCTCTGCTGCAAAGACAGGCAGCACGAGGACACTGGATAGGCCTGGTCTGATATATATATATATGCTTGAAGCCTTGTCTTCTGATTTTGCTTGGTGAAGTACCATCTCTGCTTGCTCCTCTTAAGCTCAAATCCTGATTTCAGCTGTAGCAACTGACCTTAGGGAACCTGAACTAAAACAATAAACTCTCTAGATTTAGATTTGGTTACATCTCCCCACATCCACCATTTGCCCCTGACAATGTACTTGGCACAATACATACTGAAGCTGCCTTTTATTGAGTCATACCATTGGTCCATCGAGCTCAGTATCACCAACACTGACTGTCAATGTCTCTCCAGGGTTTCAGGAAGAGGTCCCCTACCTGGAGATGCCATCGGTTGAACCTGAGACCTTCTGCAAGGAAAACAAACACCCATGACCATTAGGTCCAGTCAGGGACGACTCTGGGGTTGCGGCGCTCATCTCGCTTTATAGGCCGAGGGAACCAGCATACAGCTTCCGGGTCATGTGGCCAGCATGACTAAGCCGCTTCTGGCAAACCAGAGCAGCACACAGAAACACAGTTTACCTTCTCACCTATTTATCTACTTGCACTTTGACATTCTTTCGAACTGCTAGGTTGGCAGGAGCAGGGACTGAGCAACGGGAGCTCACCCCATCGCGGGGATTCGAACCGCCTACCTTCTGACTGGCAAGCCCTAGGCTCTGTGGTTTAACCCACAGCGCCACTTGCTCCAATGCTAAAACTTCTTACAAAATCAATATAATGTGTGTTTTTTAGGCTGTTTTTTAGCCTTGGCTCAATCTAATTGTATAATATCATTTATTTCAAATGTGGTTACCTTTGGGGAAAGAAACGGCTCCAGAGCTACGGTAAATATAAAAATGAGGATTAGCCAACCTGGTCTTTGAATTTCTCCCGGTATCCAGTATTATTCTGCAGCCTCTATTTTATTTAGGAAGAGACACACGCAGAGATCTAAACCACTAAAATTTTTATTTTTAAAAAAATGCAATGGGCAAAGATGAAAAGGGGAAAACATTTTTTAAAAGAAGACTAATCGTTCCTCTTAAAAGTCTAAAAATAAAATGAAGTACTGTCACAGAATGACAAAATTTGAATAGATGCTATTAAAAATAATAATCATGCTACTTGCACATGGAAAGAAAGTTTAAAACAAGAATGGGGGCATGGGAGCAAACAGTGCTGATTAAGAAGTGGGCCATTTAATTTCTTCAGGAGTATAAAACTCCAGCATGAATTAATTTACTTCACGCAGAGACCTGCTGTTTGCTCTCCTTTCCTCAATCACTGTTTACTTCATAGAATCACCACTCACCTATCTTTTTTGATTATTTAATTTCAGCAGGATTTTCCTACTGCAAGGTTGTTAGTACAGTTAAGCCTTATTCTTCACTTAATATAGAAACACGTTACTTGGGGTTGCTGCGGGAGCACCGGGAATATTTTCAGTGTGAGACGCTGCTGTTTTAATAGTCTACCTTCTTCTTGAGCAAAGCATTGCCCTGACTTCTAATAAGGGTCTCTGACATCTGATTTCTCTCCCTCATTCTCTCTCATCAAAACCTCCACTGCCTTCTCTTGGATTGCAACAATGTCTTCCTTCCCTCAGGTGCTCTGAATGCCATATCCCCAGCAAAATTCTTCCTAACAGCTGCAGCCTAAGGATGTACAATCTGGCTTCCTTAGCCTTATTCCTCTAAATTGCTAAACCACGCACAGCTTCTGTGTTTGTCTTTAATTTCAGGTGCACACTGCTGAATCTGCAACTCCTAGATTGTTCATGGGCACTGAGCACAAAATTGAATCTTCTCTGGATTTTCTCTCTCTTCAGGTTATCAGCCTGGGACAGCGAACTAGTTGTCACTGGAGTCCTCCAACTCAGTCTCCACTGGTCTTCCTTATCCTTATTTTTGACGTCTAAATTAGCTACAGAAGATGTTCGCAAAAGTAGGCTTCATTTGGCAAACCTGAACACAGAAACCATGCTCCCCAAGTAAAAAAGCTGACACAGTATTTTAGAATTTGCTCTTTTTCTGGCCATTGGCTTTGAAGAGCATCATGGGTTAGATCATATTGTGCTCCCTTGTTAACTTATCTTGATTAGGAAAGAACATTTAGGATCTAAATGTCTGCCAAAAACACAAGGAACGGTCTCGGAAGCAGGTGAATGATTTACTATTGTGTTGTGAACTGAACAAGATGGGATCTTTTTATTGCCAACATCTACCTCAGAGATGAGGATTTATGTATGATCAGGCATGGAATTGTAATAAGATGAGCTCTGAGCAGGTGACTGGGAAATAATATGACTAGGGATGCTTCCAGGTGAGGCATTTATTATGGAATGTAGTGCTCTTTGTTTACTCAGTTTTTATGGTACATGTACACAACACTGAACTTGAGGGTGCTGTTGCACCCAGGTCTTGCTGGCAGGTTTCTCATAGGCACTTGGTGGGTTGGCCAATGTGAGAGCAGGATATTGGCCTAGATGGTCTTTTGGCGTGATAACTTATATTAAGAAATTAGCATCTAATTGTACATGTATTAAAGACAGTCCCTGCCCATAGGCTCACCATCCAATGGAGACAGCAAAAAAGGAAAACAAGCTTTCGGTCAACTTCACTTTCCTTGGCGGATAGGTACACTACATGTTGAAAATAACTAACTAACTAACTAACTAACTAACTAAATAAGCCTGGAGCTGGTTCCATGTGCCCAAATTGCATTTATCAGAATTCAGTCCTATCCATGCTTTTTCAAAAAAATACCACTGAATTGAGTGAGGCTTGGGAGTGTTTAGTTTGTCAACTTTTGAGGCTGCATAGAATTATTTCCATCCAGACCCATGACTGTCTCATTGATATCATAAGCCATTTTGGAGGGAAGGACAGGAAAGAGAAAGCTGTCTTCCTTGAGCATAATTGCTAGAACCCACCTAGCATAAGACAGATGTATAAATCAAAAGAAATACAAATATTTAAAGCACTAGGCTGACACATAATGGTAAATTGTTTCCAGAAGCACTCATTACTAATGAGATTTTAGCAGCCTGATATGAGAAATTGTAGATATAGTTATATACTACTGAGATTTTATAGGAGGGTGATGCTTTGGGGGGAGAAAGAATCATTGCTGATGTATTATCTGTCTTTTCTATTGGTAATTCTCAGTGAGAACATTTGTTCTTGAACTTTAGAGATGCTTTTCCAGCAAACAACCAAAGCAATTATGATGGATGCATCTGCTTCTCTCAGAAGATGAGACTTATGAATCAAACGCCCACTTGCAAGTCATGACATCTATACAGGAGTGTGGCTATTTGCCGGTCACTTTCCTTGGCTTATTTTCAAAAGGGAAAAATGATTTGCATAGACGTTTAAGTGCCCTTAACCTCTCGTATGAAGTTACAAAGAATCTATGCAAGGAAAGCCAAACAGGAACAATACAATATATCAAAAGCTTGTTCCGAAGACTAGGTAGACATCTTTTTCTTGCCATCTGTTAGTTTCCACAACTCAGGAAGCTCTTTGAGGAAGCTGGTATAAAAAATGGGGGGGGCATCCAATGAATAATTATGTGGATTAAAAGGAGCTTCTGGAGGGGTGGGGGAAATGAAATATAACTGCTTAAGTTCCATTGTGCTGTTGCTTCAGATATTTCAACCCCTAGGTTGCACTTTCTGTAAAGAATCTTAGGTAACTGTCTCTTTTAGGTAACTTTTGGTTTTTCAGTTTGCTGCAAGATTTCCACAACATTCACATTTCCTAATGCACACTTTAAGACAGATGGTGAGCTAAAGCAGTTTATTCAAGGGGAAGTGGTATGGGGAAATGTTACACCCGATATTGCAATCATTTACCTAGTGAAAAGCAAATTAAGATTGGTAGCTACAGTTTCTTACCATGTTGGTTTCTTTCTATTTTTTCAGACAAAGGATGCTATTTCTCCACCGCTAAATTCACAGAAAGCAGTATGTTTGTCATAACTATCAAATACTTCTTTATAGGGTTTTGGGGGTTTTTTGTCTGTGGGAGAAGTGAGAAAGCTCTATGGGAGCTACTAAAAGGAAAGGTATGAAAAAATCCAGACTGAATGCAAACATTCTTCTGAATGGACGGCCCTTCAAACTCCCAGAACTTCAAAATGCAATTGCATCTTGAAAATTACATGAGCACATGCAATGGCAAAATGCATCAACATTTTTGAAGGTTTGCAAGGAACACAAGTCTGTCTCTTGGTTGTTCTTACATATTTGCAAGGGGCACAGTCTAACTCTCTATTGAGACCTTTCCCCCTCTGCTTTTATCTTCTTGCTGAAGGAGCCGTAGTTGCATACTATGCACAACATCAAAGCCTTTTTGCTTCTTGGCTGCTCACCATTAGTGGGAGAGGACCCAAAGGGCTGAATAAATGGGCCTACCATTGGGCTATAGGATTGCAACTTTAAAGAGCTTGGAACCAGGAAGCTTCTCATATGAGCATACCTGACCTTTGATATCTTCTTCAGAGGTCCTTCTCAGACCTCACCTTCTGCAGGGTACCAGTGAGGAACACTGCCTTTTTACTGTGGCATCTCACCTGAAGAAAACCCCTCCCTTGCCCCTCCATCAATCTCCCTCCTTACTGTCTTGCTATAAAAAGAATCTGAAACCTTTTCTGCTACTTTGAACACAGTCTGGTGCTGCTATTAATAGTTGGTTTCTGTTGCCAATTAGTTTCATTTGCTGTTTATGTTCTTAAAATTTTATTCTGGTTTTCTATTAGCTGCCTCATGAATCCCTATGATTAAGAGGCGGGGAGTAAATAAATTAAAATATTGAGCTCCATTCAATTATAGTGTAAGAGGGACACAATGTAATGCAATTAATCTTCCTTTTCTTCTTTTCCTTCTTCCCCATGTTTCTGGACCCTATGCCCCCAATCAGCCTCTCCAAAGTGTGGGAGTTCGTGAGTGGTGTGAGCCATGCAATGTTGTTGTTGTTGTTTAGTCGTTTAGTCGTGTCCGACTCTTTGTGACCCCATGGACCAGAGCATGCCAGGCACTCCTGTCTTCCACTGCCTTCCGCAGCTTGGTCAAACTCATGCTGGTAGCTTCGAGAACACTGTCCAACCATCTGGACACTGTCCAGCCATGCCATAGAAGCCTGCAATTGAAAGGGGGAAATTGTGGGGAGCACCAGCACAACTCCACTCATGCAAGATTTGTGTGCCCAATTTCAAGTGATTGCTCCCTCCCACTGCCTCCCCATATGTTTGAAGCATGGGGCTTCCCCCAAAGAATCCTGGCAACTGTAGTTACCACTCACAAAACTACAATTCCCAGCACCCTTAACAAGCTAGAGTTCTCAGGATTGCTTGGGGGAAGACATGTTATTTAAATGTTTGGTGTGGCTGTGACCACAGCCCACACTGTTCAGGAACACTCTGCCCTCAAGCCCTCTGGAGAGGCTTTTTTGAGTATGCAGAGAGGGAGGAATAGAAGAGAAAGATCAGTTATGGAAGCTGCCTTCTGTTTGCCAAACCATTGGGTACAACCCAAAGGAAAATATATTAGAGACAGACTTCATTCTTGCAGTGTTTGGTAGTTTTTGCTTTAAAAAAAGTGCTAGAGGAAGGCCTGAGGTTAATTTAAAGCAACTTAGTTTGTCAGCTAAAAGTACTGTGTATTCCTCCTAGTATGAGTGTGTTCGTGTGCATTCATTTTGTCTGATAGACATCATCTTATGTTTCATTACCATTTACAAACTAAAATGAAACTGATTCTCAAACAGTTCTTGGATTCCCTGCAGCTTTGGTTAGAAGCCAAAGAAACGTATTTTTGTTTCCTCTTCCATTTGTCTTTGCCAATTGACTGAATATCTTAAACTAGATTGCTTAGGGTTTCAGGAAAGAGGTTTATAGAAATGCATATGCTGTTTATTTGTTCTGCTTAAACAGATTGTCAGTGGACATTTATCCCCTCGCTGAACAGAGGAAGGAATGCGTTGTCTAAATGTAATTCTCTTGTAATGGAATGGATGCGATTCTGCACATTGCATTTTATTGAAGCATAAATGCACTGGCTTCAGTCCAGCATCAGATATATAGCAATGGGTTGCTGCATACACATTTTCTTGGGCTGGAAAACCCCATCTAAGGCTGTGGACCCGCATCCATTTGCTCTGGCTCCAGGGCCATTTCACCACTGGTGTTTGAAGCCATGTGCACAGGATGTTAGCCACAACCCATGACTGTGGTGCTGTGGTGTTTGAGAGTTGTCAAAACTCTCACATCTATGGAAAAGGTGCAATGTGCACCTTGGCATTAAATCCCCAACTGTGGCTCAGCTGAAGATACACTGGTGTAACTCGCTCATCCTGGATAAGCGGAACCTGTGGGTTATACAGCCTCATATACCAACATACTTAGGTCTAATTAATGCATGAAGGGGTTAATACCATAGAATAAGCTGTCCTGTCAGGCTTAACTATGTCTACTTCCCCTCACCATGGGAGGAACTAGGTAATCAAGCCTTTGTTCTTCCCAGTCTACCTGAGAAGCTCCATGTGTGAAGAGGTTTCAGCTGGTTGCTCCAGCTCAGACCGCATGGCTCTCACAAGCCACTCTTGAGTTCCTATACCAATAATTTAGGAACTTTCTCCACAATTTTTACTAAGCCAGGTTTTACTGCCTGTGGAGTTTTCTGAAGCTGACCTTTGGAGAATTTGTAAGGAAACCATTTTTTAACTTTTTAACATGTGGTCTTTTCCTATGCTAAGAGAAGGAGGAAACTTTGGAACTCACTTTAAAACACATATTTTAAAGATCTAACAGCCTATATTTTCCACACTTTACCTTGCTGCATATTTTATGACTTTAAATCTCTGCTGGGGTTTTCTCACCAAAGAGTACTTGCCCCAAGCTTGGATCTTGGCATCCAGGAATTCTCCTTCCTATATTTTCTTTTTTCCCTTGAATGAGCCGAGGCCAGTGCAAGTCATCAAAAAAGGGGTGTGGCAGGGCAGGACCAGAAAGTGGGACACTTAGGCTGGATCTTGGCCTATTTAGCTTGGTCACTTGACCTGGCAACCTGACATAGAACACCATTTCCCCTCTGTCAGGATTAGGCAGCCCTGCTACTGAACAGGGTTTTGATTGTGTATAATTTTACATCGGCTTAACTTACACCAGCATGCTTTCTGCCATGTTCTTGTGCAGAGGATTGCTCCCTCCGATTACAGTGATGCTCCAAGATGCTAAGCATTAATGCTGGAGAGACATGTATTTGTAATACTGCTGATTTACAAATATACAAGAATAGCATAAGTGGAAGCAAACTGTCTGTGCTCCTACTGCGTAGCAGATTCACTACTTCACATAGGATCCCCATGTGACACCACCCCCAGCTCCAGCCTTCTGCTCATCTCTCACCCGCCACCATCTGTTTCCAGGCTACCAAGCAACTGTTTCTTTGTACACCCACCTACACAGCTGCCCCCTTTCTTTCGCTTGGAAGTCATTTCCCTATCCCCTGGTGGCTCCCCCATTGAAAAACAAGAGATCTCTCTAGGTTAATATAAATTTGAAAAATACTAATCAGTATCTCCTCCTACAAAGAGACACTGGCTGACCATTAAGGCTGATTAACAAGCAACCTCCCCAATAAAGCAATGGTGTGTAAATAGCTGCACCGTTCATAACATGATGCTGTGTTTTGTCCTTTATTATCATCTCATAGTGTGGTCTTATCATGCGAAGTCTAAGAAAGTACCAAAGGTTAAATGTCTAGCAGATGCTTTAACCTGAACTGTAAAGCCATCTAATGTGATTTGGGGGTATTCTTCTTCCTTCTCCCCCACCCCCCTCAAAAATGATCCGCAACTCATATTAGTCAGGGCTGTGAGCAAATGTGCTCAGAGACTGTCATGACTGTTTTCAAGGAGTGCCCCATTATGTTCCAGAACACTTGCATGCCCTTAAAAGCCAATGGAGCCGCCTTAATCATTTATTAAGGCTAGGGAAAGGGAATAAACAATAAACAATTTATAAATGAGGTTTGCTGTAATCAGCAAAATTAGCTTTTCTTAAAAGACAACTTGGTGCCTGTCTTACAGAGGAACTTAGGGTAACTTAGGCCTAATCTAACCGGTGAGATCCTGAATTATTGATCGCCAGATGGTTGGAGACTGTGGCTTTTTGATTCTCACTCAGCATATTTAAATACAAGAAAGCTTCGGAGCTGCCTAGCCATAGACCTCCTCCCGTTCAGGTGGCTTTCGGAGCAGCTGTAGGTTAAGATATGGTGTACGTTTTGTGGATAACATGGGAAGAAATGGGGGGGGGGGAGTCAGTGGATAAGCTGGCAGTCAATACTGTTAGAGGAATTACAGTCGGGTACCAGGCTTCCATTGCCTTCATCTTGTTACATAACCGACTCCCTACGCGGCTGTCCTCTGATACGACTTCCCTTATGCAACCTGACAGCACTGATAGGCTTGTAGTAGTAAATACATGCTGCTGAATGCTTAAGGAAATTTTATTCATATTATCATCATGTTTATTAGACTAAACGTGATGCCAGATACGTTCTCTTTCCCGGGCTGATGGGCATTAGAAGAGCGGCACAAATGTTATTCCTTCTGCCCCAAGGGACTATCCTGCAGCACACATTTGGCATCTCAGAAATTTGTTTCACATGGCTGAATGAATCCAGGCGTATTCTATAATGTGAAGCAGCAACTTGGATAACCGTTTCATTATCACGAGTCACAAACAGAAGTGGTGCTTTTCTGCTGCTCCTCACATATGGAACTGGGAGATAAAAGCAGCATTTTCCTCCATCTCCCTGGTCAAGAAAACGGACTGTTGCAGTTGCTTTGCCTAGACATGATGCCCTCTGCAGTTCAGGAGAGTCCAGGGCCTGTAGCGCCAATGTGTTGCCCTTCAGATGTTTTGGACTTCCATCTCCCATCAGCCCATCCTGGAACTGGGAGCACCAAAACCTCTGGAGGGCATCACATTCACTACCTCTTAGCAAGAGCATAATGATTAAGAGCATAGGTTTCATGCTGAAGGTCTCTATTTGGGCATGAACTGATGGAGAATCCTTTTGACTAAGGATTCTCAGGTCACTTCCAAACATCCTGCTTCTTGAGCATTCATCCTGATTTGTTTTCACAAAGTTTGCATAGGAATTACAGTGGTACCTCAGGTTACAGACGCTTCAGGTTACAGACACTTCAGGTTACAGACTCCGCTAACCCAGAAATAGTACCTTGGGTTAAGAACTTTGCTTCAGGATGAGAACAGAAATCGTGTGGCGGCGGCGGCAGCAGCAGGCCCCATTAGTTAAAGTGGTGCTTCAGGTTAAGAACAGTTTCAGATTAAGAACAGACCTTCAGAATGAATTAAGTTCTTAACCCGAGGTACCACTGTAGATACTGTCGGCAATTTGTTGAGCAAATTTTGTGGTTTTATATCTTGCTTTTGTTCTGTGAACCACCCTGAGACCTCCGGGTATAGGGTGGTATATAAATTCAATAAAAAATAAATAATTAAATAATTTTAAAAAAATTGAGTGGTGATTATACAACATTGGGTGGGACGCGGGTGGCGCTGTGGGTAAAACCTCAGTGCCTAGGACTTGCTGATCGTAAGGTTGGCGGTTCAAATTCCCGCGGCGGGGTGAGTTCCTGTCGTTCGGTCTCAGCTCCTGCCCACCTCGCAGTTCGAAAGCACCCCTAAGTGCAAGTAGATAAATAGGTACCGCTTTATAGCGGGAAGGTAAACGGCATTTCCGTGTGTGGCACTGGTGCTGGCTCACCAGTTGCAGCTTCGTCACGCTGGCCACGTGACCCAGAAGTGTCTTCGGACGGCGCCGGCTCCCGGCCTCTTGAGCGAGATGAGTGCACAACCCTAGAGTCGGTCACGACTGGCCCGTACGGGCAGGGGGTACCTTTATACAACATTGCATCAACTAAGTGTTATACTACACTTCCTAGTGCATGCCCCCACCACTTTCCTGATTGCAAAAATAAATAAATCATGGGGGGGGGGACAGGTTCCTTTCACAAAAGCTCTCAGTCACTATTAATTATGCAACCTGCATTTTCCTGTATGTTACTGAATCTCACCTGAAAATAGCAAAAGTCTGGAAGTGCCCCTTGTCTCACTTCAAAGTCTTTAGGAAATACACTCTTTTGGCTTCCTTTGTTCGCTGAAAGCTTTCCCCTCCCCAAGCTGTCATTCCTTTCCTGGAGTTGAACACTGAAAGAACTTGGGATACCCCAGCAATCAACAGTCAGTACCTGGAAATACGTTGGCCCTGTTTATGAGATTCCATAAACTTAGATGATAGAATTGTAGAGTCAGAAGGGACCGTGAGGATCATCTAGTCCAACTCCCTGCAATGTAGGTATATGCACCTATCCCATAAGGGAATCGAACCTGCAGCCTTGACATTATCAGCACCATGCTCACCAACCGAGATACCCATGCACATCCTAACATCTCAGAATCTGATGGTGAAAGGGAGTTTGGCTGATGGCTGTTGTTCTATGCAGCTCCTCTCTCTCATCCAGTCACTACACCCATGGAGGGTGGGTTGGTACTTCCTAAGGCTGGGTCAGGGTGCATGTAAACAGGTGTTGCAGAACATGCACCAGTTGCCCACAGCTGACATGTTTCATAAGTGAAACACCAACATAGCTGCAGAAACAATATTCCAGTATAAAATGAGGTGCTGTTCTTAACTCTGGTCTAATCAATTCAAGACAGTCTCTCTGTTACTGGTTTTCTGGTACTAATAAAAGAGCTTCTCCCCCAAGTGATGACGCTCTAGGAACTCAAGACTCTTAATGATCTCCACCCTATCAGGTCCTATGCAGGGCTATGTGATACAATTTTGCCTCTTCAACTATGTTGTCCTTGTCCCAGCATCGTTCCTGCCCTCCCAGACCTGGTCCTGAAAAGATTGTGGACATTTTCAGAACATGAAACTTAAAACATTTAAAGCACTGTATTATGTGACCATAAAACCTAATCACAGAGAAAACACAGGAGAATAATGATCGGGCTGATGCTCCATAAAAAGTGAGTGAGCAAATCCTGGCTACTGCAAAGTAAATGCCTAATGTGGAATCACACCTGCACTGCCCAAATTGTGCACCTTCTGCTTCCTATTCATATTAACAGCCCAGGAGATGCTCAAAGTCCATTTAAAGCTCATTGGTGGAAAAAACCCTTCACACACCTTTAAGCCCTATGAGTTCCTGGCTTTCTCAGACGTTGTTCCTTTGCATCATTGTTGTTACCGTGCTTTCTTCTGGAAGGTCCTGGCACATCAACACCCAGTTTCTACAACTGATTCTTAGGCACACGCTCACATTTTACAACGTTCTGGAAGCTTTACTGTGTCTTTTAACCAGGGGGTGGGGAAGCTGTGACCCTCCAGATGTGGGCATCCAGCTCCCACAATCGTGATGGGAGGTGCAGTTCAACAACATCTGGAGAGCCACAGGTTTCCAAACATGTTCTAACCCTTTCAAGTATGTGTGTAATTACCATAACCACACACACACAACATCTGCTCCCTCCACAACAAACCAATACATCATAAGTATTGGAATAGGTTGACTCGTCAATCAAAATCCTATTGCTTTCTGTGACTTTTCTGCTCTTTGTGTTTGCTATAGTTAGGTAATCCGAGTCCTGTCAGCTGCTGAGATGCTACCCTGCTGAGGGAACAATGCCCTTAGACCTGTTTTTCTGAGTCATGAAGAAGACTGATTGGCTGTTTCTGAACATAAAAGGGCTTTCTGAGCGTCTGGAGGCAGCTTTCATATTGATAAACATCCACAGAGTTGGATGGTGAGGCTGGCAGCTGGGATGTGACACAGATTGTTGGGCAGGAAGATGGGAGGACTTTTTATCTGATACGGAATGAAAAAGGGATGAGATTGGGATGATTTAAAGATCAGGGAAGAAAGAAAAAGAAATGATCTGGAGTTAAGTTTCAATATGAACAAGAATTTGTAAAATAATAATAATACAGGACTCTGCATTACTGTTGTCTTCCTGAAGATCAAACAGTGTTTGCAAATCCTATTGATTTTGATGGAATGTATTTTCACATAATTTATTTTGGATTATGATCTAGGAATGTAAAAACAAAAGTATTGTGAGCTGCATTGTGCTTTCCTTCAAAGCTTTCTTTCAGCTTTAGATTGGCTACTAACAATGAATACAAATTAACAAGTAATCAGTGCAACAGATTTTCTTGGCCATTTCGATGATCAGCCCATAACCAGCAGCAAATAAAGAGAATTTAAAACAGAACAACACCTTCAGTTTATTGTACTTTTCCCTTAAACAGGAAAATGCAAAACTATCCAGGAACCTCTTAATGCTTTGGGAAGTGCAAAGCAATATAAACACAAACTGCATTCAGTATTATCTACTAGCTGCTCATAGCAAATGGGCTTTTTAAAAAATAGATCTGTTACCTATTACACTTGCAAGCAAGTTTGCTTACTCACTACAAAGTCCTATTGAACTCAGGGTGACCTACTTTGGAGTGAACATGCTTAGGCTCAGATTGTAATATGCTCTTTAAAATGAATTAGCTTTCCCTTGCCATTAACCGCTGTGTATCAACTAGAGATTCAGGGCTTGAATTGGTGGAAGCAGCTGGAGCTGCTCAACTTTACAATAAAGAAACCTGGGGCCATCCAATGAAGCTGAGTGAAGACTCAGGACAGACAAAAGGAATCAGTTCCTCATGCTGCTCATAGTTAAACTGTGTGCTTTGCTGCTACAAGTTGTAGTAAAGCTTCTCCTCTTACCTGAGGGGAGGTGTTGTGAGCAGGAGCCGTCCCCACATCCTGTCCAATGCCCTTGCTGGTGGCTAAGGCCATGGCACAACCCCCGGTGACAACAAGGGAAGCTTTCAGTTGTATTTACATCAACAAGCTCCTCCCACTGGTTGTTAACCTTCAAATGACTCCCCACTGTGCAGGGTGGAGTCATCTATAGGTTATTTGATCCAGTGCCTAAGCCAATACCACTCACATGCTGTAACCAATAAAGTTGTGGCCGTATTTAGCTCATTAACCTAAATACTTGTATCCTTGTGTCTTATTTATCCCTAAGCGGGTGGTAGGTCCTCAACTCACAATGGCTGTTAACTTGAATAGTTTTAAAAGCCCATTAGGGACAGATCTATGAAAAATAAGGTTATCAATGGCTACTAGCCATGATGATTGTGAACCACCTCCATCCAGTACAGGAGATTAAAAAAAATCTCTAAACACCACCGTTTGCTGGGGAACATGAATGAACTATTGTAATCGCATCCTGTTTGCAGGCTTCCCATAAACATCTAGCTTAAAACAGGGTGCTGGAATACATGGCCTGATCCAGCCCATTGCCTTTCAGTGTATTGTCTTTTTGTGCCCTAATTTAGAGAGACTCCCCCCCCCATAAAATACAGTTTTACCCGTCTATCGTGTGTAGAAGACTCACAAGGAGCTATTAGGCTTCTCAGGACTCTTGTGCCTTTAATCAGAAGCTTCCTCCTCCAGAAGAAATAGCTTCTTTCTCTAATTGTTGGTAATTAACTGCTGAATTGCCTCTTAATTGCCCTGCAATTAGTCAGTGGTGCTGCACTAAACAGAAAACAATAACAGGGATAGAAGCGGCAAGGCAGACAATACTCATTTAAGTTGCAGGTGTCCTTTGGTAAATAGGACTTTATTGTAAGATCTTGGCCAAAAAAATAGCTTTGCCTAATAATATAGCACTGTGTGGAATTCTGCTTTTTTTCCAACTGGGGAAAAGCAATGCTCTGGCAATGCTAAAAAGCCCTGCATTGGAACTTATACCATATCCTGGGTCTCTAAACTGAATTAAGGAACAAAACACTATAAACCTCTACTTATTTTCTGAACTGAAATCTTGTGTTTATCATTTTCTACATATATATATTTTTACAAACACTATTATTATTCTGATAGATCATTGATTTTTATAGTACCAGTTCAAAATAATTCCTGCAACTTCAACAGCCATTTATTTGTGTTCTGTTCAACTACAGGTACATTTTTTATTTACTGGACTCTTGCACTTTCTGCAGTTGCCTTGCAAACAGAAATCTCACATCTCCATTGCTTCAGCCTGGGAACAAAGGAGGCTGCTTCATACTGAGTCAAACCATTGCTCTATCAGCTACTGACTGGCAGGAGCTCTCCGGGTTTCCAACTGGAGACATTCGCAGCCTTACCTGGAATTGCCAGGGATTGAACCTGTATTCGAAGCCAATGTTCTGCCACAGAGCTACATCCCTTCCTCTCCATTCCAGGAAAAGCACCATATACCCAACTTCTGGCTGTCAGGTCCAAGGGCTATACCAAAATAATGTTTTCATAATCCTCCAAGAGAATGCTTTTTCTGATTCCTTCCTAGAGCCAGCACGATAGGTTGGCGTCTGAGGAGACAATGGAGAAGTGTGCCTTTGGGGGTGAGGTCAAGCTTGTTGGACAGTTGCAAAACAACAACAAACCTCTGGTTACGTGAAACATCTTCAATAAACACACAAGGCGTAACTGGCTGCACATTTGAAAAACTAATATATACTATTCATTGTATTGAATTGTAGATGTCAACAGAAGTAGCTCATAAAGTTCAATGAAAAAGTAGAAGACCCAGTGGATCGGTTCATTCTCTAATCAGTTTATGCATAAGGTCCATATATGTGAAAGTGTCTATTCCACCTGTCTGTTCATAGAGTCCAACAATCCACACAAAAGGTTGTTGCAGTTCCACAGAATCCTTTCTATGCTATGCTACTACTATGCTATAAGATCCACTGTCCTGTGACATGATATATGTGTTTGTACTACTGATGAAGCCTAGGACGGTGAAACAAGGCTAATATTCTGGAAATCCTTGTCTTAGACTCAGTTGTAGCACCTGCTGTGGCTGCAGAGACCGATGCGAGAGAGACATGTTTTGTTGCAGCTGGGGTAGATGAAGGCGTCCAGTTGTGCTGCTGCAGATGCACCATGGCATGTCTTCTCACCGCATTCCTCCCAGCAGTCACTTCTCTCTAGTCATTGCTATGGATACACAACTTGACTGCCTGTCTCCAGGCACTGTGATCATCTGCAAGGGATTCCCACATGGCAGGGCTGTTGTTGCCAACCTTCATATCACATTCACAGACACCTTTGTAGCACAGAGTTGCTCTGCCAATGGGCCTGGTGCCTGGTGCCAGCTCCCCATACAGCAAGCACATCCCTAGGGATCATAGTCCACCTGCAGGACTGTTCTGAGGATAAAATGTGAAGGAGCTTATAAGTCACTCTGAGCTCCTTGGAGAAAGTGGAATAGTAATAAATAATTGACTGCATGTCCATTCAAGTTTAAATAAACAGAAACGAACAAGGTAATAGCTGCCGTAAAAGAACATAGCAGCTCTTGGTCCTCCATTCCCGTTATTAAAAATGTGACTACATACTGTAGCAGCAAACTATTAGGAAACCAGGCACAGTGTTTGGAACAAAGCATGAAGTGTAATGTGTTGCTGTTAAGCTGAGAGAGAGAGAGAGAGAGAGAGAGAGAGAACAAAAGCTAGAAAATAATTCAGGCAAAAGAAAAATCCTGAACCTATGCTTTCTTTATGCCCCTTTCACCTCAGCCATCCCCGAAGACCCATTCAAACAGATAAGCTGTGCACCATGCACTGAAGCTCGACTGATTCAGGCTATTTGAGACCAAGGGAGAAAATTAATTCCAGTATTGAGGGCCCTTGAACATCATCCTGCTTTAATTTAACTGTATTCCACAGAAACTAATTACGGTTCCCCAAAACTCTCTGCTGAGGTGAAAGCGTTAGGTCTGGGCAAGCCTTACTATTAAAGCAGCCTATAAGGAAAACCCAGGTAATCTAACCTTTTATGTTCCTACCAGCATCTGACAGCCAATTCCTCAGGTAAGTCATTTGCAGCCTGGTCCTCTGAGCTTCCTAGAACAGGAATATTTCCATACCTGCCGCCTTTGGAGCAGGGAGAGCCACAACACAATGCTGTCCTTAAGCCACATTGTTACCTAAAGTCTGCGGCACTTACAGGTGGTAAGGACATGCATAGGGTTAGCCCAAGATTTTAGGAAGCTGTTTCGATCTCTCAGCCTAACCCACTTCACAGGGTTATTGTGAGAGGGATAAAATAATAGAATGGTAGCATTGGAAGGGACTACGAGGGTCATCTAGTCCAACCCACTGAAATGCAGGAATATTTTGCTCAACATGGGACTCAAACCCTCAACTCTGAGATTAAGAGTCTCAGGGAGGAGAATAACCATATTTGTCACCTTGAGCTCCTTAGAGAAAAAGTGGGATATAAATGTAATATAATAATATAATGATTGTCATCTTCTCTCACTACCAGCACCCTGTCCTTGTGCCACAGCTGTAAATATTATACACCATCACAGAATCATAGAGATAGAAGGTACACCAAGGGTCATCTAGTCCAACCCCCGGCAATGCAGGACAAGAGGCAGAGAAGAGGCAGTCTGTATGGGAGATGGTTACAGGTATGGGATCTCAGGGCTGCTCTTTGTTAAGGAAGGAGGGGAAACCTAGCTGAAACAGATGGAAATTAAAATTACAGCTCTTTCCCTTTCTTTGCGTCGGTTTGATATATCATCACAGAAACTCTCACTCCTAAACATCCTTCATGGATCAGGATGAAGGTGATTATCCTGTTATTATTTGTCCAGTGCTATTTCATTATATGGCACTGTACAGAAGGTAAATTGAGCAGTGCAAATGATTCCACACTCTTACGAATGCACATTATGATATTATTATTCATGCACACGCCTCTGTGACTGACTCAGATCTCCTGCTGGGAGGCTAAGGCAATAACAGACAATGACCCGCACCTTTTGTTCGTGCACAGTCCATTGTTGATAAATCTATCGCTTGTCACGAGTAGGTTCACTCAGACCTGTCTGAGTGAATCAGTTGGCACTGCAGTCTATTGATTTCCATTTGTTCGAAGGCTCCTTGACCCATAATAATCCTGGCGGGGGCCATGGGGTGACGAGAAAGAAGGAGGCAAACTTCTTACATCTGGCCTTGTCTAAAACATGGGAAGTTATTTCACTGGCATGTCCAATAAGTTTATTTCCTTGGGATATTCTGAATGCAGAATAATATAATACTGTGAGATTCCTGGATCCAGGGTTTGTGTTTCCTTTGGAAAGGAGGCACAGCAGAGACTATGGTGTCTTTAGGATATATGTTTATTTGCACAAATATACTACCTCAGCCTACGATGGAGGGGCTTCCAACATTACACTCCAATAGGGTTTCATTTCTCCCTCTGATTCAAAAATGATTAGCCCCCATTATGCCCTGATCCACCCCCTCCACTTCCCATCTGCAACTATTCCTCCTGCAGCTTACATCACCCCCAGGTGCAATCCTGAATGTTCCTCCTTCTCAAAAACTCTGTCATTACCTTCTACAAACTACAAACTACCCAGAGCCCAGGGTGGGTGGGTCTCCACCCATTTGCTGGCTAGCACAGAGTCTCTGCTTATTTGCCCATCTCACTGCCCCCTTTGTTTGAATCATAGAATTGTAGAGTTGGAAGGGACACAAGGGTCATCTAGTCCACCCACACCCACACCCGCAATGCAGGAATCTTAGCTAAAACACCCATGACAGATGACATGGATCATTAACAACTCTGCCATTATCAGCCTGGCCTGGACACAGGAAGCTGCTATTAAGGGTCTGCCTTCCAGTTTATCTCTTCAAGCATTGATCAAAAGTTAGCACTTACTAAATCCAGGCACCCCCAGACTCTGGCACCCCAAAATCCATAACAATACTATTAAATAGCATTTGCCTTCTATAATGATGATAATGAACACTGAGTTAACACACAGCCATGCCATATGTTTAAAGCATTATTATGCCACATTAACAGCCATGGCTTCCCCCAAAGAATCCTGGGAACTGTAGCTTGTTGAGGGTGCTTAGAGTTGTTAGGAGACCCCTTCTCCCCTCACAGAGCTACAGTTCTCCTAAAGGTTTATAAATCAACCTCTCTTTTCCCAGGAAACTATAGAGATTGTTAATTGCAATTCCCTTCACAAAGCTACAAACTACAGTTTCCAGAATTCTTTGTAGGAGTCCATGACCGTTAAAGGGGCATAATAGTGCTTTAAGCACATGGCACAGATGTGGTTCAAGTTCAAGTCCAGTAATTCTTGAGATGCACCTTTCTGTGTATTTGTGAGCCTATCACAAAACCATGCCTTGGGCATATTATTTCCAATGGCTAGAAGATAGTTCAATCAGATTTTATCTTGCAACACAAAATTCATCCATCTTCTTTGCTGATTCTCATATATTTTCAAAGGCAGATCCAATGAGAGTTGCTCTTTACAGGCTCCTCTGCTTATGCTCTTAAAAGTAGATTGGAAAAGAGACATTAGCTTACCTGCATGCAATGAAAGGCTTCACCTGCTGATTTCTATCTGGGTGATGAATATAAAATATCCAATTGATGCATAAAAACAGAGGGCATCATAGAAATCCTAGATCCCTTATTACATAGCCATGATCTGCTGAGTGATTTTGGACAAGGTATCCATTCCTTTCCCTCTTATTCATACAGCTTAAAGCCAGTCTGTCTACTTGTGCCTTAAATGAAGAGAGAGAGGGAAAGAAAGAGGGGCGGGGGAGGAGATTGTCTGAAAGGTGCAATCCAGTTTGAGACCCTAGTGGGAAGAGATGGGTCTTCAATCCTTTGCCCACCACTATGGTCTTGATCTGGATCAGGGGCTCTGCACCTGCACTGGAGGAGGAAATCTTCCACTGGAATGAATGGGAGTTTTTCACCAGTGCAAATTGCAGGGGCAGCAGTCCAATTTGGATAAGGACCACAGCAAGGGTTAAGAGTCCTGATTCAGACTGGGATCTGGATAGCCCAACAACTGCCCCCCCCCCACTGCACTGGCAATATGTGCTTTTAAAAGTTGGCTTTAAAAGATAAAGAAAACAAAAAACCTGCAGTTAAGGACACAGATAACATAGCTAGCATAACATGCTGTCTGGCTCTTATTAAATGTGGGGTTGCCTGACAGCCTAGTTTCATTGACAAAGCAATGAAATAAAGAGGAGTCTTCCTTTTGAATAAGGATACTTTCATGCATAAAAGTAAATGAGTTGAATTTATTGGCAGGAGGACAAACCAGCTGTTTATTGCTGGAATAACACCGGGTACAACCTGAAAGAAAAGTCTGAAGATGGAGCCTTGCTCTAGCCTATAATGGTCAGATTGCTGTAGCATTTTGTAGCCACAGCTGTCCTCTTTCTTTCATATATGTTCTTAATAAGATCCACATAGGTAAAGGTAAAGGGACCCCTGACCATTAGGTCCAGTTGCGGACGACTCTGGGGTTGCGGCGCTCATCTCACTTTACTGGCCAAGGGAGCCAGCGTACAGCTTCTGGTTCATGTGTCCAGCATGACTAAGCCGCTTTCTGGTGAACCAGAGCAGTGCACGGAAACGCCGTTTACCTTCCCGCCGGAGCAGTACCTACTTGCACTTTTATCTACTTGCGTGCTTTCAAACTGCTAGGTTGGCAGGAGCAGGGACTGAGCAACGGGAGCTCACCCCGTCGTGGGGATTCGAACCGCCAACCTTTTGATCGGCAAGCCCTAGGCTCTGTGGTTTAGACCACAGTGCCACCCGCGTCCATATTGTGGATCAAAAATCCTGGAATATTCACGAGAAATCCTCAGGATGTGAATTGTTGCACACACACTTCTTATTTTATTTTACATGCTATAGAATGCAGCATTATTTTACATGCTGTACAAGCCGTGCTGCAGAAAGCAAGATGGGGATTACAGTGTACACCTTTTGTGTCATTAACAACTGAATTCCTAGAAGTGAGTCTTTTGACTACAAAATCCCTTTTCCAACTTGAAAAGAATCTATTACAGCCTCTTCTCCTTCTTAATCCAAATGTCTTAACAATCCCCCCCCCCCATCCCTTCTCCAGTGGTGTCTGATACTGTGCCAGTTACAGTATATTGGTTGTGGGTCTGTTTCCAAGCCCACTTTGAAGTGCTGGTGTTGACATTTAAAGCAGGGGTGAGGGATCTTTTTCAAGTCAAAGGGCTACATTCCTTAGAGGACAGCCTTCTGGTGGGTGCCAGAGGCAAAAGTGGGTGGGGCAAGAAAAGGAAAAGTAGGCGGAGCAAGGGATGCAACTCTTACCTTTGTACAATATGCCATTTCAGCCATGCAAAAGTAAATGTTTCTACACAGACACCTCTGTAACCACCATCCAGGCAAGCAAGCAAGCGGCTTTCTCTGCACATTTCAGTCATTCAGAAGCACCTGAGAAGGATGCACATTCTGGCCATTGAGGGGAGTGGCCTGAGGAGCAGGCATGGCTCAGAGAGAGTCCCGATGACGAGATGCAGAGGCCCAGAGGGTTCTCCTCCTAGACCAGTGTGACGATGGATAAGAAGGTGGAGGCTGGTGAGCTGCATCAAACAGCTTGGTGGGCCTGATTTGCCCTGTAGACTTCAGGTTCATCTTCCTTGGTGTGTATTTTAAGTTAAAGAAATAAAAGGGGGGAGACAGGTGGACAATGTGGGGGTTCTCGGCAGGCCAACACAAGCAGGACAAGGATCCCCACACACCAGCTATATATGACAGCTCATTGCGGCCTTGATAAACTGGATTTTGGTGGTTCTATAGGGTCACTTGTCAATCCCCTGAAAGGTTACGCTTCCTGGTAGGTGGGCTGTATCCAGCTTGTACCAACCTTGGTATATAGGGTGTCCTTGAGATCTCCCTTTGCCTAAAGAGCAGAAGCCGTGCTGCGGAAGGCCCTGTTTGTCTCTGCCACAAAGCAGGTAATATGAGGTAGGTAGTGGGACTTCTTTCCGTTGTGACACTTGATGCCACAAAATAAAATCTGGTTTCTTCCACACTGGACATGTCCTCTAGATTAGCCATGCTTTGTTCGCTCCCTTTCTTTGAGGCATCTCCCTGAAGACATGAACAGTTTCCTCCCATGTCTTCCCTGTTCAGCTTCCATTTTTTTTTCAGAGCTCAGAAATTTTGATTTACTTCACACAACGCAACAGCTGCACAATTTCCCCAGGTGCATCTGACAGATCACGCAGCTATTCTGGCCTATGCAGACTGTTAATGGTTTATATATAGTGCTCCAGAAATTTCCTTCTCTATGCTCCTTCTCTCCTCTCTAGGAATCAACATCATCCTTTCAAAAATGGCTTTTTTATTCCATTTCTTTTCTTCCTCTCCTTCAGTTGCTGCAGGGAGTGAGGAATCATGATTGGAAGTGCGGTAGCCTTTCTCAATATGCACCATGGTCCCCATGAAAATTGTGCTACACAATATTTGGTACTAGGGAAAGGGAGGCTGATCACTTAGCTACAGAATATTATTTGGATTCCAGAAGCCTAGAAGCAGATGTGCTAATCCACTTCCAGTTTAAAGCAGAACAGCAATGATTAGGTGTTGCTAAATTGTCAATGTCTAGAAGCCAGCGGCTATGCAGTGAATATGAACTTGAAAGGTTGCCTAAATGGGGGAAAGGGCTCTCCTCCACTGACTTTTCCTATGTGTCTGCCGCGCTCCTGTGTAGCCTTTCAGCATTAAACAAATATCAGTGGAAGCTGCAATAGAGACATGCCCTGCCTGTGGGAATCACTTTTTATCTCCTGCTGAGGTAGAAATTAAGTTCAGGGTGGCAAGCCACACTACTGTATATAATCAATGCTAGAGTTTCCTTATCTATAATTGCAATGCGATAATAACAATAATAATAAAACCCTCAATTTTATTTTGCATAGAATCTTTTATACCAGCTAAATCCCCAATTGCCTTTACAAAAAATAAAATAAAAATAAAAATCCCACGTTGCACTCACATATTGGGAGACGCTGAGTAGGTCAAGATGCTACTTTTTATTGGATTAGCTTCCTGGCAGAAATGTGAAAGCAAGCTAATTGGATCACTATCTAAGCATCTCAAACTAACATCCTTTCTATGTCTTTGGCTTTGATATGCTAATGAATTAGCCCTCTAGCACAGTCTAACCCACCTCCCCCTCTTCAGGGTTTTGAATATTAGCATGCAGAGGAATAATAACGACAACAATAATAATAGTAAGCAGACTCTTGAAATTTCCTCCAAGTTTAGTCACTAATAGCTCAATGTATTCTAAGCATTATTAGGTGGGTACACGCTATTTGAAATGTGGCTTTCATCCCTACCATACAGATACTTGGCCAGCACTAGCTATTTCTTTGTTTGTAGACCACCCCATGACAAAAAGCTATCTGGTTGGCTCACAGCATTGAAATAATATACAACAATACAGTAAGATACAGTGCAGCATCAAAGCAATGCAAGTTTATGAAGGAATCCAAGAAAACAAAATCAGCAAAGGTACAGCATGATTTAAGCAACCTGGGAAAGTTGGCATCCAGTGGACTAAGGGTCATGATTTTGAGTTAATGCTCAGCCTTGGTCAGTGCTAGTGTGCAGGAAGGAAAGCTTGTGGTCCTGTTGACCAACAGCACTGTGATTTGCATTGTCATTACCTTGCCCACATCATACCTTCTCTCTCCCACAAAGCAATTCTCTCCACCATTTTTCTCTCAGTGGGGGATTGCTTCTATGGGTGAGGATCAGAGACACCTATTCTGCACCAACTTTCAGATTCCTGAAGCTGCAACATTGCATGAGCTAGTTTTTCATTTTGCACAGCAAAAACATAAGCCAAGTTTCTTAGACTTATATAATTGTGCACAGTTACAGATAGGTAGCCGTGTTGGTCTGCCATAGTCAAAATAAAAAAAATCCTTCCAGTAGCACCTTTAAGACCAACTAAGTTAGTTCTTGGTATGAGCTTTCGTGTGCAAGCACACTTCTTCAGATATCTGAAGAAGTGTGCTTGCACACGAAAGCTCATACCAAGAACTAACTTAGTTGGTCTTAAAGGTGCTACTGGAAGGATTTTTTTTATTTTGATAATTGTGCACAATTTCATTGGTTGCATTTCAATTAACTGCAGAAAATTAAAGACAAACTATATAGTTTTATTGTCATTATTTACTTTAAATATAGGCAATAGTAGTACACAACACTGGATTGACATGGTAATCATAAAACATTTTCCATTTAAAGAACTTTCAATTGATAAGTAAATAGCAGCCATGGAAGGCTGTTTTTGCATTGAAAGACAATCTTCCATTCACATCAAGGGGAACTTCATTTAGAGTACAAATAATATAACTCTGTCCCCAGATCTAGACACTTAACAAGGACTGATGGATGGAGCAAACAGTTAAGGACCTACTTAAATCTATCCTACTATGGTCCAGACTAGGGTCTTACATAATGGTTTAAGAAAAGCATTCATACAATTGCTTATTGCATGAATAATTGCATGCCAACCCATGGTATCGGTTTTTATCATTTAGTTGGGTCTCCAAATGTTCCCCACCATCAGAGTTTAACAAAACTAGGAAAGGCACTGGACATGCATGATCAGATCTTGCATCTGTTTAAGGGATTTTTTTTTAAAGCCACCTACAGGGTTCTGAATTACATTTGGACCCTGACACTAGGTAAGCAGATTTAACCCTTTCACCCCTGCTCTTTTCCCAATGCAAATGCCTCTTCCAATATGCTACCTGACCCGTGAAAGCCTCTGGGTCTTTTAAAGAAGTATTTTTGTCTCCTGCCTTCAACTTTGAGCCTTCTAAATTCCTGAACCAAGTGAATGCAAAAAAAGAAAGCACACTGTAAAGCTACAGCTTTGCTTCCTTCCCTTATTGTGGCCTGCAGTTCATGGATTCATTCCACCTTGGCTAGATGCTGCTTTGTCTGTGTTAAGTTGTTTTAAGCTCTTAAGAACCAATTCTTTAATCTTTATGTGGGTTTCCCCCCATCTCTGTCAACATTACCAGTAAACTGATTCCCGATTCACATCAGTGTTTATCGTACGACATTGTAACGAGGGACAAAAGGCAACAGTTGAACAGCTCAGTGGTGAGATTCTCACTGAAGTATAAGCCATTCCCTTTTGATTCAAATGGTCTAGTGAATTCTTTAATCTTTGATATAAATCCTGGAGGGATGAGATTTCAAAGCAGAAAATGCACCTGCTTGCATTCATCACAAAAACACAAAAGGGGAAATATCCTATTCATTTACAAATGGAGGCGTAAAACATTTCTTGATTTACTTGCTTGATGGATTCTAAATGTACGTAAGTTTGCTGAAAACCTTTTACACACGCACGCACACATAAATAACCTTTAAAATGTGATACATTAGGTCAGAGCTGGCCAATACATCTTTCTGCCTGAGAATAAGGGCAACACAGTCTTCCCACATCTGACACAAGCAAGATGTGACATCAGTTGATGGGTGGGTGTGGTTTGAGCCAAACTGGTCCCCTTTCTGGTCCAAGATTGGCCCATGAATGAGTGCAGGAACTGTGTGTATGCATGCATACTGAAGTCTAGAAAGTACTGATTCGACTTGACAGTGGGGAAATGTAGTGACATCAGGAGCCCTTTAGTGCCACTGAGGCACTGATTTTCTGCAGTAGACTGGAAATGGGCCAGTCACTGTGGTTTCACTGTAGGGAGCCTATTTCAATCCCAAAATGCCCATTGCCACAGCCAAGGCAATAGTGGGTGGTACTTTACTGTGCCAGCCATAGCAGTCCCCAAGAATATAATATGAATAGTTCCTCACAGATTTTTTAAAAATCATCTTTCATTAATACACACATTTTAGAGGGAGGGACATTTTGTATGAATGCATTTGCACTGTAGCACGTGCATGCATGCGCGCGCGCACACACACACAAAACACTGCATGAGACTGTGGGGAATGTCAAGACCAAGGCAACCACAGCAGCTGAAACAGAATGGAAGTTCGAAGCCATGTTGATATATGATGAAGTGTAAGCAGTCAACGCAGATTAAAATACCACTATTCATTGAAGAGGGGGGTGAGCGAGGCTGAATCTCTTCCACAATTCCCTGAACGGTTGACCTATGGAATTTTTAAAACGTTGAAAGAACTCCATTAGTGCAGGGAAGTAATGGTGGCAGTGCAACTAGGAAACACAGGGCAAGAAATGCAGGATAGCTGAGTCTTCCTCAGCTACATGAGCATCTGCCTCATAGGTCACTATACTGCCTATACTGCTTTGCCAGTTCTTCTGTGAAAAGCTGGCACCAGAAATTGTGTTGGAAGTAAGAGAAATTGCTACCACTAATAGAAAAGTCAGGACAGACAGTAACCCTGCTGGATCAGGCCAGCGGTCCATCTGGACCAGCATCCTGTTCTCACAGCGGCCAACCAGATGACTATGGGAAGACCACAATCAGGACCTGAGCGCAACAGGACTTTTTTTCAATGTATCTGTGAGGGGAATAGGGGTATCCTAACAGCACTCAGCACCCTTATCAAACTACAGTTCCCATAATTCTTTGTGGGAAGCCAGGACTGTTTAAATTGCCATCACGGTGCTTTAAATGTGCGGTGCGAATGCAGCCTCAAATATAATTTCCTAAGGATTCTTTGGCAGAAGCAGTATTGTATCTGAAAACTGGGCTATGATTCAATCCCTCTGATCAGCGAGGGGGGAAAAAACAGGTTTTAAATGGCTGGGGCGAGTGCTATTCTGCTCTGAAGTGAGTGGATGTTTTATGTACAAAATAAATCAGCTGCTTTACTCTTTCACTCATGAAAGAGTCTATCTGTCACATTGAAGTAAAGCTGCTTCCCTTGATCCAAAGTTTGAGAAGACTTTTAAAATCTTGAGAGAGAGAGAGAGGCGCCAAGCTGCATGCATTTAAAGAAAAGCCGTAGAATAAATTGGAAGCGCAATGTTTGCTAAAAGTGCAGAGCAAAGTAGCAAGAGAATGGAGGCAATTAGGAGCAGAAAAGCCAAGGCAGGTGGTCTAACCTGCTCCTTGCACAGTATTTGAATACTTTGCCTATAAATTTGGAGCTCAAACTTGGAAGAACAAAAGGGGAAGCAACAGTCTTCAGAAACACCATGGATGCAAAGCTTATAAAGAGAGGCTCCATGGCTCAGGAAATCCTCAAGCTGGGAGTCCTATCACCACACTAGAGCCAGGTGGGATGAGAAGGGAAGAGAAGCACTTTCATCTCTTCCAGCATCCCCTTTCCATTTGTTCCTCCAGAGTCTGTCATCCCAAGGCAGTGAGGAAGTCGTTGCTGTTATAATTATTACTATTACTATTATTATTTATTGAATTTATATACCGCCCTCTACCTGGAGGTCTCAGGGAAGTTCACATACAAAGATCACAGTATATAAAATAAAAATAAAAGCAATAACCCAATAATAACCCCCCCCCAAAGAGGCATATTTTATCAAGTCAATCAAAGGCCTGGTTAAAAAGGAATGTTTTTGCCTGGCACCTAAAGGTATATAATGAAGGCACCAGGCGAACTTCCCTGGAGAGAGCATTCCATAGATGGGGAGCCACTGCAAAGAAGGCCCATTCTCGTGTTGCCACCCTCCTAGCCTCTCAGGGAGGAGGCATACAAAGAAGGGCCTCAGAAGATGATCTCAGGTAGGTTCATATGGAAAGAGGCGGTCCTTGAGGTACTGCGGTCCTGAGCCATTTAAGGCTTTGTAGATCAAAACCAGCACTTTGAATTGGGCCTGGAAACTAATCAGTTACCAGTGCAGTTGGACCGGGATTGGTGTAATATGCTCAGACCGCCTTGCTCTGGTGAGTCATTACATCTCCATTGGTGAAAAATACAAAATGCACCCCCCTATGAAAAGATTGTTTTAAGTGATGAATTTTAAGTTTCAGTCATTTAACTGTGATCAACTTTCTAGCTGCGTTATCAGAATGCATCACATCAACATGAGCTGTTTTTTTTTGGGGGGGGGGTTTCCTCTGGACGTAATATACTGCTGTGCCATGTTTCTCTTTGAAAACAGTTTGCCAGAGAGGGTTTTCTTGTTTCTCATTCCATAGCTTGTGCCTGAGTGGATTTCAAAGCCTTTCATGTCATGGGGGAAGGAGAGTCTCTCTGGTCAGAAACACTTGCCACAAGTGCAAACCTTGATCATCCTTGTAAATATCACTGGGGTTTTTCTCGGTTGCCTTGAAAGATTTGTATTAAATCCTGAGCTGATGCCGGTCACATATTGTGCAAGCCGCTATAGGCAGAATTCAAGAGGATAAGTGAGGTGAGAATTCCTTCCCTTCCTTTGATGATGGGGGAAACATGAGGCCTATTTCTAAATCAGTGACGGTGGGACTCGATATTACGTTAATTAAACACAGAGCGATTTTCTCGAAGATTATAAACGAAATGCTTCAGAAGGGGAAATGGGAATTCACAGAGTTCTAGAAAACTGAGCTCCGAGCGCCTTCTCTCTCTCTCTCTCCCTTCCTTAAATCCTCAGATTCCATAAAATTATGCAAGCGTGGAAGGGAGCCCCTGACATTATACAATGCTACTTTTTATTCTGAAGTCACTCCAGCTGTGAATAAAGAAGGAAGCCCCGGAGAGGTTTTTCTTTCTCATTTTTAACCTTGGCCTCCCGGTGTGCTGCCTTGAACTTTCCACAGAGTCCCCTGTTTTGTTGGATTTATTTTGTTAGATGGAATTATTTTGCTTATGTTGAAACTCCCAGTCCTTGCGGTAAGGCTTTTTGCCTATCCCCTGGATACTGACCAGTTCTGGCATCCTCTTTCTTGCTTACATTATACATTTTCGACGTGTTCCCCCACGGTGTACACTTGCACAAAATTGCATTTGAATGAATTACCAGTGCAGTTTAATCCCATAAGAATCCTGTATGCTTGGATAGTTCCCCTAATTTTGCTGTTGGTTCCTGCTTACAGAATTGCCTGGGGAAACATCACATCCCTTTTACACTGTCTCTTCCATATGTATATACCCCCTTTGTTGTTGTTGTTGGCATCTGTCTGTATTGAGAGACAATGGGGTGCCTCACGCCTCAGGGGTGAAGTCAAGCTGCTGGAGAATCACAGCACCTGCTGTGGCTGAAGAGACTAGTAGCTCATAACTGCTTCCTCCTGCATTGTTTTTGCTATGTTAGCAGCCTAAGAATTACAGTTTTCCCAAGTTGCTGCCATCCCCCTTTTTCCAACCTAAGGCTGCAATCCTATACACACTTAAAAAGGTAAAGGACCCCTGACAGTTAAGTCAAGTCGTTTACTGGCCGAGGGAGCCGATGTTTGTCTGCAGACAGTTTTTCCTGTTCATGTGGCCAGCATGAGTAAGCCGCTTCTGGTGAAACCAGAGCAGCGCACGTAAACGCCTTTTACCTTCCTGCCGGAGCGGTACCTATTTATCTACTTGCACTTTGACATGCTTTCGAATTGCTAGGTTGGCAGGAGCAGGGACCAAGCAACGGGAGCTCACCCCATCGAGGGGATTCGAATCACCGACCTTCCAATTGGCAAGCCCTAGGCTCAGTGGTTTAGACCACAGCGCCACCCGCGTCCCTTCACACACACTTACCTGGGAATTAATCTCGGTGGGCCTTAATTCTGTGGGCCTTAATTCTGCTTTGGAATACACAGTTAATTTGGTTGCGGACTAAGCAAGGAACTGTCTTCCTAACACATTAGGAAACCTACAGATTTAACTTCCACCTTCCCTGGCAACAGCTACTGAGCAGGCAAGCCCAACCTTTCAATTTCAGAACATGGGAGAACATACCAAGGGTAATTCAGTGTAATTACTGAAGTGGATAGAAAAAGACAGCCAAGCTTGGAAACGATAACTAAACAGCTCTCTTGTGTTTTGTTTGTTTTTGAGAATCCATGCAAGCGATTGATTTTCAAGTACTGGGTGCACATTTAGAGTATTCAGTCATTAACTTTCCAAAGTGTTGCAAATCAGAACGATCAATAACTTCTGTGAGCACTACTGGAAAATTTGATGAGGCAGGATAAGACTTTGTGGAGCACAGACTAAGCTCTGTGACAGATTTTATTGTAACCGTTAATATGAAACTGGACATAGAGGAAATAAGGCATTTTGTCAAATCTGAATGGTTTAATACTACTGGTTTAGAGAGTAGTATGGCTGCATCTGAATGAAAATACACTTACATTGCAATATATGAACATCTCACAGATTTACTAATTTAGGAGATTGGTTCATTTAAGAGATTAGGCAGCAACTCAAGGGTTTTTAGTGAAATATAAAAACTGGTTTTTTATGGTGTTTGTTTTAACAGTCTTTTCTAGCAGATGCATAATTTAAATTGGATATAAAAATTGTTTCTGTAAATACTGCAATTTTGTACCAAGTCATTATTATACTCACCATTTCAAGAGCCAGGTCTCTTATACTGCAGGAGCTTCCAGTCTATTCATCTCAGCCCAGTATACCTCGGCCCAGTATACCTGAAGGAACGTCTCCACCCCCATCATTCTGCCCGGACGCTGAGGTCCAGCGCCGAGGGCCTTCTGGTGGTTCCCTCATTGCGAGAAGCAAAGCTACAGGGAACCAGGCAGAGGGCCTTCTCGGTAGTGGCGCCCGCCCTGTGGAACGCCCTCCCATCAGATGTCAAAGCGATAAATAACTACCTGACATTTAGAAGGCATCTTAAGGCAGCCCTGTTCAGGGAAGCTTTTAATCTGTGATATTTTACTGTATTTTTTGTTTCTATGGAAGCCGCCCAGAGTGGCTGGGGAAACCCAGCCAGATGGGCGGGGTACAAATAATAAATTATTATTATTATTATTATTATTATTATTATTATTATTTAGATCCAGATCTGATCCGACTTCTCCAGAAATTCTTCAAGCATCTCAGAAATGGAATCAGCTGCCATCAGCTGCTGCACAACTTTGCTAATAGGAAGCAGGTGAAGCAGACAAATGATAAAAGTCATACTTGTGCCATTACTCAATTCAGAGCTGATTTCATAAATGTATGTACATGAGTTGATTGACTCTCCACTGAAGGTGTGATCCGCCTTCCGTGGGAAAAAGCATTCTGCCTGAGCATTATGCACCTGATGCAAAACATATTGTCAGCCATGCTTGGTCTGTGATGGCTGTTTCTCACAATCAGGTTGCTACACAATATGGCAGACATCAACTGATTTCTGAGCCCACTTAGCTGACCATTTCACCCCAGTTTTGTTTCATCTGCATTTCCTTCCACTTTGTTTTAAGGGACAATCTAAAGTGCTGATTCTTACCTACAAAAACCTGCATTGTTTGGAAACAGGATATGTTCTTGCCCACCCATTGTACTCAGCATTGGAGACCTTTTGGTATGCCCTACCACTTTCACAGCAATTGGTTGGGATGTGCTATAGGGCCATTTCTGTTTAGGTTATGGAGATTCTGCCCTAGATAAGTTGGTCTGGCTTCCTTTCTTTTCCATGTCAGAACTTTTTGTTTCACCAAGCTTTTAGTGTGCATGAAGGTTTTGTCTCCCCATTTTTAGGCTAACTTCCACATGTTATTCTCAGGAGGGTAGGAGTTAGGTTTATTGATTGGGGGTTTCTTGTGTTGTTCTACTGGGAAAGATAGCATTAAGCAAGCTTTTTTTCTGTTTCCCACCAACAACAGCTACATCATACTCACTGGTGTGGATGGAACATAGTGGAATGAACATATGGGAAAAGTGCAATATTCCTGATAGTGTGGATACTCAATTCCACTTGTGGCTGACAGCAGAAAAGCAATGAGTTATAATCATTTGGGAGTTACCTGTCTGGAAGCAGCCTCAGTGTATGGTGACTTTTAAAGACAAGCATCTGACAAAATACTGGCAAGCAGAGCAAAAAGGCAAGTTCTTTCCATTAAGCTTGCACCGTATTTATGAGCAGATAACATTTCACCCCCAAACCAAATTAAATCATTACATTAACAATAAAATGTTCACCTGCAGGCATTCAAAGCCCATTAAGCAAGACTGAATGGGAAATGGGGCTGCCCTTTAGAGCATTTCAAACACTGTTGATACGCCACTCTGCTTGTGTGCAGTATTGATTGCTTGAGTAATGAAGGGTCTTTCCGCCTATGGAAAATTCACTGAGAATCATCCTGGTACTTTGCTCCTAGGGATAATTCTGAGCCATATGCCACTAAAGAACAAAGGAAGTGCATCACATGTGGAACAGGGAGGAGGGAAAATATTAAAAATTAAATTAAGCTTTAAAATATAAGACTGTTCACATTGCATATGCAAAAGAGATGAGGAGAGGATTTCAAAACACAATGTTAAAAAGAACTGGATATCTTTCTTCAGATATTTGTTCCGGAATCAGGACTGCTCTTGCACACATGTTTCTCACAGTGTTGGCCACTGTAAGCATCAAAATGCCACATTGTTTCTCCTTGCCATTTAATACAGGATTTTTCCTTACCACAAAAAAAAGAGATGCCAGTGACATACACCAAAACACGTCGCAAGTGGTTGTTCATAATTGCAGGGGGGCAGGGAATGTAATTTGAGTACAGTGGTACCTCGGGTTACATACGCTTCAGGTTACAGACTCCGCTAACCCAGAAATATTACCTCGGGTTAAGAACTTTGCTTCAGGATGTGAACAGAAATTGTGCTCCGGCGGCGCGACAGCAGCAGGAGGGCCCATTAGCTAAAGTGGTGCTTCAGGTTAAGAACAGTTTCAGGTTAAGAACGGACCTCCGGAACGAATTAAGTATTTAACCTGAGGTACCACTGTACTATGAACATGCATTATTTCCACAACAAAAATGCAACCTTGAAAAATGTTTATAATTTGCTCTCAACTGAGTAACATCTACGAAAAAACATAAGAAGACCCCTGCTGGTTCAGGCCCAAGGGTCATCTACTCCAGCATCCTGTTCTCACAGTGGCCAACAAGATGCCTATCTACAAGTAGGACCTGAGTGCAACTGTGTTCTCCCAGCTTGTGTTTCCCAGCAACTGGTATTCAGAAGCATATTCTAGCAACAGAAGTAGAGCACAGCCATTGTGATTTGCAGTCACTATCATCTATCAATCTGTGCAACCCTGTCTTAAAGCCATCCAAGTTGATGGCCATCACCACATCTTGCAGGAGCAAAATCCATTATTTATTCCATTGCTGATCCATTTGTGGTATTCACCAGTCATTGGCAGATATGTGCAAATAGGAACATCACCAGTCTTGAATGATCACGAAATCAGTTATTACAGAGGGGGCTCTACACTGCTTTTCACATGATGGCCCCTATTTCTACAACATGGTGGCCTGGCCCTTTCAAATTCCCATCATGCAGAAGCTTCTTCTCAGCCATCTTCTCATCAATAAGAACAGGAAGCCCATCAAACAATAAGTCTCACAAGAGATACAGGTATGGAAACCAACCCTCAATCAAGCATAGTTCCGGCTTGAAAAAAAGCCCTGGAACCTTAGAATCACCCTCACCTTCTTAATTAATCATAACAGTAAAAGAAAACCCTACTACTCTGCAAAATTGAAGTCAATGGAGAATTTCACAGCCCAATAATAAACTGGAGGAGCAGATACTAATTATGAAGATAGTCAAAAAGAAGTCAAATGGCTTTTAATCCTGGTCCAGATATAGTATGAAGAAATGAGTGGGTGATAAGGACTTTCAATAAGACAACATCTGATCATTTCATTATCATACGTCATTCAAAATGTAGGGGTTTTTTGTCCCAACCTTCAGTATATTGTCTTTCGAATAACCTTATGGTGGTGAACTCTGCAATATATTTTGATTAATATATATTAATAGAAGGATAAATTGGACTATAGGGCCTTTTGAATGGCTGTTGTTGTTTTTAATTTGATGTTGTATTTGTATGGCGTTTTTGAATTCAAGGTGGCTCCCAGGAACAACACAGCATTAGAAATTAACCTGATCATATTTCAAACAATAGCAACAGCAGCAGCAACAAGCCAATCATATACGGAAAACCCTCAATGCCACCCAAATCCTGCTGCCATCCAGGCAGTCACTTCTTCTAAGCTTTCAACCACATGGCAGGCTGATCAGTCAGCCTCACTCAACCTTGGATAGAATACACTTTCTTCACCTACAAATCCCATCACTCTTGCCCATTGACCATGCCTTTCAGGGACTGATGGAGAGCTTCAGGTTCCTCACACCTGAACTTCAGGATAACTGTTTTTTCACTCAAGACTGTAGATGAGGAAATATCAGCTGCGGTGAAGAAAAGTCCTAAACTGATAATGTAATTTCAACTGCATGGCCTGTTGGCACCATCTTCTTGAACCACCTCCTGCTTCAATGGCTGCACTCTTTCTCAGCAACTATTCATTCAGTAGGCTGCATGACAGGAGTGTAGATTGTGTCTCTTGTCTATGGTGGGGATGATCATTACTGCAGTGGCCTAAAGGCCCTGACGAAAGAAGCATCTTTTATGTAATGCTGCAAAGCTAGGCACCAATTTTGCCCCAGGCTCATTACTTAACAAATTCAAGGGGCCTGTTGACCGGACATTCAAACAGTATACCGTACTTTTCGCACCATAACACTCAGTTTTTCCCCCCTAAAAGGTAAAGGGAAATGTGTGTGCGCGTTATGGAGCAAATGCAGGCAGGAGGAGCCGCTCTTGCTGGCTGTTCGGCAGCCTCTCTTCCTCTGCTTGGCTCGCTGGGAAGCCAGAAACAGCTGAGCAACAGCTGAGTGTCGGGAGACAGCCTCTCTTCCTCCTGTCTGCCTGCTCTATGGCTTTTTAGCGAGGTGGGAGAAGGGAGACAGTTCGGAAGCCGGCAAGAGCTGCACGCAGTGTGTAAAAGCCAAGGTGGGGAAAGGGAGACAGCTCTATGGCTTTTTGGCGAGGTGGGCGCTCGGAAGCTGGCAAGAGCTGCACGCAGCGTGTAAAAGCCAAGGTGGGGAAAGGGAGACAGCTCTATGGCTTTTTGGCGAGGTGGGCGCTCGGAAGCCGGCAAGAGCTGCACGCAGCGTGTAAAAGCCAAGGTGGGGAAAGGGAGACAGCCTCTCTTTCTCAGTGTCTGCCTGCTCTATGGCTCTCCCTTACACAAATGTAAGCGGCTCTTACTCTGCTTTCTTTACAATGAGCCCGAAGGAGGGACAAAGAGGGCATCCCCTTCCGTCCCTCCCCCAGCACCTCACCGGTAAATTCAAACAAAGCGGCTTACAAGGCTCGTGTCCCTGAGTCTCCTCCTCCTCTTTTTGCTCCGAGGCAAGGCAGCTGCACAAATGTGAGTTCCCCCTCTCTCTTCCTTCCCTCCCTCCCTCCCTCTTCCAACTTCAAAAAATATTGGGGGGCAGTCAGGTAAGCCCCACCTCACATACCACAATGGGGGGGGGCATGATTCCCTCAAATATTTAATGGGGGGTGAAGGCACCTAGGCCCATAGGAGTTGGCTGCTTTGCCTAGGACAAATGTGAGCTCTCCATCTCTCTTCTCTCCCTCCCTCTTCCAACTTCAATAAAATATTGGGGGGGGGGGGCAGGTACAGGTAAGCCCCATCTCACAGACTGCAATGATCTCAAGACAAAGTGCATGCACACTGGTACCTTATGTGAATGGCAATGCCCATCAGCATGGGGGGAGGATGACTCCCTCAAATATTTACTGGTAATGGGGGGGGTGAAGGCACCTAGGCCTATAGGATTGTGAGCAACTGAACTTCATAAATTCTGACTCTAGCAGTGATGAGTTCTTGGGGTTCACAGAAGACTAGAAGAGTACTTGAACCTAAAATTCTCTCTTCATTTGTTAATGACAGTGATGATGGTTCTTAATGCCACTGTTGACTGCTGTTCACTTTACATGGTTGTAATATGATTCTGATATACCGGTTGTTTATTAAATAGTTTAGTACAACATTTGATTCAGAATATTTTTTTTCTTGTTTTCCTCCTCTAAAAACTACGTGTGTGTTATGGTTAGGTGCGTGTTATAGAACGAAAAATACGGTAGCATGCAATTTTCAGTCAGCTCTACCCAAAGGCAAACACACCAATGCAGGAATATATTTCTCTCTGCTCATCGCTACTTGTACGTGTGTGTGTGTGTGTGTGTGTGTGTACGACAAAGATTATTTTCAGTTTTGGAGATTGTGCTGGAAACTACAATGCTGCTGGTCGCAATCTGAGTTCTGACAGCCAATTTTATAAATCACTTTAGCACAGAGAACATTATGACATTAAGCTAGAAATGTCACCAATTAAGCTGAGTATATGGAATGGAACTTTTTACAGTGTGATGGGAAGGGAATTGATTCTGCGCCACACTAGCGGGCTGAGTATCAAGACATGACTGGTAGAGGCACATGTTGTCCAATTAAATTGAGGCAATTCATTATGCAGTCAATCGTGACCCCCACCCATTTCACGCTGGGATTCCTGTTAAAGTACATTGTCTGCTTTTCATCTTACCTTTTCAGTATCTGAAACTACTACTATCTTAAACTATCTTTTTCAGGATCTAAAAACAGGATGTAAAAACTACTGGAAGCATTTCTAAAGAAGAGGGGCATATCTATTTAACAGCAAGTACATGTATTCAACTATAATGTGTAGGCCACTTTAACATGAAGTGTAGCAAAAGCCCTCAGCACTCTTTAACATCTGTGTTATTCACACCGAGGACCCATTCAAAAGTTCCATTCCATTAGACTAACTCTCCTGGTAGGCTGAATACATGTATATTGAATAGTTCACTGAATAGAGCCATGCAGTAGGATTTTTCAGTGTCCTCAATGCAGAGTAAGTAACGTTTTCAATGGGTTGAGTCGTAACCAGTGCCTGCTAGTGGAAGAGAGAGAAGTTCTTTCTGATTCATCCTCTTTTCTGCATCCCCCCTTCTCTCCCTCAAAATACATTTCTGAACAATTTAGGGAAGGAGCAGGAGGCAGTGGCGTAGTGTAGGTTGCCAGTGCCCGGGGCAAGACGGGGGCAGGTGGAAGGGAAAGAAACAGAATACGCATGTTCATTCAACTGCCTAACAGCATCCGTGTCACCCAGGAGATCGCAGTCACAGAGATAAGATAAGAAGAGTCGTTCTGTTGTCTGGAAAGGTCACTTCCTGGTTTGCATGGAGAAGACATTTTAAATGGAGTCCAACAACAGGAGCATGCAGCTGTATTGAGGCAGCACTGGGTACTGAAATTTTGTGCCCCTAAGAATTTTGTGCCTGGGGCAACTGTCCCTGTGCCCCGCCCCACTACACCACTGGCAGGAGGTGATATAGGAGGCTGCAGAGTAGCAGGGAAAGCAGCGAGTGTCTACCCTCACCAGGAGTCTCTGATGGATCATTGGCCTTCCATATTCCACAGAATATGTTTCTATGAATGGAAGGGCACCTTGGATCCAACACAATGGGCCCGGGAAAGAGATGTAAAATTACTAAGACATAGAAGTATGGGATCTTTCACTGTGCAGGTATTATACGACTTCTGTCAGGAATTTTTTATATACTCCAGACCTCGACAGAGAGTATAGCAGCTTCAGGCATCCGAGCCAAAAATAATTTTGGCTTATCCCCACCTGATTTCACTGGATGTAGTTCTCCTGGGGGATAACCAGTACAGTACTGTCTGTTTCTGTTCTTAAAATGTATGTGAACAATAAAAGCAATATATGGCCTCATAAATAATCCACACACATCTACAAAACATTGTTTTGCTTATGTTCTTGTGAAGGCATCCATGAGCCATGTGATATCACTGCAGTAAAATGTGACGCATAGAACCTTTCATAAGTGAGGTTTGCCCATGTTTTAAGAAAATAGGCTTCAGATGGATACTGCTTACAGCAAGCATGGATCTTCAGCTCCTCATTCATAAAGAAAGCACATAATCAAATAGAAAGAGCCTGTACACCACCATGCATTCATTAAACGTTTGCAAGAGAAATGTATATTGGTTAGCAGAGGTGTTTGAGGAGGGTAAGGCTGACAGAAGTACAGAACCACAAATGTCTCCCTGCCACATTGCTAAATGCATTGTATAAAACCTTCATTTTACCATCTGTAGCAGGTACAGCAATTTTGTCTTGCACATCAAACCTAGTGAGTTAATCACACGGGTGGCGCTGTGGGTTAAACCACAGAGCCTAGGACTTGCAGATAAGAAGGTCAGCGGTTAAAATCCCCGCGACGGGGTGAGCTCTCTTTGCTCGGTCCCTGCTCCTGCCAACCTAGCAGTTCGAAAGCATGTCAAAGTGCAAGTAGATAAATAGGTACCACTCCCGTGAGAAGGTAAACGGTGTTTCCATGCGCTGCTCTGGTTCACCAGAAGCAGCTTAGTCATGCTGGCCACATGACCCGGAAGCTGTATGCCAGCTCCCTCGGCCAATAAAGCAAGATGAGCGCCGCAACCCCAGAGTCGGTCATGACTGGACCTAATGGTCAGGGGTCCCTATATATATATATATATATATATATATATATATATATACACATATATATATAGCGGTGTGTGTGTGTGTGTGTGTGTGTGTATATATATATATATATATATATATATATATATATTCTGTGATGGTCTGTTTTAGATATCATAATTAGAGATTCGGGCTCCTTATTTGTCTAATAGATTTTTAAAAATTTTACTTTACTGCTTGTATGTGAGGGAATTCTCTCCAAATATTTTGCTCTCCTAAAGTCCCCACCTGAAAAACCTCTTATTCTTTCGGTTATTACAACACAGCACAAATGGAAGATTCAAACCGTTTTAGAAGCAACAGGTCTGGAAGAATCGGGAATTTGGGAAGGAACAGAAAAGGGGTGTTTTAAGACAGGAAGTATGAACGCCTGGAATTATGTAAATCTCATAAACCGAGGATTGGGATTGGGCTGGGGCTCTGTTTGCTTAATACAGATCCTTTGGTGCCAAGCTCTATCTTAGTACCTTCCTCGGGAACTTTTTCAGATCAAGGTTTGCATTCCCTTCTGGGCAAATTTTCAGAGATCACATGCCAGTGATGGGCAGGGCCAAAGCAAAAGTGGGCAGAGCAACAAATGTAAATTTCCCCTTTGTAAAACAGGCTTATTTTACACACACTCACATAGCTCTCTATCCTCCATCCAGGCAACCTAAGAATATAAGAAGATCTCAATGGCCCATCTTGTCCAGCATCCTGTTCTCACTGTGGCCAACCAGATGCCTGTAGGAATCCCACAAGCAGGACCCAAGTCCAAGAAAACTGTTGCCTCCTGCGGTTTCCAGCAACTGATATTCAGAAGGATACTGCCAGAGCACAGCCATCATGGCTGGGAGCCAATGTTATATTTATCCTCTGTGCATTTGTAGAATTCTGTTTTAAAGCAACCCACTGCTATGAGTTCCATAGCTTAACTATGCAACCAAGAGAGATTGTCAGAACTGCATAACACATTCCAGCCAGGCAAACAAACCCTGAAGGTGTATGCAAAGTAGAGTCATGGAGGTAGGGATTGAATATAGGATCCCTTTTGCTAACGTTTTCATATAGCATAATGCTGCAGATGACTTAGCCTGCTTTGTATTCAGAACAATTATAAATTCCTGTTCAAAAACAGAATGAACACTGCTGTGCTGTGTGTATGTGTAGATGAGCTTTGCCTACTGAAATTTGGAAGGGCACAAACCTGACTTTCAAGGTCGTAACTAAGTTTGGATGGAGGAAAGGTAAAATATGTCGACTAATCAACCAATCAAAGAACAAGGGAATTATTTTGGCATAATCATACATTTGATTGAGATATCAATTACTGAAACCCCTGTGGGTCTTATTATACTCAGAATCTGCTCTGTTGTCAAAAAGTGGATCTTGGCTGGAACTTCTGTGCATGGGGTTCCTAAGAGACTGATTTAACGGGGAGAATAAAGAGGAGTCACAGAACACCCAACACCATCTCTCAGCCAGCCTATGTCTGTGTTGGTAACTGAAAACCATGGGTCTGGTCCAAGGCTAGTGTTGGGGTCTGTTTACTTGGAAGTTCTGGGGCTGAGAGAACATTGTCAGGTAATGCACACTACAATCTGCGTGTTTAGAAGTAGATCCTGGTTCACTTCATATATAGGATGCTTGCTTCGTAAGTAGCTTAGGTCACAGGTGTCCTCTTTCTCCCAATGTGGTTTCCACCCTGTTTTAAGATCCTGTGTTTTATGCTTCCAGACTTCTGGTGCATTGGCAGAAACCTTTCTCACTGCATCAGTGCTGCGGGAATCTTTGTGTTTGGAATTGCCCTGACACTTTGGGTGGTATTTAACTAAGCTTTGCTTAGAGTAGACCCACTGAAATTAATGGACCTAACTTAGTCATGTTCATTAATTCCATTGGGCCTACTCTGAGTAAACCTTAGTTGAATTTGGATCCACATCTTCCTGTCCATCTCTTCATTTGCATTACCATGCTATGCCCTGCTTCAGAGAGGTGCCAACAGACATTATAGTTAGAGGTGGGGTGGGAAGCGCAGCCATCCTTCAAAGTTCGCGCTTCTCTGAATTTTGCATTATGGTGCTCCAACAAAAAAATGCACATTCTAGTGTAAAGTATGCATTTAAATGCATGTGTTAGTGTAAATAATGTACAAAAACACATATATGAGGGGAAATGGCTTGCAGAAATGTATATAGTGGGAAAAACAACATACATTGTGCATTTTAGGAGAAATTCACTCTAGAATGCTGATCAATTTTCATAAGGGCTTTAAACAACAATAACAACAACAATAACAATACTAGATTCAGGTAGGTAGCTGTGTTGGTCTGACGCAGTCGAAATAAATAAAATAATAATAATAAAGTCCAGGAGCACCTTAGAGACCAACTAAGTTTGTTCTGGGTGTAAGCTTTCGTGTGCGTGCACGAATACATGTATCTGAAGAAGTGTGCATGCACACGAAAGCTTATACCCAGAACAAACTTGCTTGGTTTCTAAGGTTTTACCGGGCAATTTTTTAATAATAATACTGATCTGGAAATGTGGAGAACTGAACTTAAGATTGGAAAAATAAGAAACAGAGAGAAACTGAAACTGCCAGTTACCCCGTCCTTGCTTATAATACTGATAAGAACTTAACATGGACATATGCATGAAGTGAAACTGGGTCTCTCTTCTCTTCCCTCCCTCCAACAGCCTCTTTTTCATAAGTTTACTGTACTAATTGATTACAATGAATAATACCGTCTATTACAATATCTCCCACTGCCCCTCCCCTGCTGTTAAAATTGAAGCTTTAATGAAAGTTTGCTTTAATTATATTACCCTACCCCTGCTGTTAACCGACTGTATAATATCTTAACTGCAGCCCTCAAAATGCTCTGCATGTGCAACTCCTGGGGAACATTCCAGGGCAGCCATTGGAAATCAGCTCCCCTGCATTTAGAGCTGCTGCCAAGGAGTCCTTGTAGCTCCCATGATATGAATGGGAGTTGCATGAAACCAATGCACAACTCTGGGGTGATTTGTAAGTTACTGGCTCCCCACTTCTATCCCCAAGATAAATATGTGTTTGAAAACATGTATATGCTGTTAGGCACATTGCTTGTCTTATCTAGTGTGGCCTTGTGTCCTGTTTTATGGAGGACAGGTCTCTGTTAGACGGGTTGTCTGGCCCAAGTCTGGTCTGGAGATAAAAAATACTATGGGATGCCCATCTCTCTGGCATATGTAAAGCAACCTCTATCAGTTGTTTTAGACATCTTGCTAAGACATAGATTTGTCTAGACTTAACCTGAACCAGAATAGCAGTCTCTTGTCTTTATTTGTTTTAATTCCCAGACTTTCTGTTTTTTTATGCTGTTACACTACTGTTGTTATTTTTGTATCGGTGATATTGCTTTATTTTATTTTTTTGTCGCTTGGAGATTTTTTAAAGATACTTAGAAATGCTTTTAAATAAAAGAAATGAAAAAAGAAAGATTGAACAGGCCAAACATATAGGATGGCATCCAACTTTCTCATCCTGTCAACACAAGGATTTCTGCTTGTGCAGTGTGGCTGTTACCCCTCTCCTCTCCTACACTCCACAAATCTGCTCCAGGGGGTTGGGGGAACCTACAGAATATACTTTGGGGTGGAGGACTGATGGAGAGTGGGCAAAAGTCCCCTTGTGCAAAGGGGAAACCTTGCACTTATGGGATGAAAAAATTGTCCAGTAGGAACCTTAGACAACAACTAAGTTTGTTCTTGGTATAAGCTTTCATGTGCATGCACACTTCTTCAGATACACTGAAACAGAAGTCACCAGACCCTTATATATGGGAGGGTGGGGTGGGGTTTTTCTCAGGAAGGTAGTAGGAGATGGGTGATTGACTCAATGGGCATGGTAAACCTGTTGACGACTGTTAACAACTGCAATTAAGGTAAAGGTAAAGGTACCCCTGCCCGTACGGGCCAGTCGTGTCCGACTCTAGGGTTGTGCGCCCATCTCACTTAAGAGGCCGGGGGCCAGCGCTGTCCGGAGACACTTCCGGGTCACGTGGCAAGCGTGACGAAGCTGCTCTGGCGAGCCAGCACCAGCGCAGCACACGGAAACGCCGTTTACCTTCCCGCTATAAAGCGGTACCTATTTATCTACTTGCACTTAGGGGTGCTTTCGAACTGCTAGGTGAGCAGGAGCTGGGACCGAAAGATGGGAGCTCACCCCGCCGCGGGGATTCGAACCGCCGACCATGCAATCGGCAAGTCCTAGGCACTGTGGTTTTACCCACAGCGCCACCCGCGTCCCTGCAATTAGACTGCAATTAGTCCTACAGAAAAAAGCAAGGGATAGTATGCAGATGATTAGCATATGTAATGAGACAGGAATCGAATATCTCTGTTAAGACCAGGTCTCTCCATAGTTTTCAGTTTAGTGGTAAGTTGTAATTCAGCAACTTCTCTTTCAGGTCTTCTTCTGAAATTCTGGGATGGTTATTGAGCACTATGTTGGATACAAATCATATGGTGCTTCCACAGGGGAAATTGGGTGTCTGGGACAAGGGGGTAGACTTACTGGATTTTTTGCTGGAAAGGAAAAGTCTAGATTAGATGAGGAAAATTTATGGGCTGTAATTACCAAGAACAGTATGTAGACGTTGCAAAAAAGAAAAAGGGGGGGAAAAGGAAAAAAGTGCTTAATGAGGAGCACCAACCACACAATAACATCCATTTAGAAGCACCCAGTGTCTGTTGTTGCAGACCTCTACAACACTGCAAACCTTCTCATGAATTCTACTTGCCTGTACTTAATATTTCACTACCTTGGCTTTGTGTGCATCCAATTATCAGCAACAGTTGATTCATGCATTTTATATAATCACTCTGGAGACATAACTGGAAAAATACATTACTTCCTAAAACTGGCAGAAAGAGGCAGGATATTTATTTACCTACCTCATAGGGATGTTGTGCTGATTAATTAGTGAATATTTGCTCAGTATTACACATCATTTAAGGGATAAGGCTCCCCCTCCTGTCCCACTAATGTTGTCCCTTGTTCATTTTAATTGCTTTTTAAATCTGTGTGCACAGATTTAATTGTCAGGATCTCATTGCAACTGAGCTACGTTTATTTTATTTTTTGAAAAAACATGCTTTTAGCACTGGAAAGTGCATTGCTCTGAAAACTGAACAAAAAAAAACCTTGCAAAAATGCAAGAAGCAGGTGATATAACCCATGGAGCTACACACCCGACAAACATGACCATTGAAGTCTGCAGAGTGCATGGGAAGAGAGCAACTGGAATCATCTGTGTTGCTTTCCTAGCCAGTAAGTATAGCACCAAAAAAATGTCAGGTTCTTATCAAATTTGGCACAAGACCACATCCAAAAACCTGGGAATCTTGCTAACTAGATTCCCAACTTAACTTCCCAGCCAAACCTTAAGTAGCATTAACTTGGGTTGATACAGGTTTACTTGGGTGCAAGTCCCACAGACTCCAATGGGACTTATTCCTGGTTAAGTATGCTTAGGATTGAAACCATAAAGAGGGGCAAGCTTATTTGCATCAACCTGAGAATCAACCACAACAATGGATTAACTATATGTTTGACACCTGGAGACATTGGGCTCTTTGATGTTTCTTTGCTCTCAATTTAAAAGGAATAAAATCAAGAATATGGAGAACCCGGAACGTTTCAGTCCAAAAAACAAAAGGGCAGAAACTGAGACATGAGGGAAGAACTTCCAGATCAAAATGATAATTGCACTGGCACATGTGAGTAATAGAACTGACATTTGATTTTAAGTTTAAGCATTAATTCAATGTTTAATTTATTACTTTGTGCATCTAAGCCAAACAGGTTTGCCAGGTTGTAACTGGAGATTCCCTGTGCACCTTTAAACCATCTGCTGAATCAAGGGTTGAGGTAGCCCTGGTTTCTCTCTCTTATAGTCCTGCTGCAATTCCATCTCCCACCCCCTGCCTGCTCTGTAGCACACTCAAAACTCTGTAAGAGCAGGATAACAACCAGGAATTGAATCAGACAGGAAATCCTTATCATTCATTCATCAGGAGGTTTAAAGCTGCAGCACCATTCTCCAGGTTGTAACATAGCAGCCCTAAGTAAGGGTCAGATTCTATTTGCATTTTCTGCACAATATGGACTGCATTGACTTTTGGTTTGCTTCCAGTACTGTGAGGGTGTCCAGATGTTAAGGGTATATTAATAGCTGTGTAGAAAAGGTGCACCTGCTCAAATGTCCTCTTCTACACAAAATGAAGGAAATGTCCCTGTTTTGCATTTGGCTCCATAAATTGTTAACAATTTGATAACTGATATGGATTTGCATATCTACAGGTTGAAGCTCGTTGGCTCTCTTAAAAATAGCAAAAATAAAAATAAAAATTGCCTGATAACCAGGGGGTGGGGTGGAGCTTGGAAACAGCAGTGTACAATGCTGAAGCCTCAAGAAATTCAGGAGCATCCTCAAAGACTTCCATTCTTTATGCTGCTAGCATGTTCTCCCCCTTTATAGAGTGAAAGTTCTCCATATCTCCCCAGAGTCATCTTATGCAGATAAGATGCTCTATATAAACCGAAGGAAAAGATGAGGTTGGCAGCCTACTTAATCTTAAGAAAAGGCAATAGCTGTCAGAAATTCTATAGCGTAAAAAGTCCCTAATTTCAGATGTGCAAGGAGCCAAGGTCTGATAGCCATGTTGTTATACTGTGCAAAGTAGATAGATGGCTCCTTCCTTACGCTTGATGTGGTCTTGTTATTAATGGAAGACAATGGGCTTAATGGGTAGCTGGCTATTTCAAGATTCTGAAACCTGTATGTACAATGGTATCTCGGGTTACATATGCTTCAGGTTACATAAGCTTCAGGTTAAAGACTCCGCTAACCCAGAAATAGTGCTTCAGGTTAAGAACTTTGCTTCAGGATGAGAACAGAAATCATGCTCCGGCGGCACAGCAGCAGCAGGAGGCCCCATTAGCTAAAGTGGTGCTTCAGGTTAAGAACAGTTTCAGGTTAAGAACAGACCTCCAGAACGAATTAAGTACTTAACCTGAGGTACCACTGTACTAGTAGGAGCTGGGTCACCTAACCTTATAGAAAACGTGCAAGAATAGAGTGGAATTAAAAGGGATGTGGTATCTGCAAGACTATGCATTTCCTAATAATATGGGTGGAGTAATTGGCAAGTCAACCACAGGCTTGCTTTTGCAACCCTGCAGTAGTTGTTCAGTCTGTAAATTTGAATTTATTGTAACCGTCTTTTACAATGCTCTCTCATCCAAAGGAAGACTGATCTGCATCTGTTCTATTCAGGGAAGGGAAAATATAAAATAGTATATATATTTTTAGAATTAGAGATGAAAAGGACACAATGATCACTTGGTCTAATGTTCTACTTTAAGGCATGATGCTGCCTTATTCAACAATAAGCCAATTTTCAAATTCAAAGCCCAGCATGAACTGTGGTGCCAACACTGAACGTTCATGTACATGCAGGATTCCATGCTTACTTCAGTGGAAGGCAGATATACCTGCTGTCATCCCTTGTACATGCAGAGCTACTCTCTCTGCTGGAATGAATAAATCTGAATATGCTCATTGCAGCCTCTGTGCATTGCATGGTTGGACAATTACACATTAAACTGTATCTACCCAACCATATTGTGCAACCACAAACATGAATATGTAAAATGACCAGGTGAAGAGGTTTATAACAGGAGTTTTTTCATGTTTCAAGGAACAAGCCAATAATTTACAAGTCTTGCATTGACTTGTAAAGGTTTTCACTTAAAGCATACGGTCTTCTTTCATGGCCAGCCTTTGTATTAAAAGAAGTTTCTCAATTACGACACTGTTATTAACTAATTTCAGAATAGAAACCCGATGCTGTGTGCTGCTCAATCTGCCTGACCCTCAATTAAACATGCCCTGCACAGGATATCTGGCAAACCTGGATAACAGAATCAACATTGTTATAAAATGTACTTTTCCACTTGCAATGCCAAAAAACTATCCCTTGAGGTAGAAAGTGTGTTTTCTCTTGCCTCGACTGCTCAAGGAAATAGAATGTAGAAGGAACACATGCAGTCCAATTCTGTGCACATTTGCTTAGAAGTAGATTCTGCATATTTCAGTGTGGCTTATTCTCAATTTAGTGTGCTTAAAATTTCAGTAGTAGGTTCTAATCCCTTACTTGGAAGTAAGCCCCATTGAACTCAATGGGGTGTACTTCTGAATAGACCTAAATAGGATTGCATTGCTATTTTCCAGCTCTAATAGTATCTGTTTTCAGTGTCACCAGGCAAGCAGTTGTGAAATGAATTGAATTAAAATGAAGCCCTAGAGCTTGGAATTATGAAAACACTTAAATAAAAACTACAGTAAAATGTAGTGATTAGCTACCAAAGGCAAAATAATTCCATGTGTGTCATCATAATACTTTAAAAAAAATTAAAAAATTAAAGTCTGTTTTGAGAGAACTCCCTTAGATTCATGACTTCTATAGCACTCAACATTTAAAATCATTTTTCTTCTTTTAATGACACTGAGATACTTGAGGTCTAAATATAATTTCTTAAACTGACACAGGAAGTGTGACAGACCCCAATTATGACAGACAATCGCTTGTATCTCTTGATTCAAAGGTGACTTGTGCTTTGTATTTACATACACATGTTCCACTGTCTACCGCAACCAACCCTTCAAAAGTGCACGGCACAGAAAGCAAGGAGTCGAGAACAAAGCAGAACCGCTGTCCTTTGATTGCTGCTCTCCTCCTTCGCCTTCCACTTTGAAATAGAAAAGATTCTGGCAGCAGTCCAGACCCCTGGCTCCTCCTGAGCTCCAGTGGTTTGCTTTGCTGCAGCTGAAGTAGCATCTGTGATGGCAGTGCACAGCGCTCATCCACACAACCTTTTGCCGCACACTGTCTAGGCACAGGCCCACGCTTTCAAGCTCTGTGTTTGAATGCTTTGCATTTTTTGCCCTGCCACTTTCCCCAGGAAAACCTGCTCTTTAATGCTGAATCGGAACAAACAGCAATTTGAGTTTTCCACAGGTGGCAATGAGTGGCAAATTTGGTGGCAATGAGTAGGTTTTTGCAGGAAAAAACACCGGTGCAAAAGGGGGGGTAGTACCCTGACATGGAGCTTTAAAGTTCCTAGAATTGTGGCACAAAAGGAAGTCTGGATGAGTCCTCAGAAACCTCCAGCTTCTATGGGATCCTAACTACAGTGGTACCTCGGGTTACATACACTTCAGGTTACATACGCTTCAGGTTACAGACTCCGCTAACCCAGAAATAGTGCTTCAGGTTAAGAACTTTGCTTCAGGATGAGAACAGAAATTGTGCTCCGGCAGCGCGGCAGCAGCAGGAGGCCCCATTAGCTAAAGTGGTGCTTCAGGTTAAGAACAGTTTCAGGTTAAGTACGGACCTCCGGAATGAATTAAGTACTTAACCCGAGGTACCACTGTACAGGGTATATATTGACTGAAATTGACAACTCCCTTTCCACCCGCTGCAGCGTAGAACAAATTGCTGTACCACATTGAGGGCTGTAAGTAGCTGTCAACAAGGGCTGCCAGTTGCACCCATTGCAATCAGCGGTAATTGGAGCCCTTAAACCAGATTCTGTGAGCTGTTGTGACTCTACACCACCCTTTGGCAACCTGCTGCCTTCCATGTGTTTTGGACTATAACTCCCACAGATAATAGCTGGGGAGGCAGCAGGTTTGCAAAGGTTGCTCTACACACAGTACCTTACATGATTAGGCCTTACATGTTACATTTCCTATTTCATAAAATATCAACAGACAATATGGTGACTGGAATGAGAGGGGAAGCCAGTAGCAGCAGCCCAAATTTGAAACAGGAGACATCTGTTGCCACCTATGCAACCTTACATGCAAGTGATATTTCATTGACATGAATGGGACTTATTACTAGATTGATAATACAATGAGCATTGTGGTGCTATATATATATGGGGCATTTTAGGAACCAAGGGAATAGAGCTGTTGTGGGAGGAATATGACTGGCTCCAGACTCCAGCTTCAACGGCTTCTTCTTCTTTGCATAAAACAACAGCTATATACTCAATTGTTTGTCACAAGTGTGACAAACTTTCTAGCTTTGTAGATAGGAAAACCTGATGCCAAACTGTTGGGAAAGTTGATTCGAAATTTGCAGGTGACATTTATTTTAATTGAAACTAACCTTTATATAGGGATTGATCAGCCAATCATGACGTCAATGTATTGTTATCAGTTTGTGGGTGCTAGACACCCTAGATTCCTGGATTCAGTAAATATTAGAATTTAATTGATGTTTGGAGTGTTAAAACTGGATGCCAGACATTGGATTTAGCAAGTATTAGAACAGAAGCCAGGCCAGCTTCCTGTGTCAGGAAATCATCTGGGAGACAAGTCATTAAGAAATAATAATAATAATAAATTTATTATTTATACCCAGCCCATCTGGCTGGGCTTCCCCAGCCAATCTGGGCGGCTTCCAACAAAATATTAAAATACCGTAATACATCAAACAAAGAAAGACAAAGGGAACGAGTCATTAGGAAAGCAAAGAGGAGACACTCTGTGCCAGATGGCAAATGGGAGGGGAGAGGCCCCTCCCTCAACTTAGAGTTTAATTTGGAAGACAAAGTGGAGTTCAAAAGTAAAGTTTTAGTGTTGGCTGTGAGATGACTTGGGGGGGGGGGGGAATGCTGAAGTTTGTAAAAGTCAGCAAGTTACCAAGAGTCAGAGCCATGGCAGGTGTCTATTTTGAATTCAAGGATGTGTCTATAGAATAAGCAAGACCCTCTTGGAATATCAGTGCTGTGAGCCCCTCCATCATAGACTCAGGTTGTACATACATGTGTAAATAATCCACTTATCATAAAGACACCACAGTCGCTGCTGTGCCTTGTTTTCTGAAAGGAAACACATACCTTGCCTGCCGCCTCTGGAATCTTGCACCACTTGGAGATTGGGGTGGTGTGCAACAGTATATTCACGTATTTTATTAGGATTCAGCATCCAGTTACAATCTGTTCTTTTGTTTTCATTGTAGACATAGGTAATAGCCAATAATGTTTTAAGCTGCAAGACAGTAACAAAAAGACGAAGTCACCCAAATGACAATAAAACAGAAGTGATTTTTGAAATATAAATATGTAAACATATGGAAATATGTATATAGAATACAAAGGACAAGTTATCCTAGTTGGGACCACTGTATAAATAACAATGAAGTTATTCAGATAATACAGATAATGATTGATGAGCTCTCCAGGATTTTATCACATTTCATACTTCAGAAACAAATCAGAGAATGATTCATAGATGGCAGTCATTAATCCCCTTATTACCTCTTTTTTTCTTTTAAACTTTTTCTTTCTTTCTTTCAGGAATATGTTATTATGATTCTGCTTCATGCAACTAGGGATTTGAGTTCTACCAAGACGGTTGTTACTCCAAGAGCTGTGATCCCAAAGTGAATAGTTTTCAGTTCATAGCCAAGAAGCAAACAAATTGAAATGCATGAGCAGCAACCATACATCTTTTTGTTTACAACTCAAGCATAACATCTAGGAGCAAACCTGATGTTGGTGTTGGGTGATAGTCAACATCAGTCATTGTCAGAATAGACGCATTGAAATCAATTGCTCTAAATAGCTCAACCCCATTAATTTCAATGTGCCTATGTTGAATATGAGTTACCATAGTTGGATACACACTGTGTTTAACTGAAGCATCTATGGTCTTCGAACAGAGTTTCTCCTAAAGGAATATTGCTCAAAATAATCTCAAATTTCCTCCAAGGTAACACTCCTAACCAGCACATTCTAAATATTTTTAGACTAAACCTTGCATTGTTATGCAGTGGACGAGCATTCAATCACATTTGAGGAATATATCAAAACATGGTTTTCAAAGCTCACTCACAATGTAATCCGTTTACACTAATGAAAGGATGAATTGCCTCAGCAAGTTACTGAGAGCTGCTGGGTGCTCAGCATTTTTTAAGACTCAATCCACTTATTTAGAAGCTTAAATGTGGATTTATGAGTTTAGATAGTGATTCATTTTCATTTTTTTAAAAAAAGTGTCACAGAAACCTAACTTCTGCTGCTCTACTGATACAAGTTTGTATGAACAGAACTATGTGGGTTCCTTGTGTCTAGTAAAGAACAGAAACTATAATAAAATAATATATTTGTATTTAAAATACATAATAATCCACAACATAAACTAAATCTGAAGCTCTGGCTTTGGCAGAAATGATTATCTCATGAAATGAGTATAATTTCACCCTATGCAATGCATACTTTAAGAGATACTCTGAAAGAATACTGTAGATTGGTTCCATACTATACTTTGGAGACATCACTGCTGTAGGTACACCAGCATTACAATGGAGTTTCCTGCACCAAACATGAAAAGTACGAATGACATACATTCATCTTTGAAGAGCTGCATACAGAACACCAAGAAGTCCAACTGGGCTTGGCCTGGGTACAGTGTTTTTTAAAAGGATATTCACACTGCATGCATTTGCTGCAGGCAACACAAGTGCAGCACTAGCACACCACTACAATTATGCTTGCCTTATCGAGTGTGAAGCCACCTTAATATATGGTAACATACAAATGAAATTAGGTTTTTTGCGCTGCTGTGATATCACTTGTTGCTAGTGATCTTTGTGCGAGCTTCTGGAAGGCTCTTTAAAATCACATACAAATTTTGCATTTGCATAATCTGCACCATGAAAAATTCACAATTTCTGACTGATTTAAGCAGAGACACTCACAACTCTTTGGGATTGGCTAACTTGATAATTATGTGGAGCTGCTTTCCTCGCAAAGCATGAAAAACAGGAAAACCCATTCTTGTCTTCCTGTTGCATGGGAGATTGATGATCTCAGCCTCTGGCATCAGTGGCAGCTGGGGCCTACTGGGACTGGTAGGGTGGAAGACTGAGAGGTCAACAATAAGTGGAGCCAAAACTCATGACAGACAAATCCAACTAATTTTAGATTTCTCCCCATCCTCCTGCTGAGTTCTACTGGGGCAAAACTGAGACAGATGAGGATGAGGATGACCCTTGGGCAAGTTGTAAATTTGAAGGAAAAGAGGTGGGGACTGGTGGAGGACAGTGAGGCTGGTGGGGCAGTTCCCCATTTACATTATGGGCTAGCGTCCACTGTGTGGCATCAAAAAAACTAAACTAATTTTATCCTCTAGTATGAGTTAGTTAGATAGTTACTTATTCAGTAGATTTGTATCCAGCTTTTGAACTGGAGTCCCCTCACAGCTTTCCTAAAATATATTAGATTAATTTAATAACTGTAGACATTAAACAAATGGGGGATGGGAGTAAGCAGCCCAACAAGTGATAGTGTCTTTGCCTACTTCCCTTTCTTTTCTGTTTCATTCTAAGACGGCTCATATTTGTAACAACACTAATGTGGTCTACAATATGATCTAGTTGACATTCTCCCATGAACCTCGATATAGCTCCTTGTGTCTCTCAGCAGGGCAGTTGATCTTAGATCATCCTTCAGTGTCCAAATATACTAGAAGCATAGTGTTATGAATGTGATAAAAAATGAACTGAACTGTAGCTGTTGAGAAACACGGCATGTTCCCATTGCCAACTCTGAATAGCCTCAGCATGTTCCACGGAAACCATTGAGCATGAAGATACTAGAAGTGCAAACAATAAATTGAATGTGGAAGTTACAGTATCTGAAATTGCTTTTGTGGGTCTCCAGAACTAGGAAGATAGAAGAACTACCTCTTGGTACTGAAAAACATGTATTTTTCTTTAAGACAGTGAAGCAGCTCCTAGGGTTTTCCAGGCGTTGTTGGAATATAGCTCTCATCATTTCTTACTGTTGGCCATGCAGACTGGATCTGATGAGAGTTGGTCCAACATCATCTGGAGGGCTGCAGATTCTTTAGAAGCTTTGAGCATAGGAAAATAATAATGGAGCAGCTTTTTATAGAGTCAGGCTGACAGTCTGCCTTGGCCAATGCTATCTGTTTGGACTGGTAGCACCTCGCTGGAATCTTAGGTGCGTTTTTAACTCAAGATTCCAATAATTAAACCAACAATTGTATATAACAGCATGCCATGTACCACGAAGTTGTAACCTACCTTAGGGCCAAGCTAGACCTCACAGCAATAATGTGTGAATTAATTTACCTCTAAATTTTTGTAGATAGAAGCTGGGGGTGGGTGGGGAAGAAAACAAAGCCAGATAATGACCACTGAGCAGATAAACATGAGCTTTCACCTTTCCCTGGTGAAATCACTTCCATGCCAGAGGAGGTAACCTGAATATTGTCGTCATTTAAGTCCTTAGCTGCACACACTGTAAGGTCCCTGGTTCATGGGTCATGCCTATATTTCTCCCTCAAGTTGCAAAGTGGAATAATCACTATCATAATTAAATATCTGTAAAAGCCCCTGAAATAAAAGTGAACAGGCTTGCCTGTAGGCTCACAATTATTTTTATTTTTTTAAGGAAGCACAAGGGAAGAGGACTGAGGGGAGGAAAGAAAAACTTTGAACTTGCTTGGTGAAGCTAAAAGCAACCTAGAAAGCAATTAGAGTAAAAAGAAATCTATAAAATAGGCAAGATGAAGATAAGGGTAAAAAAAAAAAGATAAAGAAAAAACATCAAGAAGGTGGAGAAATTGGGTTTTTAGTAAGTTCTTAAAAGAGAGAGGCCTGGTAAATATATATTTTAAAAAGTGTGTGCCACACATAAAGAGCCACACAAGAGAATGCATGAAGATAAGAAATGGCACAACAGAACGGAGATTTAGAAACAAACTTAGTATTTGATAAGTAAATGAACCAATAACATAATAAAAAGGAACAAAGGGGCATAGGTAGATCAGGTATATAGAACCTGTGGCTTTCCAGAAATTGTTGGACTCCCACTCACATTAGCCCCAGACAGCATGGCCAATGGCCAGGAATTATGGGAGGTGTCGTCCAACAACCTCTGGAGGACCCCAGAGTCACCACCCCCAGAGTAGGAAGAAACACATGGTCATCAACTCTGCATTAACAATGCAGGAAAAACTGTATCTGCAAAAGCTCTTTCAATCCTGCTCTTAAGGAAATAGATTCTGGTCTATATGCTGCAATCCAAATCAGAGGACACAATTAGAAGGGTTATTCAAGTAAGTATTTATTGCCTTGTAGCACAATCCCAAACGTATTATTGCTTATATCATCCTATTTTACCCTATACTTTCCTGTCAGTCTCAATAAAAAACCCTATATTTTACTTGCTCAGAACCTAGAAGTACTGGAAATGCCTAATAAATTTAGAGCACAATCCCATATGTTTTCTGAGAAGTGAGGCCCGCTGAGTTCTATGGAGCTCAATGCCTGCTTAATGAGTGTAGAACTGCTGCAGCCATACATGAAAAGGGGGCAATTGACACAACAACAACATAGGACCTGAGATGCATGGATAGTAGACTAAGAAACAGATTTGCATCAGCTCTGAAGAATGGGTAGGTTAGAATAGGTTTATAACCTGTGGCCAAATGAACAAAATGTAGGATTACTAACATGATGGGGACTAATGAGTGGGAGTGTGTAATCCTACAAAAAAATGACACTGTTGATGTATTTCATGTCATTTCATGTCAGCTTGATTTCCTTGTGCAGCATAGATTGCAAGATCCCACTTGCAATATTCTTATTGCTTAAAATATGCTGTAACCTAATGTGTGAAGGTTGCTTGTCAGTATTTTCCCAATTTTGCGGTAAGTCAAACTGACTTCAGCCCTCGATATTTCTCAAAAAACCATAAATATAACAGACAGCAGGAGGGGGGGAATATCCCCCATGGGTTTGGCACTGTTGCAGGACACTGGAAGTAGAGTGTTAGAAGTGGGCCATAATTTTTCAGCCACTACCTCCTAAACTGCTTTTCACAGCAAAATTCATTTGTGAACATCACCATTTTCTTTAATGGAAAATGTATACAGAATGAGTGACCCTGGTGGTCCTTTGAATTGTTTTATTTTTAAACCACAGTCTTATAACAAGGAATTAATTAGTATGCATCATTAACTGCTGTGTTGGGTAATGGTTTAATAGCTCAGGCATACTGCTTATAGGAATCTCTGCCTCTCTGCAGCTCAGTTCTTTTAGATTCTATTCTGCAGTGATCCATGTCCTTACAGGCTGTACAGGACCACACAAACTGTGACAAGTTAATAGGTCATGGTTCCAAACCAGATCTGTTCAAAAGCCAAGATACAAAAAGCCAAGTTACAATGGTCCCGTCCTTAAGAGCTGCAGCAGATTTATTATAAATATACCTTCCAACATAGGCTACGTTCATGCTATCTCCACCTCATCAACACTCCACCTGATTAATTATAGTCAGAATCTATAATTCATGACAACTTGATTTCTGTGTCATTGTACATCAAAGAGCTTGTTTATGTTAGCACTCCCGCTGCGTCTTTCATCTTTCTAAATCAGAATATGGGTTGTTGTTGTTGTTTTAATTAGAAATATGAATTATAACAATTTACACTCTACCAGTGTTAGTCCATGTTGTTCAAAAAAAGGAATCTCCTAAAAAGCCAGGAACTTCAATTTAATAACTCCTTAGTGATGTTACTATTTTCACTCTGTAAGCTACTAATAAAGTTACTGTGGCCATCTATTTATCTTTTCCAGTTAATGAAATTACTTGCAGAAATACTGCGCAGAGAAATGGCAGGTGATACGTGGCAAAATATAAGCAACCTTTCAGCAAGTGTGAAAATTAAAACTGGAAACAGTCAACATGCAACATCTCAATTATAGGGTTAGTCCATAGATTATCAGAGGATCACACCAAGCTTTGCATGTTTCCAATTAGGGATAGTTTTTAATTAATACTCACTATACACAGAACAATAAGGTGTGGGGATGCATGCTGGATCATTCTTATACAAATGGATCCTTGTAATCCTGGAAACTAATCCTTAGCCATAGACATTAGATGAGTGCTGTGTAAATAGCTGGTTTCCCATTTCAGGACAGAACCACAAAGAAACGGTACCTGATACTTAATCCTACCAGGAGGCAAGTCACAGTAAGATACTACTGTCTTAATATTCATGTAAGAGACAAAGCCCAACTAAGGCTACAGATTATCTTTCAGATATGTGAGCTATACAAAACAAGGCGGCTTACCTTGAGCCTGGCCGCCCCAAGTCAGGGATCAGCCATGAAATCTGCAGAGACAATATCATGTATTTACATAAGGATATCCACAAAGCCTGTTCTAATACTTTCCCCAGACACAGATATTTTTATACTGAAGTCTAGAACCTAACATGCTTTATTCTACAAATCAGGCCCTGTAGGGGATTGTAACACTTGCTGAAGATGTAGACTCAGTGTGCAGCAGATGTGAAAAAGATGAATTCCATGCTAGGGATTATTAGGAAAGGAATTGAAAATAAAACTGCCACTATCATAATGCTATTATTCAAATCTATGGTGCGACTGCATTTGGAATATTTTGAAAAGGATATCGTAGAGCTGGAAAAGGTTAAGAAAAGGGAAGATAAAATGATCGGTGTGTGTGTGTGAAGCAACTCCCCTATGAAGAAAGGTCACAATATTGGGTGCTTTTTAGAGAAAAGGAGACTATGAGGGGACATGTTACAAGTCTACAAAATTATGGAGAAAGTGAATTGAAAAAAGTTCTCCCCCCATTCTCGTAGCACTAGAATTTGGAGAGATGTAATGCAGCTGACGTGGGTGGCGCTGTGGGTAAAACCTCAGCGCCTAGGACTTGCCGATTGCATGGTCGGCGGTTCGAATCCCCGCGGTGGGGTACGCTCCCGTCGTTCGGTCCCAGCGCCTGCCAACCTAGCAGTTCGAAAGCACCCCCGGGTGCAAGTAGATAAATAGGGACCGCTTACCAGCGGGAAGGTAAACGGTGTTCCGTGTGCTGCGCTGGCTCGCCAGATGCAGCTTTGTCACGCTGGCCACGTGACCCGGAAGTGTCTGCGGACAGCGCTGGCTCCCGGCCTATAGAGTGAGATGAGCGCACAACCCTAGAGTCTGTCAAGACTGGCCCGTACGGGCAGGGGTACCTTTACCTTTACCTAATGCAGCTGAACGTTTAAAGATTTAGGACAGACAAAAGCAAATATTCCTTCATGCAGCTTGCATGGAACTTGGCCTTCAGGAAGCAGTGATGATCATCAACTTGGATGGCTTAAAAAAGGATTACACAAATTCATGGAGGATATCAATAGCTACTAGCCATGATGGTTATGCTGTGCTTTCATGGTTATAGGCAGTAATGCTTCTGAATACCAGTTGCTGGAAACCACAGGTTGGGGGAGTGCTCTTGTGCTTGGTCCTCTTTTAGGTTCCCCACAGGTGTTTGGTTGGCCACTATGAGAATGTGACATTGGGCTAGATGGGCCATAAGGAGACCCAGCAGGCTCTCCTTATGTTTTTTTTATGTATGTTATGCAGCCAAGTAACCTTGCCTTTCAGGACATCTTCGGGAGGAGAAAAGGCTAAGGAGCAAACCTTCAAAAATCCAAAGTGGAGTCCCTAAGGTGGTTGGATGGCATCTTGCATGTCTTCTTTCAGCAACTCCTGCAGCCAAGCTGGTGCCAAATGTATTGCTTTGTTGTCCTTTGGACCACATCAGAAAGGCTGAGAAGGGGCTCTTGTTGTCTGGGCAGCCCAGGACCTCCATACACACTGCCCAGCCTTGCACCCCAGAGAGGTCACTTTGGTGCTGGTAACACAGCAAAAACAATGCAGGAGGCAGCAGTTATGAGTTACTGGTCTCTGCAGCCACAGCAGGTGCTGTGATTCTACAGCAGTTTGACTTCACACACCCACACCTTGAGGTGCACTCCATTGTTTCTCAAGACAGATAGATGCCAACATGTGGGCAAGTCACTTTCACAGATAAAACTGCAAATAATACCTCAGGATTGGATACTGTGATTCATGTTAGAAACCCCTGCTAGGTCCTTCGAGCTTACCATAAATTAGCTAGTACTGTATGCTTCTTTTCTTCACCTGCAGGCAACTGGGTGGAAGTGCAGTTAGGTGCCGCCTATTTTCACGTTTGAGTATTCCTAGTTGCCTCCTGGACTTAGTACATGGGGCTTCTAAATCTCCCTCTGAGAGAGATTAACCACTGGGATTCTAACTGTGTTTGCATGTATTATCAGAGAAAGAGGCTACAGGCTTATTTCTTCTGAAACTGCACCTGTGCAAATGTCAAAAGAACTGGGACTGACAGAATGTTTTCAGGATCCCTGCCCTCACTGCTTCATTACATTGGGTTTAACATCAGTGAGCAATTGTTCCTATGACATTTCTCAGTGAGTGCTTACCAACGTGCAAGATGGCAATCTAGATGTTATTAATTTTAAATCCATTTTTTTAAAAATCCTCTTGTTAGGTGAGATTTTGAATCCAGTTTCTCTGCACTTGAGTAGCATGTCACAGCTACAATAATCTCTTCACTGAGTGGCAGGCAGGGTAGTATTCCTTAGCAAGTAGCTTGTCAATAAGAAGAAAAGCTGTTGTTTCGCCTTGTTAAAATTTAAAAACTTGAAAGAGATTTTAAAAAACCACACCGTTAATTTTATTCCAAGGGCACAACAACAGAGCTAACATCTAGAGCATCCCGAGCTCCTCTTCCCTTCATGTTGTCACAACAAATCTTCTGCCAGTGATTGATGTTGTTGCCTGCCAAGGAGCTTTCCCACTGAGAGCAATGTTCTCGCCTAGCCTCTGGTGGAGTTCATCCCCCTTCCTGGAGGCTCTCTGCAGTTGCATGGTTCAACAACAAAAAAATCTTGCCTGGAGACGAATACACCAAACTGGGATATGTTTATTTCAAGGTTTTCCCAGTGGAGAATGCCCTCAGCCCCCTAAACTGTTTAGCCTTCAACTTCCAAGTATACTACCCACAATAACTCAGCCATCACCATAATATCCCAAAAGGATATTACATTCATAAAACAAGAGTAGAAACGATTACCCTGAAGTACTAATCTTTTCAATGTATTGCCTGCAACACAAAATGACAATACCTTTGCAATTTCATTCAAAAGACAAAACTGCACCCTTTCCCCAATCCTCAAGTTCCTTTGCATGAACACCCAAGAGAGAAACCCAAAAGTCAATTTTCTTCTCGCAGCCCCTCTTTAATCCAATAGATTCACTTTTGTCATTTTCCTTGCAATACTGAGCACTACTGGCATTATCTGTGACACCTCCGGGTTGAATTCTTTTAACCAGTTATTCTTCATTTATTTTCACAAAAGGAGATGAAACAATATACAAGAGTGCCCAAACTCCCTTTCTGTCCACTTGCAGGTACATCTGCTCCAGTACAGCAATTAAATATTAATTCCAGATCAATTCCCACAAAAGTAATTAACTTTGCTTATGCAAACACTGTTTGCACACACAGATATCACCGGTTTTTATAGTGTAGACCCAGAGGGCCTAAACCTTGCTAGATATCTCTAGGTATTGCTTATTTATTTCTTCTTTATTTTATAGCCCCACACACCCCGCCTCACTTTTCAAGCTGTATATAATACTGCAGTTGGCAAGCCAGCCGAAACTTAGAAGTAAAAACATGTACACATTACTGGCTTAAAATGCAGCAAGGCCATTCTTTTCTTTAGTTTGGATGAAAGCTAGCTTGGGGGTAAACAAACACATCAAAACACAGTATTTCATAAGAAACAGCACAGACACTGTATATATATGAACGGCGGTGAACTTGTGTACATCACTTCCCAAACCAGCAGTGGGAGCGCACTGCTGGTTTAGGAAGAGCAGGCATCCCCAAACTTGGCCCTCCAGATGTTTTGGGACTACAGTTCCCATCATCCTTAACCACTGGTCCTGTTAGCTAGGGATGATGGGAGTTGTAGTCCCAAAACACCTGGAGGGCTGAGTTTGGGGATGCCTGATGTTGAGTAACCAAGACCTAGGACAGCTCAGTTGGTAGACAGGGTCCTGGGCTTGGGCGAAAGATTCCTGCATTGCAGGAGGTTGGACTCATGGCTCCTTCCAACTCTACAGTAATATGATTCTATGAATATAAGGAGCATCTTCTGGTAAGACTGAGAGAATGTTGACTGAGAGAATGCACAGCACAGTTTTGAGATGCCTTAAGAAAAACCAAGTCATTATCACTGGCATCGGCTACTACAAAGATATTTACGAAATGATGAGGCTGCGGAGGCTCAGCTCACCTTTACACATCTGATAATAATTTGTTGTTGTTGTTGTTTAATCGTTTAGTCGTGTCCGACTCTTCGTGACCCCATGGACCAGAGCACGCCAGGCACTTCTGTCTTCTCTGATAATAATATTTGGGGCCAACTACATAGGAGTGCAAACACCTCTTAAGAGAGGTCCAGCATGCAGAGGGGCACTCCCACAAGAAAGTACTAGCTTCAGAAGAGGGATTTTCATAGAACCGTAGAGTTGGAAGCGAGCCTGAGCATCATAACCCCCCCCCCCGCAACACAGGAACGGGCAGCTGTTCCTCACGAGGATTGAACCTGCAACCTTGGCATTGGCGCCACTCTCTAACCAACCGAACTCTCCTCCATTTGCACTTTTGGGCCAGGTTTACCAATGCCGATGTGGCAAAGGGCCAAGGACCACCTGAAACTTGGCAACATTCCTGCAAGGTAAGAATCTACCTGGTAAAAAGGAAGCAGCAATATTGGCACGACCCAGCCAAGCACCCCAGTTGGTTACACAATGCGATAAGCCACAATTTGGCACTGTCTCACAGTTTTACATGAGGCCACCATGCTATACACCCTCACTTTCTATGTAGGGAATTCTGTCAGTGTGTGTGGGAGGGCATTTTTGTCATGGGTGTGTGTGGCGGATTTGTCGTCACCTTTGAAAAGAGGCCCTAGGCTATACGGAGCAGTTTCTTCTTAATAATAACAAAGGTCGGCTTTCTTCCCCCTCCTTGTCCTTATCCTTGGGAAGAGCAGGGACACTCAGCGCACGCCGACGCCGCAGCCTTTGCCCTACTGTGTGCACTTATCTCCCTCCACCGCAAAAAAATAAAATAAAAGGAGGGGGAAAGGAGGGGGGAAAGGCCTCCTCGGAGCTCGCCGCCTTTCTGCCGCCCACGGGGGCTTTTTTCCTGTCAGGCTTCCAAGCCTGGCGCGCCTGATCAAAACAAAAGCTTCCTCCGCTCGCGGCGCCTGGGCCGCCTCGCGTTTTGGGGTGGTTTTTTTTTTTTCTTCGTGAGGCGGAGCTTCGCGCGCGGGCTGTGGGAGGGCGGGAGGGCGGGCCTGGCGGGCTCCGGGGGAGGGACGGGGGCGGGCCGAGGCTCCTCTAGCTCCTCTCGGCGTCAGCAAGGCAGCCGCGGCCGCTTGGGCGAGTCGGTGAGGGGGGAAAAAAGAGCCTCAGCCGTGGTCGCCGGACAACACTTGAGGCGAGCGGCCTTCGGAGCGCGGGTGAGTAGCCGGGGTGGAGTGGGGGGAAAGGGCACGGGGAAAAAGGGGGCTTCGACCACCCTCGCCGTCGGAGTCGCTGAGGGGAGGAGGAAGGCAAGTTGTTTCCGTCGCCTGGCCAGGGCGGACGGGCGGGCGGGCGGACGCTCCCGCCGCCCCCGTCGGGGCACATTTCTCCTCAGCGAGGGGTCGCCCCGCGCTGTCCGCTCGCCAGCAACTCCGCCGACTTCGTTTCCCTTCTTCCCTCCTGGACTCCCGCCGAGTGTGTGGGGGTCCCAGCTGGGCACCTGCCTCTGCCCGCCTTCCCTCCGCTTTCGGCGGCGGCGTGCGCGCTGCTGCGTGTGCTTTTCCTCGCCTGCTTTTCCCCGGCAGAGAGGGAGGGATCTCGGCGGTTGCTGCTGCTCCCGCTGCTGTAGCTGCAGCTTCTTGTTTTGCTGTTGAGCAACTTTTTCCCCTTCCTCTCCCCGCCGCTTTCCCGCCCCGCGGTGCCTTCCTTGGACGGTGCCCGTCCGGAGGTGGCTGGCTGGAGCCCAACTTGGGATCGTCAGGATCGGGTCTGGGCGAAAAGAGGGGCGACCCGCTCGGAGGCCGCCAAAGAGCTGGCAGCTTCCTCGGAGATTCAAGGCGGGTTTATTTGTTTTGCCCATGTTGCTGCTCCATTTCCTCCTCCTGTCCTGTCTGGTGGTTATGGTTGTTTCGGGAGATGCTTTTAAAGATATTGTGTCTGGACCAGGAGGAGAGAGCGTCTGCTGCCTCATCGGGCAAAGAAAAGCGGTTTCCCTTGGGAAATAATAATCCGTTTTTTGGTAGCTGCTGGCGAGGGAGTTAAAGATCTCTTCAGTAGACAACAACCCCCCTCTTTTTCTTCTTCTTCGTAGGGGTTTATCGCTTGCATACACTCAGCTGTCCCTTTTCGCTATCCATCCACTACGCGGTCTTCTATGTTTTCTTTATTTTTTTGAAGTTTCTGACTTCACGCATTAAGATTTAATCCGTTATTTCCGACCCACTGAAGAGACAGGAGGACCAGCGTTATTGCTCACAGTATGAGTGTTTCTCTCCTTTCCCCCACAATTTGGTAAGGAAGCCGGGAAGTGAAAGGCTGTGCTTTTCTTTTCAAAGTTTCCCATGCCGCCTCCGATTAATCCTAAAACCGCTGCTGCTGCTCAAAAGACTAAAAGGCTGCTGGACGCTTTGGAGTGTATTTCATTATACACAGGGCATGCTTGTTAGTTTTTGCAAAGAATGCTATCCGAAGAGAGCCTTCAATCTACAAATGCACCATAACAGCTATCTTAACTAAATTGCACAAATATTATCAACCTGTGGGGAAGTAATGTATGTGACTTTCATCATCTACCTCAGTAGTCTTCATAAACTATCACTCCTATTATTTATTGAAGTGCACCATTGTTGTGCATGGTGCTTTATGGCAGGGGCAGATTGCCTCTGGTCCTCCAGTTGTTACAGCTTGCATTATTTCTGACCATTGGCCATGCTGGCTACAGTCATTGTAGTTCAGCAACATTGGGGAGGGCATGGGTCAACCGCTTCTGCTTTACAGGATACAAGAAAACTGCTTTCTGCCCCAAGGAGCTTGCAGTCTAAAAGTCACAACAGCAGAAGCAGGGGAGTGGAAGCAGGGGTGCTGACAGGAATAATGTGCAGTTATTTCAGTTACATGTATTTAGGCTTAAATACAATAGGGTGTGGTAACTTGAGGGTTAAATCTTTCCAGAGCCAGAACATGATTTTACTCCAGCTTCTAACATGGTACCACTTTGCTTTATTTTTGCTAAGTACATCCCTCCTTTTTCTCTTCATCGCCCTCACCTACTTGTTACTGTTTTTGTCACCTCACTTTTCTTAATCTTTCTTTCTCTGTCTCTTAAGTACAGCTGAACTCTAAACAAAATAAATGAGAGTGGGTGCTGCAGACCCACCTTTGTTGGGGGTACAGTTGAATTTAGATGCTGACCCCAGTAGTGTCAGACTCAGTGATCTATGATAAAATGCTTCTTAATATGCCACTTTCAATTTATCAGAACTGCAGTGTGTTTGGTTTCAGGCCACGCTGGGGACTACTTTTGCAATTAATGTTCATTGAAACCTTGACAAGTATAAGCTGCTGAGGGGTAGGTGTGTGGGAGGGAGAGAGAGAGCTTGGCCTCTAGGCAAATATACAAAATCCCTTTAAATCTATTGCCTTCATGTGTATACAAATAACTGTGGTCTTAATTCTGCAAACATGCAGACTCTTTTTCCATTTTTGATCGGTGTGCTACTAACCACATCAGGGTTGAAAAATTGGAAATGAAGAGCAACTGAAACCATGCTAGTACTGAACAATTAGTTTCTAATTTTAAAATGTTTGATCAAGCCAAGCTTTTGTGTTTAAGAGACTCACAGCACAAATCTACCCAAAAGTTAGTCCCATTGAAGTCAAAGAAGCTTACTCATACTGAAGGGTTAGGATTGAGGCCTAAGCAATATTGACTCATATTAATCTCCTGGACTGAACATTACCTACTCCTAGGCTAATTGAACTTAAAAGTGTTTTAGAATTGGAGAATAACAGGAATTTATACTACCTTCACAATTAGCTTCTTTCTCACACAAGGTGCTAGTCTCTTCTCTCTCTCTCTCTCTCCGCCCCCCCCCCCATTTTAACAGGTTGCAGAAGAGTAGAGAAGTCACAGGCTTGCTAACAGTTACTGATAATAGGGCAAGATTTTACTTATTTTTATCAAAGTTCTATGGAATGTTTTAGAATACAACTTCACAAATTTCACTGCACTACTGAAATGGTAACTTCTCAATATAAGTTATGGTTTCAGGAAGAATGGTGAATATATGGTTCCTCTTTGATAAGTAGTGCTCATCAATATTAAGCATATATATTAGTGTTTAGTGTTCGTGTTGACCTCTTGGAGCACTTAAGATTAGGGTGATTTGTTCTGGTTTTATATGACCCACAGATTTATTTATTTTTAATCTCAGAGATTATAAATCTTTGAGTAAGATTAAATAGGTACCATAAAATAAATCTGTCTAATTAGTGGAAAACTGTAGTAGAATTGGATAGTATCTGGAACTGGAATAAACATGTATTCTCCTCTGTTCACTCGTACTTCCATTTTCCTCTTTACCTGTGTTTTCTCCTGTATTGAATTATACACTGTAAACTCATTGGGCAGGAACCTATTCTCTTACACTTTCCAAAGCACTGTAGAGTACATCACTATAGAATATAGACAGATGAAAGTTCTGGTAGTGGTAAAACTTACATTACTTCCAAAATGTCAAAACTTCCCACAAAACCTGAACCATATTCCATATGGGTAGCTGCTTTGTATGAAGCAATTATCAAAATGGTTATGAATGTGATTGCCTTACCACTGATTGGGCTGCTTTGATGTCCAGTTTGCCAGCATTGACTTAGTACTGAGGGGAATGGAAGGAGATTCACAGGAAAGCTGATGATATTTCAGAATTTATTATGAGTCAGGTGTGAACCTATGAGCCTTTCAGTTGGGACAGTGGACTGGTAGAGAGTAAGGTACCTGGGAATTAAAAGTCTTAAATGTGGAATATTGGAATTGGTCAGCTGGCTGCACTAAAAGGAGTAGAGCAATAGGCTTTTGTGGTTTTTGGATCCTAAATAAGTGTTTGGGGAGAAAGGTATTCAGAAGGCTTGAATAAGGTGCTCAGCACAGCTTTGCTGTGGACTGGGCATTTTCTGCCTTTCTTGAGACATTTCCAAATCCAAGTTGTCATGGGAGCTCTTTATTGTTTGTTCGTTCATGCTGGGACATTATCTCGCTCAGTTCATGTAGAGCAAAAAAGAGGCAACAGCGCTAGCATACAACAGGAAATAATAATCCAGGATTGCCGAAAATGGCAACATGTTATTCTTAAATCTGTGCACACCTTTCGCAAAAATAAACTCTTCCTCAGGGAGAGTATAACAACAAATCTATCTATTCTCATTTGCAATCTAAAGCATTTTAACATGAAATTACTGGCCATATAATGCTGCTCCTCCATTAGCTATGAATCTATTTGGCAGACCATGAAACATCTTTCAGATAGCAACTGTATTTGGTGGGCCATTTCCTACATAATCTGGGTCTTGTGTGTTTTATGTGCCTGTTTGCTTTCTCCTCTGAACCGTTGCTCTGGCATGAGCAGGAGAAGTACAGTTAGTAAGCTGCAAGGCAGAGGGAGTAATAGACTGCTTAGAAAGCCTGCAGCCTTTCACTGAGAAGAAATGTTATCTGACTCATTAGCTGATTCTGGCAGATCTACTTTTGAATTTACAATGCTTTCCTGAACTCCGGTGGGTGCTGTCCACCAAGAATTGCCATAGCTCAACTTCTCTTCCTTTCTTTGGAAACAGTACATTTGAAGTATTTCAGAGTTCTCCTATTATGAGTAATGCCATATGTTTCATAAAGGTTTAATTATCTGTATATTAAATTTGTTACTAACCAGCATAAAGTCACAAAGAGTATCCTACCACCCTTGTGTGAGCATTACAAGTAACCGGTCTTCTTTCCAAGTTGGAAGCTGTAGAGGTTGGAGGGGGAGCCTCATCCTCCCAATGTTTGGACATCAGTCCCTGTCTTCTCTCAGCTCCAAGATTGGGAGGAAAACTGAGAGTTCATTATCCAGTATGTCATGCCATAGCTTGGACTAGCAAATGCCTCGCAATGCTTTCCTGTGGGAAAGACTGACTGGGCAATTATTTGGCTACTTGGAGAAGAAGTGCCTAGTGCACTGTGCTTCAGAGCAACCAAACTAACTAGAGCATACAGATCTTTTTCTACATCCGTGCTAATAGGAAGGTGGATGGGAGGGCGTTCTTGGTTATTGCATCTGAGCACTCCCTACCTGTTTCCCGTAAGGGGTTTCCTGGGAAGTGGGGGCAGGAACCTGCCGATTGGCCTTCCTGATTTTATTAGAAGCACAGACAACCATTTTGGACCCCTTGATATGTAACTTATTCTCTATGAATACTCTTTATTTGACAAAGATTTTGTGCCCATTGGTGGTGGTTGGAATAAAAATTTCATCAAATTCAATTAGTTTTACTATTGTCTGCTACAGTTTTTCTAATACTTGGGTGTTTTTTGTTTTGGGCTTGGCATTCTAAACTGGAATCCTAGCTTCTTATCTATGACTTTTTTTAAGCTGATAGTTTGCATAATATAATATACACCCTTACCATTGACTTTGGCTAGCATTATTAGCATCCCTGTTAATCAAGATGATGAATTCGACCTATTGGCTAAGCAGGTCACCTTGAGTTTAAGCAGATTCTCTTAGGCCATGCTAGCATTTTCATAAATATGTGCTAATAGGTCTATAAGACTTCTGTTTAGTATTAAACGCTTAGAACTGAGTGCCACAGTGTTATAAAATCTGCATTCCACAACACACACTTTAAAACAGACTGTGTTAAGGAACTTTAGTTTGAAAGCAAATGTAATATAGATATTACAAAGTTGTTTCGTTATACCTTAACTGTGGCCAGCTCTGCAAGACCTCTCTGACATCAGAGCAAAACTAATAATGAAGTGCCTAATTCTGAGGTCATTAAATCTTCATTTGCTGCACATTTTCTGTCTGGAAGTTTTGGCTCTGAAGGCTTCTGTATTCTGAGCAATTAGTTACTCATTTTTGAAAGGTTTATTTCAGGTATTTGGAACCTGTGGCCTTCCAGATGTTGGACTACAGCTGCATTCATACCTGTTTGGCACAGATGGGATTGGAGTTTTAATAGCATATGGAGGGCTGCAAGTTCCACATGCCTGGTTTAATTATTGTAAAGTAATTTAATCTCAGGATGGCCAAGCACTACTGTGATTATCTCACAATCCCGTTGGGATTTGGTGAGTATAGCCTAAGAGTATTCAGAAAACATTGAGGGAAGTTTTTGGTGGCTAGGCATGTTCAGAAAATCCTCATTGAGGGAAGTTTTTGGTGGCTAGGCATGTTCAGAAAATCCTCATGGTTTTGTGAGCTTTACCAATTTACTTCACCACCATCCGAGATGCAAAGAGAGACTAACTAGGATAGGGAGAGAGTGCAGCTTCCTTTCCTGCTATCCCCTCCCTTTCTTAAGCCTTAAGAAAGTCAAAATAGGCTCATATTGGGGAGCAGGGGAATATAGCAGCGGGGGGAGGGGGGGATTGAAACAGCCAAATGCAAGTGACATGAAGAGTATAATTTTCTTCTTCTTCCTAAGGCTTGTGGGTTGGGATACAATCCAGATGGGTCCATTGCAGGAACTGAAGCACATTTGCAGCCATAACATCTGCCAGCAGCTTCCAGACTTTAGGGAGGCCTTTTCTGCCTGCTCATCCTCTTTCCCCCTAACTTTGAGTCCTTGAGGAAATGAAGATACCTTAATAGATTGAGGAGGGTTGAATTGCGAGCCGGTGCAGGGCCAGTCAAGGAGGCCCTACTGTACCCGCCTCAGCTGAGCTCATCCTTTAACAATGAACAGGTGCTTGTATTGTTATGCATCCCTGACTGAATTATTGTGACACCCTAATTTAACCTGCTCTGTTATGTGAACAATTAGGTCTGCTCAGAACAGTATGTAACTAGAAAGGCAGCAATATTTCAAACAACTCATTCCTTAGTCATCAGCTAGTTTTGCTGGAAGGAGACTTTAAGGAGGCACCAGCCTTTCCTCTTAAGATCCTGCTAGCAAGCTCTGTTATAACAGCTGCTTCCTCCATTCCCCTTCTTCCTCAGTACAGTGGTACCTCGGGTTACAAGCGTTTCGGGTTACAAACGCTTGGGGTTACAAACTCTGCTAACCCGGAAATAGTACCTTGGGTTGAGAACTTTGCCCCAGGATGAGAATGGAAATCGTGTGGTGATGGTGCGGCAGCAGCGGGAGGCCCCGTTAGCGAAAGCACACCTCAGGTTAAGAACAGTTTTGGGTTAAGAACAGACCTCCAGAATGAATTAAGTTCATAACCTGAGGTACCACTGTATTAGCATTTGGGACTAGGTTTGGCCCAAGGCTGTCAGTTGCTGCTTGCTAGGCTTTTAAGTCTCATAAAAAGTGTTTTACCATATTTCGCTGTTTCTCAAGTGCTTTATGCACAATAAGTATGATTTGTTTTTCTTCAGTTTACTGAATATTTTACTGTCTCTAAAACAAAAGGTAAGACAATAATTAGAGAGTGGAGTGATCTGTGTAGGTATCCAGCTGTGTAAATCTGTTGCTGGCCTGGCATTGTTGCTAGTCTTTGCTTGCCCTGGGGTAGTGTTCTTGCTTCTGATGTGCAAGGGTGTACAACTTCAGTCAGCTGTCAGCCTTGCAGCATCTGATTATTTCTGCCAATCTGATGTCAGTTTGAGGACGGGGAAAGTACTTACAAGAAGAAATGCTGTGACTTAAATATTACATGCTCCAGACAGGTGGAGAGGCAGTTATCTTTCAACCCCTGGAGCTCTTGTCAAGTTCCATTTTATATGGCTAACGGAGTTGCTCAACATGCATCCAGTACCTTAAAATATGCATGGGATGAATGTGTGTGAAGCTATGTTCTACAAAGGAACTCCCCTCACATGTTATATTGACATACTAGGAGGTCAAGTGGTAACAAAACTAGACTGGTCTCATGTTTTAAAAATCTAGTATACTGAACATCTGAATCCTTTGAGAGTTTGAAGTTTGACTTTTAAAAAAACCTCTAAAGTTGCAGGTATTAGTGTTTAATACAGAATATGTGCCGTATGTGGTTCTGTATAAAAATCTCACTTGACTCTGCAATTCTGGTGCTGAGACTATGGAAAGCAGCACCAGATATGGATTTCTCAAAAATCTTACTAGCTTTGTTCTAAAATGCATCAGACTTCTTTATCATTTGCCAAATTTTAGATTAGATTTTTAAATCTTCAGCTCACCCTACCCTTTTTATCAAACCTTTGTTGCTTGTGTACCAGTCAGCTGTCATGTGGAAGCAAATCCCTGAACCCGTTAGTTTCCCCTCCTCAGTTGACGACTCCTAGTTTTATCTCTTTCTTGCGGCTATTACCATGTTAGTCTAATCATAGCTTTGCATGAAATCACAACTTTATGGCAAGAATATCCTTGCTGTTGTTAGGTTTAATGATATGCTTTATTTATATATTGCTTTTTTAGGCCTCCTAGGCCTCCAAAGCAGTGAGCAGCCTATTGAACATACAACATGTTAATACAACGAAAGGTGGAATAAAAGTACAGCAAACCAACCATTGAAACAATATATGGATATTATTATAAACTACTTATAATAAAACTTTTTTTACTATAAACTCTTTAGTATAAGTTAGATGGCATTTCTTGCTGGAAGCAGTTTCTGTGCATAGTTTGTTTTCCAATACATGTTTAAAACTTTGCAGGACTATTTGTAAAAGCAGCTATTGTGTTCTCTTTCCAGTTTACACAACAACTTTATTTGTACTGCTTTTCCTTGAAGAAATTTATAACCCTCTGGATGTTGCTGTACTACGACTCCTACCATCCCTGACAGGGCGGTTTACAGTATAAAAACACAAAAATACATAACATGATAAACAAAACAATCTCCCCCAACTCCCAGTTTAAAAGGCCATAGATTGGCTAATTAAACAAAGACCTGGGAGAAGAGGAATGGTTTTGCCTGGCGCCTAAAGCTATGTAATGCATCAGACAAGCGCTCCCGGGGAGACCATTTCACAAATGGGGAGCCTACACAGAAAAGGCCAATTCTTGTGTTGCCATGCTTTAAATCTCTTGTGGAAGAGGCACATGAAGAAGGACCTCAAATAATTAGTGCAGGGTCCGGGTCAGTTGATATTGGGAGACATAGTCCTTCAAGGCAGGGGTGCACAGTACAGACCTGTGGCTTAAGGTTTACTCCTACAAAGGTATAACCCTGTCAGTTGAATATTTCATGATATCTAGCAAATTAAAAAAATCAAGTAGGGGATCTCCCATATCTCTTGAACCTGTCTTGATATTTGTCTGGATGCTTCAATGGTGGACCATATTGCCTTATGACCAAGTAAATCTGTAATTGTACATTTCTTTTTTCTTAACTATGAATGCTTAGTATTTGTTAGATATTATATATCAAGTCAGCTTCAAAATGGAAGGCTGGTTCTTGACAAGGAAAAATTACTTGTGTGTTACTGGGACCAGTGTTTACAAGCAATAAAATTCATGTGGGTATTGTGCTATATTCAGGTGCAGACACTAATCTTCAGAATTTTGCTTTAACTGCAGTATTTGTCTATTGAGATTATATATCTCTTCTGCTAATATTGGGATGTGATCATAATGACTAAGCACATACTTGTTGGCCTTGTAGGGTAAGTATTTTGCTGTTTCTCAACTGTTTTTCAACTCTGGCTATCCTTCTAAATTTTCTCTACCGTTTGTGTTTCCCAAACAAATGCTAATAACCTGTTTCATGATCCTTGTACACAGTGATGCATATATAGACTGTTGCTGCACTCTGTGTTCTGTACTCCCATCAGAATCGCTATTGGGAAGGCTGGAGGGAACATGGTTTTACATGGTGGTGCATGTGTATGGCCATTCTCACTGTCAATTCTGGTTAAACCACCTGCATGTGGCCTGCTTCCCAGTGATCTCTGCATGTTGCTCTGAGGAAGAAAATGACTGTCTACATTTGTATTAAATTCTGGAAGTTGCTAAGTATAGAACACGAATGCTCAACCTGTGGTTCCACAGATGTTGTTGGACTTCAGCCCTTGGCATCCTTCACCATCAGTTGTGTTGGCTGGGTTGGTTGGGAGTTGGAAGTCCAGCAACAACTGCAGGGTCACAGGTGAGAAACCCTAGTCTAGAGTGAGGAGATTTTTGTTTTCCATTCCAGTTAAGAAACTTTTGGAAAGGTCAGATCCCTTGAGCAGGCTGCTTAAGTCATCACCGTTTTGGGTAACGTTTGAAATTTGCCAGGCGCCAGGGGCATTTTGTACCTGGTTATCAGCCACTTGTAACTAAGTGAAGATGCCCGGGTGCCAGGATGACACCTGGCATCTCCACCATCTAGGGGTGCATGCCTGGGGATCCTTGGATCTTGCCTGATTTTGGACACTAGAAACACAGCCTGTAGAATTTTATCTGTTATATTTTATCTACACAATCAGAATGAATTTCAGGAACCAAAAAGTCGTATTGAAAAATACGACTTTTGAGCTGCCTGGCCCCAAAATGGCAACTAGGCATTTTGTTTTGGCAACTTTAACTCTGGTTGAAGGAGCCATTTGGCACCTAGCTTCTATATCATGAGTTTCTAACAATGGGGGCAGGGTCTTCCAAGCAGTTGCATAAAAAAACCTGACCATCTAGTCATATGCCATTTTCTGTGAACACGGGGGTGGAATAAATTTTGAAATTCTATTGTGAAAAATGCTAGTTTCCTTTGGTAGAGGGAGCAGACAAAATGGTCTGTACTTTAGGGAAGAACAACAACAACAAAATAATAATGACAGTAGCATAATAAAGCATTTCAGCTGTAAAACCTGTTTGTGGATAATTGAGATTCTCCAACCTAGACAATTGCTGGGCAGGTGGCTGTTCCAGTACTGTTTGATCAGATACATACATTATATATTTTGTTCCACCCTTTATTCAAATAACTCAAGAGTAGTGACAGAATTTCCCCCCATTGTATCTTCTATCTTTTTATCTGTACCTGTAGAGAAGTAGTAGCTAACTCATAGTGTGGGTCAGATCCAGTCCCTACAAACCTTTATTGGGCTCAAGAAGGTCCTGACAAATTTGAATCAATATGCAGTGGTGCCTCAGGTTACATACGCTTCAGGTTACGGACTCCGCTAACCCAGAAATCATGCTTCAGGTTAAGAACTTTGCTTCAGGATGAGAACAGAAATCGTGCTCAGGCGGCGCGGCGGCAGCAGGAGGCCCCCTTAGCTAAAGTGGTGCTTCAGGTTAAGAACAATTTCAGGTTAAGAACGGACCTCCGGAACGAATTAAGTACTTAACCCGAGGTACCACTGTATCTTTAAATGAGCTCATTTTCATGTATAAGGATGAGATTGTGTATATTTCCTAATACATTTTAGTGGAAAGGGACCTTTTTATTTTCACAAACTTTATAAAGAGTCCACTCATTTGATTTTACTCTTGCTTTTACTCTGATTATTCAGTAGCTTGGTATTTTCTAGTGTGTTTTATATTTATTTCAAAATGCCTCAGGCATTATTGAATTGAAGGGCGGTGTATTCTTAGTTGCAATAACCACATTTCTCATGTTAACATAGTTTGTTGTAATATATTGTGCATTAAAAAAAAATCAAGCAGGGTTACGACAGATTAAAACCATACACTTTCCCCCAGGCATTTGTTTAATTGTGATGAGTTATCGTCACCCATATATGGCTGATGTTTTGCTGTTGTTGATGCAATTCTTGAGGCTGGGGGTCCATTTTTTGCACCAAATGCTGCATTTCCTAGTGAGCAACCTTCTGGGGACCAAGTGATGAGTGATGTGTACAGTGGGCTGCAACCCACCCCTACAAAAGCCCCAGATTTCTGCAACATTTCCTCACGCCTTGCAAAATAAAAATGACTTATTATGAAAATAAAAAATATATAGGCGGTGTGTGTGTGTGCCAAATATCCTTACTCAGGGTGCCATATTACTAAAATCTACCCCTGTGGTTATCTTCCAGCCAGGCAACAGTACTGGAGGACGTTGTAGATTGGTGCCAGCAAGGAACACTGTGTGGGGTGCATATGGAGGCCTAGCGTCAGGAAGGCGAACTGGACCTGGCCAGCAGGCCTGATCTTTATCTTCTACATACACGGATCCTCCTTCCCCTCAGGACTGCCCACCTGTAACTCACGTAACATGACAATGATGTTGGATTGCCCAGTTTTGCCTACGTGCTTGGAAGTCAAACTGTGTAGGCAATGGCATCCCATTTTACAAACCGTGATGAGCAGCTGATTGTCAGGGCTTGCAAAGTACTGTGCAAGGGGCTTTGGGGGTGCTTGCAAAACCCCCTTTGGCCTGGCCATGTCTTTATCAGCCTCACACCTGACATCATGCACGGCATCGGTTGAAGGGCAGTTGGGTGTGGTTTGGCCAAAAGGTTCTGGACAGAACTGTGCTGGCTTAGAGATTCTTCACCTCTGGCCTAATGTGAAGAAGTGCCTGAAAATTGCATTTGAGCAGCCATTTGGGACTTGCTGACAGTTAGTTGGCTTCAGGAGGAATGTAACTCTTACCTCATGGCTGTAATTAAAAGTAGGGTTGTGATCTTAACATTCATAGTTTGCATTTGATGAATGTTTAAAGAGACCTTTCATGTAAATAGAGTAATTTCTTCCCAGTCCTAAAGTCTGAATAATTCGCTTGTTTTCTATTCTTAATAACAATGGGCATGTATGGGAGAATGCTGTTTTGAATGCTTACTTCCATACTGGAGGTGCCAAATCTGTTAGAGCAACTTCAAAGCTCAGTCCTAGAAACTGCTGGAGATGGAAAGAAAGACAGGGCACATACATTATGCTTGCATTCCTACTGAGTAAAATTGAGAATTGGCACTTTGGCTTACTTTTAACTATGTGCAACAGAGCATAGAATGCCTGCCAGATACAGCATATGCAGATTATACTGACTTTGTGGGTATTAATAGAGAAAAGTTGAGATAAGGTTTTGCCTGAAGCCTTCTTCCTGCTGTTTCTGAAATTCACTCCAAGAAAATTCACTCCAAATGTCAGAAAACACTTCTGGGTTGATACCAATGCTATGCAGCAATGTTGCTTCTTTATTCAAATATCCTTAGCTGCTTAGAAAATATCTGAGACTAGTTAGTACTGTTGCCTCTGCAGCAGTTTACTTATTTTAGTAAAATTGAAGTGGATATATCTGTGCATTTGTTCTTAGAATCATAAAATCATCAAATGGTAGAATTTAGAGTTGGAAGGGACTCTGAGGCTCATCTGGTCCAAACACCTGCAATGCAGGAATCTCAACTAGATCATACATGACAGATGGCCATCCAACCTCTGTTTAAAAACTTCCAAGAAAGGAGAGTCCACCACCTCTTATGGGAGTCTGTTCCACTGCCAAACAGTTCTTACTGTCAGAAAGGGCTTCCTGATGTTTAGTCAGAATCTCCTTTCTTGTAACTTGAATTCATTGGTTTAAGTCCTAGCCTCCGGAGCAGGAGAAAAAAAGCTTGCTCCATTCTCCATGTGACAGTTCTTAAGATATTTGAAGTTGACTTTCATATCTTCTCTCAGTCCCCTCTGTACTAGGCTAAGCATACCACATTTCCTCAACTGCTCCTCATAAGGCTTGGTTTCTAGACCTTTATCATCTTGGTCTCCTTCCTTTGCACACATTCTAGCATGTCAATATTCTTCTTAGATTGTGGTGCCCAGAACTGGACGTAGTACTCCAGGTGTGGTCTGACCAAAGCCAAATAGACTGGGACTGGGACTTCCCTGATTTGAACACTTTCGTTGATGCAACTTAGAATAGCGTTAGCTTTTTTTGTTGTTGCTGCTGCATCACACTATCACACTCATGTTAAGCTTGTAGTCTACTAAGGCCCCTAGATCCTTTTCACACCTACGACTGGCAAGCCAGCTGCCCTCCATCTTATATTTGTGCAGCTGGTTCTTCCTGCCTGTCCCTGTTGAAATTCATTTTGTTAGTTTTGGCCAGTTCTGCACCTATACTTGAATAACCTGATTTGCAGTTTCCATTTTAAAAGAAACAGAAATATAAACAGCATCGCAACAAGAGTTGAGAATATGTTCAGATGTCCTTAGAGGTTCTGCCCTAGAATTTATCCCGGGACATTTAAGGAACACGTGGTACAGTCTGCACCTCATCTTCGGTGATAATCCAGTTACAGTTCTATTTCTGGATTGTGTTACGAGCAAGTTGGTACCTCATTAAAGAGGTGCGACTTCCTCACAGTATATTACTTGTGCTGCTTGAACAGACACTTGAGCAGCACTGTCCCCTGCAATCTTGCTATTATCAAACTCTAGTAGGTGCCCTCTAGAGCTAAGTTCTCAGTCTTCAGATATATAACCCTCTTAGAAAAATACTCTCCAGCTGCGGCAGGTTTACAGGTGCAACACAGTCCAAATAAACAAAAATAAAGCACAGATAAACATTCTAGGTCCAAAATGTGAGCCATAGACAAGGTCAGGCAACAGAGGTTAGTCAATGTGACCTAGGAAGTTCTATTTAGATACTGCACAGCAAGGAGGAGGAGGCCCTACCACCAGGAGCCAGAAACTGGTATGGTTTCCACCAACTGAAAGTTCAAGAAGGATACCTTATACTCTGGCCTTCTAGACCATCCCTTGACTCACCTGCTGGTAGTGAAAATGTTTCAGATTCCTTACTCATCAGGTGATCTCTTACTCATGAGCTGTGCAACTACTCTGGATCCATCGATGCATGCTATGTTGTTGCTCTTTAGCATTGACCTTGGGGACAGGGTGGTTCTACCTCCTCCTCTGACAGCTCCAAGGGTTCTTCACCAGACCTCTCCCTAGAGGGCTCTTGAAGGGGATCCTCAGCATGGGTTCCCTGCTTGCTCCTCAAAGTCCTTGACCTCTGCGGTAACTGTTTCATCCTCTGAGGACTCCTTGTCTGGTCCCAGGTTAGAGCTAGGCAAGATACCTGCTTGAAATTGCAGATTTGGATAAGTAAATTCTACCTTAGTATAATGCTGTTTGGACCTGAGTATATGATTTTTGGGGGGAGGACTTTCATGAATTTTGGATATTGGAGGCTTCTAGAGAACCATGTTGTTGTTCTAGACTGGTAGTGTTGAGGGGCGAAACTGACTGCATGCATTTTGAAAGGCTGAAATAAAGCTTGTGAATTACATGTCTTAAAGAGTTTGTAAGTTGTAAAATAAATGGTAATTTTGCCCGCCTTTTAAAGCTTGGGATGAAGACAATGCTGTAAGACTAGTAACATTTTACACAGGTCTATGTTAATGTAAGCTGCCTTGAGAAGCCTATATAGTCTTGAAGGCACTATAGGAAAATAGATGGAATAAATACATGTTTGAAGGGACTTGCATATGATACAGCAGCTTCCTAAACCTTTGGCCAATAGCTCGTTCAGCAAGTACTTTTTGTCACAAGTGTTTTATACTTGTTGGCTTTCTTGGTCTAGTGGTTGTAGCACTTAGTGTTCTTAGGAATACCTATTTGGCTGCATAGAGGGTAGAAAAATAAAGTCTTGTATACTCTGTTTTGTGTAGCATGCTAATTAATTATATGCAATTTTTAAAAGAGTGAGTCATAAGTTAATTCATATCTCTGTACCAAACCAATGTATTTGCTCTTACTTATGAAAAGCATGCATATTCATCTTTCCAGTTGGCTACCAAAACAGGAATATATAATTTTCCCAATTAAAGTTAATTGCACAATACTGAAAACTCATTAATTCCTATCTATGGTAATACATATTGTTAATTTATATCAGAGAATCATAAAACAAGCTGGGCTGGGGGAAAGTGTGCGTATACACATGCTTGAGCACACAACTCTTCCTTTATTCTGGTTTATGCATTTGGGACTATTAATGCAATAACAATACTGTCACTGCTTGCCAACCTGTCTTCTAATAGCATGTGATTAGCATTTAGTTTTTAGATTATCTCATACGTAATGCTAGAACTTTTATTCTTTGTTCTTGCGTCAAAGCGTTATCTGTGTGCTCCTTGGAAGGTACTGTTCTTTAAGAATGAAGCTGCTTTATTTATATTTGAGGACTTAATAAGAACAGCTTGTTACCTTTGAGGACTTAGAATATTCATTTGCAGGATATCATTTATGGCCGCTTCTGGTCTGAAATTCATAATGTTGGAAGGATCCATGCCCATGTTTATGTGCAACTAGGGATTATTTGCTTGTTAGCTTTATGAAACACTGTAATCAACCACCCCTTCCCCTCCGCATTCCCCTCTAAAAGAAAGGAGCAAGCACTTTTTGCTGGTGACCTATGACTGGACATCACTTCCAAGCGCAAGTTTTCTCATCTCTCACCTAGATTGGTGTTTGCAAGCAAATTGCCCAGCCACGGCTTCAGTTGCTCTCTCACCCTGCAATGGAGCAGTTCATTTTCGATCTGTTGTCTCCAAAGCTGCTTTTGCCCAAGGCAAGTAAGAGGACACCTCTTTGCAGTAGCTTGTGAGAAGCTGTCATAATGTGCATCCCAGTCACTTGGATCCTTATCAAAACCTGCAGCACAATGTTTGAAAGACACTGGTCACCAAATGGCAACAGTCTCAGTAATTCTGACTGGGGTAGTCAATGGGGTGTTTTCTGTTTGTATAATTTTGACCATTGGTATAGTATTAAAGATCACTTCTCTGTGTGGTTTAGTTGCTTTAATGTTTTATAGTTTGGAGGAAATTATAGCCGTTTTTCATTATCAAACAGAGTTTGACATCAAGAAGTTAAAGGAAGAGAAGACACACTTTGATTTGGAGCTTTTATCAGTACCAAAGGGTCAACTTAAAACTAACATGAGCATGCAGATGACAGCTAGTTTTCCTATCAGTGCAAAGTATATGCATATATCAGAAGCAACTGTAATGAAATACACATATTCCAAAAAACACCAATTACCTTTCTCCCAAATGTTGCCTTATTCTGTTGAAAGTTTAACATTCAAAATCTAACCAACCAGTTGTCAATAAGCCTGTTCTTGCATATCCCTTAAGGTTCACAATAATAAAACAATGACAATGACTATTGTAGCACCTTCTGATTTTACACTTCTCCACAAAGAGTTGTTGAGATATATGTTCTAAACACAAGTTTGGGTGACTTATGATTGCTATTGAAATGGATAGATTCTTTAAAAAAATCATTCCCTTCGTTAGTTTGATGTAATCTTTCCACTTAAAATTCTTTTGGGAGAAAGAAAAAGTAGTTAATTATCGGTAATATATATAGAGAGAGCTGCTTATTACAGTAACTATTGTAGTCAATTTATAGAGAGCATAATTGATCCAATTAAACAGCCGTGCTACTGACTTGTGGCTGAAGTTATGGAATGCTGCTGCAGCAGCTATAGAGTTGGAACTAAATAGGTACTTAGAGTCTATGACTACTACACAGTTTTATTTGTATGGCACCTTTCTATAGTTCAAACCATGCTCAAGGCATTTTTCAACATGGAAAAAATACATAATTACAACGTAACAAAAGTAGTCATAATAAATAAAACATCAAAAAGTACACAACAAATATAAAACTAAAGATCAAAAATAAAGATACAAAAAATAACATCAACAACAGCAGCAGATGCGTGCCCCCCCCCACTGCCCCCCCAATACCCCAGCCCAAGTGTTTGTTCAGCAGCCTCAGCTTTTGTAACTGGAGTCAGGCAGGGACCTGCCCCCTCAGGTGGTGGGAAAAGCCTGCAAGGCAGAGAGCAGGTTTTCCAGGACTCACAGCCCAGATGGTCATCTCTCTATATAAGATTCTATTGTCTAACATCTTGAAAGATGAAGAAGAAGAAGAAGAAGAAGAAGAAGAAGAAGAAGAAGAAGAAGAGTTTGGATTTGATATCCCGCCTTTCACTCCCTTTAAGGAGTCTCAAAGCGGCTAACATTCTCCCTTCCCTTCCTCCCCCACAACAAACACTCTGTGAGGTCAGTGGGGCTGAGAGACTTCAAAGAAGTGTGACTGGCCCCCAAGGTCACCCAGCAGCTGCATGTGGAGGAGTGGAGACGCGAACCCGGTTCCCCAGATTATGAGACTACCGCTCTTAACCACTACACCACACTGAAAGAAAATGTACTCTTTGCTGGTCATGAAAAAGAATTTGTTTAATAAATAACATATGTGTTTGCATCTGTTGTTCCTTCTGGTTAATGTATAATATATATTTAAGTTTCAAAAGCTTTGATAAATCCGTTGCTTACGTAAAATGACAGCAGTATTTGTATCAATGTAAAATGTTGGTCATGCAATAGTGGACAGTTTTTCTACTCAAGGAAGAGGAATCCTCCATGACCACTGGCTAATTTTAGTGTTTCTAACACAGAACTGATGTGGGTGGCGCTGTGGGTTAAACCACAGAGCCTAGGACTTGCCGATCAGAAGGTCGGCAGTTCGAATCCCCGCAATGGGGTGAGCTCCCGTTGCTCGGTCCCTGCTCCTGTCAACCTAGCAGTTCGAAAGCACGTCAAAGTGCAAGTAGATAAATAGGTACCGCTCTGGCGGGAAGGTAAACGGTGTTTCCGTGCGCTGCTCTGGTTCGCCAGAAGTGGCTTAGTCATGGTGGCCACATGACCCGGAAGCTGTACGCCGGCTCCCTCAGCCAATAAAGCGAGATGAGCGCTGCAACCCCAGAGCCCACCACTTTTGACCATCTTTTCCAAGCTTGCCACACCATATCCTATATCTGTTCCAAAAAGTGTTGCATCTTTACCACTAATGAACTGCATTTCAGATAACCCAGCCTCCAGGTTGTGTTCCTGTTCATATATTCAGCCTTTATCTAATTCTGTCTTGGGTGTGTATGTATTCCTTTTCCAGCCTCTCTCAAACTGCTTGCCAGATGGTTGGTATCCTTAAGCACAGTATCTGAGCAGTCACCAAGAGGTTAAACTGCAGAGCATCTACCGTATATGATAGGTATGCTGTTTGCAGCCAGACTGGGTGGTAAACTTTAGTTACTGTTTGCATGCATTTATACATGAGCAATCATAACACAGAGCAGTTTCGGCACCAGAGGAATGGTTCATAAAATAGTGTTTGGGTTTTTTATGCTCTGAATATGACTTTGATTTGAAATCATGCTCCTGCATGTTAAAAATCAGCTGCAGAAGATACCTTTTCCAAAAGAACTGGGCATACCTGTGCATGTTTTCTTAAAGAAGACATGCTGGTATCTCCAGATATAATTCCCGAAATACTCTATGGCTCAAATCTTGGCATAACAAAGGAAGTCTCGACATAAGAAAAATCCTTTGTTGTGGTACATGACTGACAGGAGATCTTGTAGAAATTTTTGCTTCATAAATCTTACTATACAGGTTCCTCTTGATCATGTTACTGTGTCATTTCACATTTCTCCCTCATTACCTTGAGCTTTGTCCTTTAAGTGATGTATTGCCATACACACAAGGCAACAGTTAGGTGGAAAGATAAATAATAATGTAGCAAATACAGTCTTTTGCATCCTAATTTACTAACATGTGACCTCTGAATTAATGATAATAAAGCAAATAAATAGCATTTTGCAGTCTGCTTTACAACGCACAACCTCTAAATGAGTTTTTCTTTTTCGTGTTGTTCACAAATCAGTGTCCAGTTCATTTTTGTTTTTGAAGCCCTCCACATAGTAACAACTCCCCCTTCCCTTGTTTGCGTGCAAATAACAACACAGATTGGCCTAATAGAAAACGCAATTGAGGAACCCTTACAACATTTCTGCCCCCAACAGTACCATTATTTGGCTTGCATGTTACACAGAACTTGAAGATGTCAGGAGGATATCAGCAATGGATTTGGGCGATGACACTTGTTGTTGTTAAAAGTCACATCTGAATTAATAGATTCTGGATTCATTGAGCTCTCTCAAATTGGTGTCGCATTCACTGCATTTCTGACAACCTTCATTTCCTACTTAGCAAATCGAAACCCAGTAGCCAGAGCCCTGGGAAGTTGTTAAAGCAATTAAAGGCTTCTGTCCCTCAGCACATTGCTTGGTTACCATGGTATCCTCTGCCTCCAAGCCTTTCCTGATGATGTCAGTATGCATAACAGGGGTTATTCACAGCATCTACGTGAAGATGATTCACCCTTTCGGAAAAATCATAAGCCCTTTCCAAAACGCTCTTCTGCTTACTGTTGTGTGAAACGTATAGGTGCAACAGGTAAGTGCTTTACTTCATATCAAATGACTTTAAAATCACAATGTGCTCTGAAGGAAAGGGCTTACCCTATCTTTCAAAAGCCTTGTACAAGCAACTAAAAAATAAGTAGGAGAGTAAGCCTAAAACAAAGGTCTGGGAAGTCCAGTGTGGCTTTTTTCCTTTCGGTAGAAAAATAAATGAGCATTCTCTGTATGAACTATTCACTTTAAGACAGTAGGTGTCGCCTTGAGTAATGTACTGTACTCCCTAAATCAAGGGCTTCAGCTTATATGAAAATGAAATATAACATCCCTTTCTATAGAATATATTGTGTATAAATAAAAGTATATTATTATCCTAACTTCAAATGTACTTTGCTGATATTTACAGATGTGCAGAGTTCATTGTGGGAGGGGTGGGAAGCTGATGCAGCACAGCCGCCAAGAGGTATTAATTATGAGCCACAAGTTGCTGGTTTAAATCTCAATTCAATTTCAGGGAAAGCTCTCTCGCTCAACCTTCTCTCATTGGCCTACTTTAGATGATGGTCATTTCACTGAAAATTATGTCTAAATTGTTTTTAGAACTTTGGGTGGTGGTGGAGGAATCATGGATGAAGACACACAAATATGACACAGTACTGATGATTATATAGTGACAGTAAACGGTGGCTTCATATTTGTCTGTGGTTAATAAAAAATTTAGAATCTCAGAAAATTGCAGCAAGAGTGTATGAAGCAGATTCAATCATATTCATTTTGATCTTAGTTGGAATTCTGTTTTTTTTCTCCCATTAAAGGTGCTTACAATAATTAGTATGTTTTGGCTAGAAAGAGAACATTATCACAGTGACTGTTGAAGGATAAGTTGGTTATTATCTTGTAGATGTTTGGGTTCATGGTAGAAATGTTCCGGGCCTACTAATACTTTTGCCATTTCATGGTCATCCTGATCACATTGTTTACCCTCTGTGTTTTTAGATATCTGAAAATAATCCTTGGGGCATCTGAGCAAGTGGGCTCTAGTTTGTGAAATCTTATCCCTCAATAACGTTAAGTTGGACTTAAAGTGTCATAAGACTCTTTGTTTCAAAACTTTATATTTTGCCATAGCTCTAACGATGAAAGAAACTTGCTGAGAAAAAATAATATAATGTGACTAATATAATGCTAAAATCAGACATTTCCCCAGGTATTTTTAAGACTGATTACCAAGGTTGTATCAATTAAGTGATAGTCAGAAAGGGAAGCCTTTGCAGCTTATGCTTCAAATACTGTGGCTTTAACATTAGCTTCAGCGTTATTCATCTTTCAAAACAAAGCACACAGATGGGTTAGGGTTGCTTTTCATTCTAGAGCTTGTTAGCGTGGACATAGATTAAATCTTCGACTGCCTCATTAAAAATAAAAAAACCTTTCACAGCATCTGTCTTATTTCTAATAGATTTATTACTAAGAGGGAGATGTTTAGTCTTTAAAATCAATTAAGGTTCCTCGCTCATCTGCCTACTGATTCTTTAGCTCTGTGGAAAAAGGTCTTTTTCAAATTATCTTTGAAAGACTTAAGGAACTGATTCTTAACCTACTACAGATTTTAAGCTTTAAATGTCACAGAAATGCCAGGAAGTCTACACATACTGTAAGGGAGGTGGTTGCACACCAAATAAGTTGCTACATCAGTTCTTACATATGCTTGTATTTAAGGTATTTGTGTAGTGCACTTCATACAAATAAATCCCAGGAAGTTTAAAAAAAATAATAAATACTTTTTTTCTTAAACCATTCCCTGCTTGAAGTGTCAGTTTTTATCAGTTCTGCACATTATGTTGGCTATGTGTAGGTGTTCATAATGGTGACTGGCAGGGATAGAGAATTAAATCAGAGCTGGCACGTAATACCAGGTGCTATGGGTAAAACTGAAAGAACTTACATTTGTCAGCTTGTACACTTATCCAATGTTAGTTATACTTGGAGTAGACCCAATGAAATCAGCGGAGTTAAGTAACTTAAATTCATTTATTTCAATGGCTCTACTCTCTGTGACATGTGAGCAGCGTTCAAAATTCACCAGGTGCCAGGCGCATTCTGCACCTGGCTATTGGCCATTTGTGACCAAGCAAAGATACCTGGGCATCAGGATGGCACCTCCACTATCTGGAGGTATTGGAGATATGTGCTTGGAGATCCTTGGATCTTGACTGTTTTCACACACTAGAAACACATACTGTAGAATTCTGTTATGTTTTATCTGCGCAGTCAGAATGAATTTCAGGAACCAAAAAGTTGTATTGAAAAATGTGACTTTTGAGCTGTCAGGCCTCAAAATGGCAACTAGGCATTTTGTTTTGGCAACTGTAACCCTGGTTGAAGGAGCCATTTGGCACCTAGCTTATATATCTGAGTTTCAAACACTACATTTGAGTGATGTTCAGCTAAGTTGTATTTTGCTTGGTCTGTGCCAACTTAAAACACTAAGGCTGAAGAACTTTGATGGAGCAGAAGAGCAGGATATTGCTGGTACCTAGAGGCAGGGGAAATTGCAATTATCTCTGCATCTGCTTCCCCCCCTTTTATATGGGTTATATTTGTGTAGTCCCCTCTCCTTTTATATAGGTTAATAAATAGGCGCTAATATTGTTGAGCAGCTGCTCTTAATTATAATGTGTAGAAATGAACCCAAAGTTTACTCATGACTAAGTTTCTCAAATTTAACAGGTTTCTATCTTTGGTGAAATATTTTTAATGAAATGAAATTTTAATGAAATAGAAGCTGAAAGCTGATGTCAGGCAGCTTGGGACCACCTTAAATTATATATTTTCTTAAAATTTGTGCTTGCTGCCTCTTTTATCTGAAAGGTATATGGATGTATCTATTTCTCCCGGAACAAATGTTTTTCATTCTCACAAATAGTGCATGTATCAGTTTAATAGCACACATTTTACAGGTGATGGGAACCTCTCCAGTTCTTTATGAGAATGTGGATCAGTGGCAGTTAAAGTGAATGGATTTATTTAAAGTAATTAAAACACAGATGGAGCTCATCCCTTCACCAAGTATTTGATTGGCAGATACACTGTGGTCAGTGTTTACTCTAGCTGAATACATAGGCACCATCTGCCTTCACTCTGCTTCCAGGAGGCGATGTTGGAAGAATCGTTGTGATTATCACATGAGTTAATTTTAACCTCCCATCTGAGCTTACCTCCAGCCAAGCATTCTTGACTAAGACAAAAATAGAGATGTCAAGGTTTCCACTTTAATGAAAGATCTGCGGTTTAAAGGGATGACACCAGCATGAATTTCAGAGGGGTAGCCACGCTGGTATGGAACAACATAAATCAAGTTCTGTGGCACTTTTTAAAGAGTAACAAATATATCATTCTATAAGCTTTCATGGCTCAATAGTCATCCTTTATAAGATGCATAAGTCGTTGCCTAAATAGGTAGGTTTCTATACCCTGAGGACAGAGATCCAAGAGGAAAATATATGAGGCCAAATGCCCAAGCAATGCAAGTGATAAGAATAGGTGTTGCTTCTATCACTACTAGTCAGAGCAGAAATGAAGACAAGGTTCAGTCAAGTTAATACAAGCTTCTGTACTAATTTGATTGTACTATTCATAGTAATGCGACAACAGACACTATTATCACAGACATCCTACTTTATCAAGATATAGGTTCCCCCTCAAAATCAGGTTCTCACCTCTCGAGAAGAGAACTAGCGAGACCTTGCTTAAAATCATTTCAATGAATATAATTATAAAATTGCTACTTAACTAGATCCTTAGTTGCAGTGGGTGTTTTAACTGTTTTTAGCATTGTCCCAAGTATCAGTGCTCTTCCTAGATGCACCAAGAATGTGTGTGTGCTTGTAAGCTATTAAAAGAAGTATGGTAGTGGGAAGAATGGAATGAGATTCCTCCGAAAAGTTCTATGAATGATGTAATGAGAATCCTGTTTAGCCTTGTCACTCCTATGTGAAATGTGCTTTGTTACTTATAAGTGAGTGTAAGGTTCGTCTTTCCACTGTTTAGGGGATTCTCATATTTCCATACTAAGAAAAGAAAGAAGTTATTGTCAAATGGTAAGTTGACTCCCTTTGATGGAGATTAAAGTTGAGTTGGCTGCAATAGATATTGATAGTGTGGTGGCATTTTACTGACTGACCCTGGTCCATGGATTAATAGTAGGAAGAACCAGCTGCTTTTGCCTCATTTCCACCCTGGATGGTGAAATCCATTGAGCAGATATGGATTTTGTATGATGCATTTAAAATACATGGTGCCAAATGGTCTCAAGGAGTGGTCAGTAACTAAGAAACAATTGGATTAACAATTGTTCTCTGCTTTCTGAAATGTAGCAGTGCTAGTGCATTCAACTACAATGTATCAACTAACACATTAGAAGTAATAGTACATTGAAAAGCTCATTTTCTTCAGAGGATAAAAGCTAGCAGCTGACGTTGTGATATTGCTGATTGGTTGAATTCTCCCTTCCCATTGTTTAATCCTACGCGTTCCATAAATGTTTGCATAGTTCGTTGCAATAACAATATTTTAATATGTACTTAAAAATGTGAATAACTTAAAAGTAGTAAATAGAACTTTCTTCAAAAGTCCAAGTATGTAGGAAATTCATAATTTTATTTTATACTGAATGCTAATTTATAGTAAAGAGCAGCCAATAAATTAACTTTCAATATAAATTGGCAAAATGGGGCACTACCTAATGAATTGTATTTGTGTGTGAAAGTGGCAACAGCAACCTGCCCGTTGCTCCTTATTTTCTGTTTGCTTACATTTCTTCTTCTTTCTTTCTTTCGTTCTTGTCTTGATGCCACAGTAGTTGCTTGAGTTGCAGATTAGGGCTTTATAAAATGTATGCCTTAGGAGTAAAGTTTAGGGCTAAATACAGATCACTTGGCAGCAAGCGGGTTGATTTTGGCAGGCATGTGTAGGGAAGCTGCTGCTATAGGAAGGAACTTTGCCAGCAGACAGGGTGCACACGCTCCTTAGGCATATAATCCTTTCTCAGTTGTCAAACTGGCATATTTACAGTCAGTGAAAAGAAAACCATCACACCCATACAACACCATGCCCAGCCGGTCCAGAAAGTCATTCGAATGACAGTGTGTTTTGCACACAGCCACCTATTAAATGTTTTATTTCTTAAAGAGATGCTGCAGAGGAGGCCGAGCGATGAGCAGAGCTCAATTCCAGGTGTGGTAGTTATGATTTCTCATCAACTCTGCTCAATAGAGGCAGGTAGATCTTCCCTGGAGTGTCCCTCTTCTCCAGCAGAAGCTGTGTAAATAATTTACAGCACAGTAAATAGTGATCACTGGAAAATATGCTGTAGATTTGGATAAGCTGGGTGGGGAGCAGAGCTTGGTTCCTTGACAGATGAAGTGCCAGTTAGAAATGTGGCCCACTACATTCAGAGATTTATCTACATAGGGCTTTATATACCACACCATTTGAGTGCCTACACAGTGCTTGGGCTGCCCTCTAACTATTAAAACCAATTATAAAATGCAATTTTAACATTCTGTAAAAATAACAATGCTAAAAGAGGCAGGTTCAATTGATGAAACTGACATCAGATATAAAACCGTCTACCCAGTAACAATACTCTTTGTTATCTGGTGAAACACAGAAAAGGACAGAGCCAACCAAGACTCACGGGAGCAAAAGATTTCCATTGTTTGGGTGGAACCACCAAGGAGGCTTTTTCTCTTGTCCTGATCAGCTGAACCTCCACACAGTCTGAACACAGGGAACCAGATCTTACAGCATGCACTATAAAGTTGACAAGTAACATTATTTGTTACTATAGAAAAAGAAGCGGCAAGCCTTTCTTTTTGCTGTTGATTGGGAAGGTGGGTTTCTCAGCATCCTAAAAAGACAAAGGAACATTTGTTTCTACAGACAGTCAAAATTCCTCACTTCATATTAAAATGCAGGCAATGTTTATACATTTCTAGCTGAGAGATGTGTTGTGACGGGAAGAACCCATGGGGAGTAGATTTAAATGCAGCAGTTCTGTTTACTCTTTGAAATCTTCTTTATAAAATGCTCTGTGTTCTGCATTTGGATTGGTGGAGGTGGAGGAGGACAGTTTTATCTGTGAACAAAGGGTTGATAGCTGACCTCGGCCAACATCTGAGGGAAGCCTTCTTCTGAATTGCTTCTCTAGGCACCTTGCTATTCTTTTGAGATGAACAAGGGCAGCCCAACTTGCATACCAACATTTAAAACTATGTGCCGGTTCTGTGCAATGTTAAAGGAGTGAGCAGAATGTCAATAACATTTGTGAGCAAATATATACTTAGTCTCTAGACCAATTTCTCCAAACTTGGTGCTGTCCAAATGTTGTTGGATTACAAATTCTGCAATCCCTGACTATTGGCCATGTTGACGGGGGCTGATGGAAGACGGGACGACATCTAGAGGGCATCAGGTAGCGAAGCCTGATTTGGACTCTCCAGATGGGAGGGTTGATGTCCCTCTCTTACATAGTACGGAAACTCCAGATTCAGATATTGTAATAATGCATTTTGCATGGGGCTTGTCTATGAAGACTGTTGAGAAGCTTCATTTGGTTTAAAATGCAGTGACTAGGCTTTAGTCTGTTGCACGTAGGTCAGAGCATATAATTCTGTGTTTTGTTTTTTGGTAAGCCCCATTGCTTCCTATTTGCTCCTGGGCTCAAGTCAAAGTGCTGGTTCTAGCTTTTAAAACTCTAAATTGTTTAGTTCCTGTTTACATTAAAGATTGCTTGGGAACAGAGATCAGCACTGGAGGTCAGTTAACCAAAGAGACTACCTTATCTGTGGCGGTTCCACTGTGTTATAAAACTCTTCCTGTTAAAATCAGTCAGGCTTCCTCCTTGTATCCCTTTTGCCAGAAATTGAAGACTCTCTTATTTTGACTGAATTTGAATGCATGGTGCCTAGTTTTATTGCTGCACGTTTTAATGTGCAGGGTTTTTTTAGTCTTGCTTGTGTAAGGTCGGTTGCACTATGTTCATTGCTGCTTTTAGAAACAGTTTGTTAACCTAGCAATCCTTTGGCCCCTGAGATGCTCTTGCCCTTCTGGCACCAGTTGATAAGGCCACAAAAAGGGTGTGTGCCAGCGAAAAGGAGTAGGGGGAGTTGTTGGACCCAAAGGATCCAATACCACCAAGTCAACATGCCTCCAAACTGGAGATTAAACTATACCAAGGATCAGCGGGTACCTTCTGTGCCAACTTTTAAATGCCCACTGAAAACGTTTCCATTGTGTAGTCAGGCAATTTAGAACACACACTCTACTGCTGATGTTTGTTTTTAACTTTTTAATTACAGTGGTACCTCGGGTTAAGTACTTAATTCGTTCCGGAGGTCCGTTCTTAACCTGAAACTGTTCTTAACCTGAGGTACCACTTTAGCTAATGGGGCCTCCTGCTGTTGCCGCGCCACCGGAGCACGATTTCTTTTCTCATCCTGAAGCAAAGTTCTTAACCCGAGGTACTATTTCTGGGTTAGCGGAGTCTGTAACCTGAAGCGTATGTAACCCAAAGTACCACTGCATTTTTTGTTTGATTTTGTTTTTATACCTATTGTAAATCACTGCAATATATTTTTATATGAAGGAAATACGGTACTCATTTGCCCTCATTTTGTCCTGTTGGTGAGAACCCAGCAAAGATTTGGATACTTCAGCCTCTGTCTCTTCTCCTCTCCCTCCCAAATTTAGGGTTATTCTGTGCACTCTTCTGGATACAGTTAGTAAAAGAGTGTATAGTTACTTATCTCCTTGGCTCAGGGGTCACATAACTCTATACCCTCCAACATATCTCCGATGAAAATAGGGATGTCCTAAGGAAAAGCGGGACATTCTGGGATCAAATCAGAAACTGGGACAGCTTTTGTAAATCCGGGACCGTCTTTGGAAAATATGGACACTTGGAGGGTCAGTTGTTCGTGTGATTTTAAATCAGAGAATGAATATATTACTGTGGAAACATACAGTACAAATACTTGGCTACATGTGAAGAACTGTCCTACTAACTCGCTATTCCCACAAGCACATAGAGAGACATGCTTTGAAGTAGGGTTGTCAAGGAAGCTCTCTTTTTGGATGGCTTGGTCAGTAGGCTATCTGTGGATTCTTAAGAAAGGGATATTATCCAGAAATTGTTTATAGCCTGGTGGCTCATTCCTGTTGTTGTGCCCCTTTTTTTGCGGTGGGGAGGAATTGCTGTAAAATTTAGCTTGTGCACTTGGATTCAGTTTCATAAAGCTTTAGAGCTTTTGTTCCTTTCTGCAGGAAGCTTGGTAGCTCTTCATTAGCACCAGTGAGAAATGTTTTCATCTTAGATTCAAGTGTTAAATGGTCTGAATGTAAACTGTAAGACAAATGGAGCTCCTACAGCTCCAGCTGTGGTATAAATAGCATTTTTCTCTCTCACTTTCAGTTTTGATTTTTAGGCCTTGTAAGTTCACGCAAGCAGTTTTCCGGAGAAATTCTGCCTTTATACATGGTGCTTCAGTGAGGAATAAAATGTTTTGTCCTTGTTCAAAAGAACTACTGTATGTGGTCTTTTTTTTCAAATAAAACGCATAAGTGTGCCTTTTCTCTTCCTTTTGAGTACAGCTCTTGTGGGAATGAAACAGTGTGAGAAAACAAAGCAAAATGTGCAACATCCTTTTTTTTTTTTTTTTTTTTTACTAATATGCCTCTATTGAATGGGCCCAACCAGGATTTTCTAGGTCCAGTACACTGTATGTGTATTAGGCCCTCTGATCTACTCAGAAAATAGTACACAGATTTGCATGTTTTGTTATATGCAAATTTGTGTCCTCATTTGCAGGTGGAGTGGAAGGCCCCAAAATAAAAGTGTGCCAAAAGGAAGGGGTAAACAGCAGCAATTTAGAACCTTAGGCAGACCTGTTCAGAGCTTGTCTGAGGCCCGGGGCAAGTGTATGCCCCATGGGACTGGTGTCCAAACAACTGTTTGTCAATCACAACTCTTGATTTCACCTACTGGTTACAAGGTGGGAGCAGCCAGGCCGGTTCAAGTCACAGAAATTCCTTAGATGGATGCCGACATATTTTCCTTCATAAAGGAATAATCAGGGACTTCTTTTTTATGGGCTGAAAATGGGAAATATGAATTCACTGATGTCTTGTGCCATCATTAAATTATTATTAGAGTGTGCTGTTAAGCATTGTGTGCTGCTGAAACACATAATCAAATCAAGCAAACAACATTTAAAGTTAACACATGTACCTTGTGGATGAACTATATAGATTTTGTCTTCCTAAACTGAGTTTTCAAGTTTAAGTTATTGTGAATAAGTTTCTTTTCAAATAGTGAAACGAGACAGATTAGAAAAAACCTAAAAATTTCTAACCATGTTTACAAGATACTTGAAATTCTTACAAAGATTGTTTTATATATAGCAAAAATCCCCAAACAATAAACTACCTTATCTGCAGCAAACCTTGTGAGAAATCTTGAGTGCAAACTTTTTGCACTGGCACTGGATGAAGAGGCTTCTTTTTATAGTAAGAAAATGCTTTGAATCCACCTAGAAGCAGATTTTTTAAAACTTACAATAAATTTTATTGGTGATAAATTCCAGTGCATGGTGTGATCTGTATCCACATTTTCCAAGGAAAGCAGAAACCTTGGCTTTCTTGCTTGGGAAGGAACTGTTGCTCTAGCCCAGGCATCCCCAAACTTGGCCCCCCAGCTGTTTTGGGACTACAACTCCCATCATCCCTAGCTAACAGGACCAGTGGTCAGGGATGATGGGAGTTGTAGTCCCAAAACAGCTGGAGGGCTGAGTTTGGGGATGCCTGCTCTAGCCTGTGTACAGGGGCAACTTGCTGGTGTATGAAGGATGGTATTCATTATAGCTCAGTTCTGCTGTATGAACCTGCCTAGAGCAGCTGAGCCACAGCTGAAATCATGTTTAAAGGAAACACTGAGTAGGCTTGAAAATGTGTGTGTGTGTGTGTGTGAGAGAGAGAGAGAGAGAGAGAGAGTGTGTATGCATGCCCCTAAACCACAACAATAGCATATCTGAAGGATCTCTTTATTGTGATCGAATATAATACAACTGAAGACAGTAAAAACGTCTGCATTATGTCTGCTTGTTTGCATTATCTTCAAGGACACCTTGTAATCTCAATAAGCTTCCCTTTATTGCATCCACGGATTTATGTTATGGAAGAGCAGAGGTATTGGCCCCGTGGTGTAATAAAACTATGTAGTTAATTTAATCAAGGTGCTGAAAAGTCACAGTTCTCAGGATTATATTTTGTTATGTCTTTTTACTATGGAATATTCCATCAAAATCCTGCCATTACGTATCTATAACATCTCTGTATGGCATGGAAGTGATCATCAGTAAGTTCCAAGCTTGCAGTCAATGACCTTAAGGCATTGCAATAGCTGTAAGAGAATAAATTATTCCTTAAACGAGAGTAATAAGTGCTAGGTGGTGGTAGAAGATTGCTTTCTGCAAAGGAAATCATGGGCAGAATACAGTAATGTCATCAGCAACCTAAAATGCAGAATGAAACAGCCATGCAAAGGGCTAGGTATGCTGAGCAAGGCAAGTTGTACTGTAAAATGTACAAGAGTATAAACTGCTGAGTAATACACCTAGAAAGTGCAGGTCATCTCTGGCAATCCTGTTCATGTCTACTCAGGAGTAAAGGCCCAAAGGGGCCTCTCTCTCTCAAGGATGTATGTGTAGGGTTGCAGCTGCAGAGGCCACTTTCCATGTTCAAGATTAGGAAGTGCAATGCATCTGAAAACATTAGAAAGCCCCCTAATGTAAAATATGGTATTAAGACTTTATGCAGGCATGGCCAAACTTGGCCTTCCAGCTGTTTTGGGACTACAATTCCCATCATCACTGACCTCTGGTCCTGTTAGTTAGGGATGATGAGAACTGTAGTCCTAAAACAGCTGGAGGGCAAGTTTGGCCATGCCTGCTTTATAGTGTTAGAAACTGTTGGAAATAGAATATAACCAAAGCCGTGTTTCTTCTTGGCTCTTGCCTTGCTAGCTCATCCTCTTGTTTTGTCTTTCCTTGTCCTCTCCTTGTTGCCTCTTGCAAGGATTCTTTAACAGAAACCATGCATACAGACAGGACTGGCGATATAAATCTGCTGTATGATCCCTAGTGAAGACAGATGTTTTGATGAGGCAAAGTACCGACATAAATCATATCTGTCCAACACAAAGCCAACTGTTTTAATTTTAAACTGTTTTATACCTTAGGAATATAGGAAAATTATTTGTCATGTGGTCAGGCCATTGGTACATCTAGTTCAATACTGTCAACCCTGACTGGCAGATTAGCTTTCCAGGGTTTCATACTGAAGTCTTTCTAGCTTTATCTGGATATGCTGCAAATTAAACCTAGGACCTTCTGAATACAAAGCAAATTGTCTACCCCTGAGCTGCAACCCGTTTCTGTGGTGTGAATAATGTTCTGTAAAATCTAGAGGGCCAGTGTGGTTACAGCAGCCTTTCTCAGCCTTGGGCCCCCAGATGTTGTTGGACTACAACTCCCATCATCCCTAGCTGGCTGGGCCAGTGGTTAGGGATGATGGGAGTTGTATTCCAACAACATTCAGGGACACAAGGTTGAGAAAGGCTGGCTTAGAGTGTGGGACTAGGAGCTGGGAGACCAGGGTTCAAATCCCCACTGGGCCATGAAACTCATTGGGTGACCTTGGGCCGGTTGTTGCCTTTCATCCTAACCTACCATATAGGGTTGTTGTGGGGGTTAAATGAGGAGGGTCAGAACTGTGTACATCACATTGAGCTCCTTGGAGAAAAAAGTGGGATGAAGGTGTAAATAATAATTAAATAAACTGTATTCTATAGAATGTGAACCAGTTGGAGTAGGGAAACTTTGTTATGCATTACTTACCATGGAAAAATATTATGGAAATATGACAATTTGTAAATGTATCCATGTTACACTTATAGCTTCGTTTCAGGATATGAATTATAAATTTAGGATTATATGGATTTATTTATTTTTAATAAAAACCCTAATCAGGGTTTATTATTAGCAGTATAAAGAATGCATTGAAAGAAGGAGATGAATGGAATTTCTTTGATAATTTCCTTGGAATGTAACGTCTTCTTAACAAGTTTATTTTTGTTGCTTTTGGAAGAGATTTCAGGTTTGAGTAATCACTGTTTACCGATTGGCAGTGCTTGTGCAGACTTTTGACAGCTTTTTGGATAATTTCAATATTGCTGTCATGCTGGAATTCTTTGCCTACACTATGGGAAACATTGCAAATATTAAACAAGATGATCCTAAATATAGACAATGAACAGCATGCCTATAATAAAAAACTGAATATAATAGTTTTAGATGCATAAAAAATTTATATGCCTATTAGCAATATTGCCTAATGCAACTGTAGACACAACTAAATATTTCTGTTATGGGATTGTGCTAGTTATTCGCAATTTTTAAAAGGTACTTGCTTTTTAATTAACTGTGTATGGTTACAAGGTCAGAAATTAAATTCATGAGGATTTAAACACTAAAACTATTTCACTTGGATCCTTAAATAATTCTATTTAAGGAAATTCACAGAAGAAAATTTTCCCATCTATTTCCCCCTGCAACCTTCTACACCACCACCACACTGCAAAAAAATTAAAACCTCTCTCAGAATTGTGAGGCACCCTTCTGAATACTTTGGGATGGGGTAGAGAGGGAGAAAGAGCAAATTGGAACAGTGGTGCAGTTAGGTAATTTTTTACTGGATTTAATTACCCTACAGGTGCACTTTTCAATGTGGTAATGTCCTCCTGCTCATTCTCCTGGAATTCTTCTCCAAAGTACTGTACAGATGGCACCACTGAATGAGAAATTTTCCACCCTGAGACGTTATTGAAGCTTAGGATCTAAGCCATTGAATCCATTGCTCTTTGCAGGCCTGTTTTTTTAGATTTTAGATGGAAGAATAGTTCTGTACTGAGACATCAAAATCATGACAAGTGCTCTTAACCTGTGTACCCACTGTCTAGGCAAAGGATAAAGTGAAATTCAGGATTTGTGAGAATTGTGAGTCATTGAGAGATGATGACTTGAGTTGTATAAATATAAAACTAGGTAATCCTGTTGTGGAAGATTACCAGACTAAAGTACTAAAGGTTGCACGATTTTCAGCCTTCGGGGCTTAACCTGGAGAAAATTAGACTTCAGTAAAGTGGTTGTTCATATGCACTTAGAGAATGCTGCTGTAATTTTGTGGTTGTGTTTTCCTTCATAATTTTTTTGAGTTAAATATCAGCAATATTGGCATGTGCCACTTAAATGTCATTATCCAGATACACGCATTAAGCTATTGTGGTACATTTATGCCTCTTACATTCCAGGTACTGTACTTCATTGTGACCTTTGTTCCTTTGTTGCATCCTGTTCGCTGACTTATTACAGCCAGCTCTTCAGCGAGTATGCTTCTCGGACTTTTGATAGCAGAGGCATGCTCATTTTCTAAATGGAAAATGCTCTTAAAAGGCAAACATTTCGTGTTAACAATTTTGTCTCGTTAGTGGAACCCACCTGTGGTGCTACTGAACGTGTTGCAGTTCTGGACATGGCTCCTGGATGGAAAGGGGAACAGCCGAGAACAGCAACTTATGCAAAAGGCAGGTCATTTGAGGACTTTCTCCTTCTGAATAATCCTGTCTGTCCACTGAGGTCGCAGATGTCTTGCTATCATCTTAAATAGATGGGAATACAGGAAAGGGTGTATCTTTTGTTATGGTGTCCAGTGTGTGAAAATATCTACCTAGCTCTTTTTCTAAAGATTGTCAGTTGATACTTAGAAAAACGAGAGAAAGCTCTCTTCTAGGCTGGGTCTTGTGTATTGCCATTCAGTGGTGTAGCGTGGGTTGCCAGTGCCTAGGGCACGTGTTGCACCCCACCCCCCCGGCAGCTGGGGTGGAGGCACATGTTTTATTTAATGGAATTTGTATACTCCATTATTGGGGGGGACGGGGACAACAGCCACTAAGCAGTTTTATAAAACTAACATTTCCATTAACATTATCAATAACTTGTTTTTAACTCTGGCTTTTAACTTTAAAAAAAATCAAAATATAAATAAAATCAGCAGTTCAGGATATGCATAATAAGAAAAAAATGCAAATAAAATGTATGCTAACCATGTAAACACAAAAAATTCTTAGTAGCTGCAGCAAAGTTGCCTGCCTAATGTCAAAGGGCGGGCAGTTCCAGAGTATAGGTGCTGTTGCACTAAAAGATTGATTCCTTACAAGTGCAGAACGAACACTATGTGGCAACAGAAAATAGGGATGCTAAGCATTATCCTGTATCTTTACCTTAACATATGAAAGTGACCTCCTGCCCCATTGTCAATGCCCTTTCATTCTCTCTAGTGACTGACTGCTTTCCCCTTTCTGTCTGGGTTACCGTACCACCTCTTTCAACCTCTTGTTTTGATCGCTGCTAAATTGGTTAATCCTATTTTCCAGACACTTTCATAGTTTAGTCTAAGCAACATGTAATCAGCTTTTCAGAAGCAAACAGCTGGCTGTGTCTCAGGAATAGAAACCAAGGTGCCCTGTTAAAAGTAAGCTGTTTTTCTCTTGTTGCCGATTTAGTTCTACACATTGTGTCTTAGTAGTATGGGGAGTTAATGTATCTTACCAAAGTGTGAGATGCTTATCAAATAACTTTGTTACACTATAAATGTTTTCATACAAAACTTACACAAAAGTAAAAATAAAGCTCTTCCTCTCCTCACAAAAACTATTGTTAAAATTTACTGTGGTGCGTACCTTATGAGTTGTGTAGGATAAAGCCAGTGTTGCTTGAGAAGGTAATTAATCGAGCTCTTGGTTCTGTAAGGTGAAGCATATGACATATTTGTGCAGGCTTCAATAAATAAGTTGAAAAGCTCTGAAAAATCAAACATTATGTAACTCAGTTGCGACATAATATATAATGGAATTATTGCTCTGGCTGCTGAATGTCTCTTACTCTGCCTTCCCTGGGTTTTATTTCATTGATTTTTAATTTTCTGAAAGTTGTATTTAAAATCTTCTAAGCAACCTGCTTGCATCACCCATTGGCAGTTTTAAACACACTTCTTGTGGGAGGGAGTTCCGCATGCTCACCACTGCCATGTGGTTCGTCTTATAAACCTGTCAATGTGATGTGCTGTACAGTCGTACCTTGGAAGTCAAACGGAATCTGTTCCGGAAGTCCATTCGACTTCCAAAATGTTTGGAAACCAAAGTGTGGCTTTTCATTGGCTGCAGGAAGCTCCTGAAGCCGCTGAAGCCCCGTCGGACGTTCGGGTTCCAAAGAACGTTTGCAAACCGGAACACTCACTTTTGGATTTGTGGCGTTCGGGAGCCAAAATGTCTGGGTACCAAGGCGTTTGGGATCCAAGGTATGACTGTGCTCTGATTAGGACCTCCATGGCTAGTCTTAAAGCCTGAGTTGGCTCTTATAGGTGTGAGCTGTCTTTCAAATGATCTGCTTGGTCCATTTAGGGTTTTAGATAGAGAGCACTTTAAACTGGCCTTGGAACACACTTTCAGTCAGTGCAGCTGGTACAGAACCAGTGTTTATATGCTCTGACTTCTTGCACACACACCCCTCCAAGCAATTGGGAAGCTTCTTTATGCATTTCCAAGCAGTCTCCAAAGGTCATCTTCAAAGATGAACCTTCTAAAGGAAATGCATAGACCTGCTATTATCTCATTTGTCTGACCACTTCTTTCCAAGCCTTATTATTTTATTTATTATACCACCCTTCATCCAAGGATCACAGGGCGGTTTACAGTATAAAAACATAGCTTAATAAGAAACAAAAGGAAAATGATAGTTTGACTATGCCGGAAAATTTGTTTTGGCTTCTGTTTAAAGAAATGTTTCCAATAGTAGCATCTGACAGTACTGCAGATTGGTAACGAGAAAGTATATGTGGTATTAGTATTCATAGTTGTGCCTTCATGTTCTGTCTTTCCCCTTATCTTAGTCAGGGATCATTGTGTCAGACCAGCAGTTTCTTTCCCATTAGCTTTGCAGTTTGCTTTCTTGTGGCTGGTTTATTCTAATTTCTGGCGCATATTTTTATATAGAGAATTCAGAGAATACAACTTAAGCACTGCCCCTCTGCAAGCAAGTGCTGTGAATGTATTTCAACATGGCAGGAATGATTCTTTAAAAAGTCCGTTCTGTTGTTAACCACTTTTACTCTAGTGAAAATCTTTCCTAGTCCGTGCTTTCATTGTATTATAAATGTTCACATTGGCAGTGCATTTTTATTTATTTGGTGAATTTATAGCCTACTTTTCAACAATTGCTCCAAAAGAGGGTTGCATTTAAAGAAAAAAATAAAATGGCAATAAAGTTTCAGGAATAGCAGTTGTAGATTAAAAACTGACATTCAGCATTTAAACAATACCAGAATTATTAAAAGCTTGTCTGAAGAGAAAGGCCTTCACAATTCATTTGAAGGAGCCAGTCTCTGGGCAGTTGCATCATACTAGCTAACTATTTTAGAGCTTGGGGACCACCACAAAAAAGGACTTCTTTTGATCAGTTTTGTAATGCAAATGTAAGTCTTGTATAAAAGAAATATACATACATGTTTATTTACTGTCAACAGAAGGTTAACCATGAGACAAGCTTAAAAAATACAGGAAAGTAGTTTGATACTAATAATAGATGATTAATCTAAGACTAGTGTTTTGTAAGTATGCTAGCAGTCTTTGCGGTTGTCCATGTTGATAGTAGATGTGCGATTTTAGAAAACTTTAAATATGCAAAGATAAAGCATAGCAGACATCTAGACTGCATTTCTTTTTCTGTGCAAAAGTGTGTGACTCTTTAGAAGCACTTTGCCAGTAGAAAAAGTACATTTCCCTTTATATTTTTGCTTCCCTTTATTATTCTCTATTTGTGTAATTTCATTGATGGTTTTTTCTTTTTATTATGGACATCTGGAGGTGTAATATCTCATGGGGATCTTGCTGCCTTGTTAATCATTATTGTGCTCTTTGTTAAATGGAGCATTTCCTGAATATTTCCTGCTGGGAAAATGGAGTAGCTTTAGCATAAGACATGGCAGGATACTCTGACTAGCTGAGCAGTCTACTACATTATCCATAACCATTTAAATGCTTTCTGTGCACTCTGGAATTCTCTGGAGGAAGGAAGTCTACAGATTTACAGCGTTCCAGTAGGTGGGAGGCATGCTTTCAAAAGCAATGTTTGTTTCATCTCCATGAATGAAACATGCATTGAATTTCAGTATGTATGTTTTGAAATGGGTAAGTAGAGATGGAAACTACTGCACACACAAAAACGTACAGTAGTCGTCCTGAAAAGAGCATTATGTGAGAAATTAGAAGACTGGTTAAAAGACTGTTCAGGGGCAATGTCGTATTCCTGTTACATGGATATGCAAAGCTGTTAAAATGTTAAGAGCTGATACAACTTGTTGAAAAGATTGCAGGTGGATGGCACCTGGGGTGTTTAATTTCTTTGGGAGGTTAATTAACTTTATGCTTCAGGATGGTAATGGTATAGACATTATAGGTCCAAACTAGTCAAAATTAAGCATTTTATGTCCACACCATTGCTACCTCTGAAGTGTGAAGTTGCTTAACTTCTGGAAGTCCCAGTTTCAGGTGGGTAGTGAAATAATCTAAAATAGAGAATAAAAACAGATGGGACTCCACTGTTAACCTCTCGTGGGTTATATCCATATTTTGTCAAGGTAATCAGTTGGGAAAAGTCACTTAATTATTGTAAGTGGTGGGGATGTGTATCTCGGGTTAAGAACTTAATTCGTTCCAGAGATCCGTTCTTAACCTGAAACCGTTCTTAACCTGAGGTACCACTTTAGCTAATGGGGCCTCCCGCTGCGGCCGCACGATTTCTGTTCTCATCATGAAGCAAAGTTCTTAACCCAAGGTACTAGTTCTGGGTTAGCGGAGTCTGTAACCTGAAGCATCTGTATCCCGAGGTACCACTGTACTGAAATTCTTCACAGTAAATAAATGACGGCTTTCTGGTTTAGCTATTCAGTGCTGGATGCTGGGCATGTTTCAAGTGCCAAGAATGGAGTTTAAATTGAGACATTGGATGTTTGTTAAATCATTTGTTGACTTGGTCCAGAAGCACAGAATGAAATCTGTAGTAGTAAACTGATACTGTACTTATGTCCTGTAATGCTGGGACTCTTGTTATAATTGGAATTGAGCGTGATGTGCCACTCATATTCCATTGTCTTAATGTTCTACATGTCTTTGGGTGTTGCTGGAGTGCTTAATCCTCAAATAAATTCTCATTTTCAGTATGTGTGTATGTTAACACAATCTACAAGATAATTCCCTCACTTTAAGACAAAGTATGTATTTTTCAAACAAGCGAAAGTCCAAGCAGTTCACCTATTGCCTACAATTAAGACAGTCACACAAATTCCCCTTTTCTAGAAGAGTCACATATGGTTTTACAAGCTTACCTAAGCAAATCCTGTCCCATGACACAGGGGATACATGCTTCACTAACCCATCACCCTCCTGTTTTAAGCCGTCTTCATGCCAGGTTCAACAAAATGTTGATGGGCTTCAAATGTTTAAATAGGTAGAATAGGAAGCACACAGGAGTTCTATGCAATCTGTTTGTGCACTGTATATGTAATATTCAAAAAGTGTTTGTGAATTTTCTATTGGGCACATAGGCTGCTTTTCTGTCAATTGTTTAGAATCTAAGGAAATAAGAGGATGACATGTAAAAAAATTCCCATAGAAGAAACATCTAAAGCCACTCGTTGAGTCAATCCAGTCAAATCTGTAGTGTTTTACCTCGCCTGCTCCTCCACACATCTGCAGCAAATTTTTAGTTTTCTTGATCAATCAACAGCTTAAGATGTGGAAAAACACAATTCTGCAAAGTAGGAATAAATGCAAATTGGTCCAAGCTAAACTTTGACGATGGAAAGGAAATGTGCAGCCGCTATAAAAGTGAGGTTGACTTCTAATAGGTCAAAACATTTTCCCAGCCTTTCTACTTGACCTTTTTTCCTGTCTCCCCTACTTATTTGCTGTCTTCCTGTGGAGCATCTATTCTAACCCAAAGCAAAGCTGCCGTATCAAGATGCACACATAATGAATCTAAGCAACCGTGTAATCTTGTTGTTGTATCCTTTATCCTCACTTGTTCCCATTTTATTCTATTGTTCCTCAGTTTTCATTTCTAGACTGAAAGCTCTCTCTAAACAGTGCTTCCCTTAGTTGTTCAGCATAGTGCCCAAAATACTTGAGGCAATTCATAAATAATAAACAGAAATCTCTTGATGAAACTTGACCTTGCTGAGATCTGGGTGTGTTTTTTTAACACTTCTGCATTTTATGTTTGTCAATATGTTACTTTTAAATTTAGGATATCATTAATCACCCACACATTCTCCATGTTCACTTTTCCATATTCGCAGTATTAGCTTACAAGACAAATAGTGCTGTGATTCTGATCAGCAGGCATATAATTATCAAATGTTTAATGTAAAACTGTGATGCTATTCATCACAGTCTTAAAAATGTTGAACATTTCTTGGACCACAAAATGGTGGCAGGTAGAGGCAGAGTTTGGCATAACCAGTTGGCAATTACTGACATCATTTTCTATTGAGATCTAATCCACCTTTGGAAATTGCTAAATTACTGGCTTAGCATGTTCCTTGGGGCAAGGTGTTTCATAGCTTAACTTTCTTCAAGTTAAATATTAATATTTGCTCTGGAGGCATTGCGATAGCCTACCACACTTCAGGCAGAATATACCCTAGAGGCGTGAGACCTTCCTTCTCCTGCTGAACTTCTCTGTCTCCTGGCCATGACTTCTCAGCATGTAAGAGTTGCTTGTGCTGGCAGTGGTCCAACCAAAAGGCTATATGACATGGCTAGGGGATGGAACTGGGAAGTGGGAAACCCTGGGCAGACTGTGGTATTGAGGCCCTCTGAAAGTGTCCCATGGTGCATTGGTGGGTCCTAGCACACTGTTTGAGGAACACTGTTCAAGTTCATTGAAATTTGAACTACTATTTATTTATTTAATATTCACATTTATTTATATGCCGTTTGTTCTATAGCTGGAAGGTCAGACTGTGTGTTTCTGCTAGCAAACTTTGCACTTGCTCTAAATGTTATGGAAAAAGTGGACTTTACTTAATTCTTGGTAAAAGAATATTGTGTATGATACTTAGCACTGAATACTGCCTTCTCTGAAGTAGAGGAAGAAAAGCTAGGTAATGGCTAAATGCACTTAAGCTTTCTAAGTCCTGTCACTTGAAGGCATTAGGGAGTTTGATAAACTACTTTTGATAGCATCACCTCTAGCATTCACAGTTCATGTTACAAAGAATATGTACCATACTTGTGATAATTGTTGCATGGAGTTGTGAGGATGGTGGAGGGGAGAGGGTCAACAAAGTTTACAATACCTTTTCTGAGTTGAGCTAGAGCTTGTGAAACTCCTAATGTGCGAAAAAGCTTTAGCAAGTATTTGCTGAGAACTAATGCTGTAATGTGTTAGTCACCCATTATCTGTTTCTATTTTTGCAGGTCCTGAATGACGAGCGACATGGGTTTCTGCAGTGCCACTTGGAGTCTCTTGCACTGTGGAATGGATTAATTTTTTCCCCAAAATGGAGATTTTACAGTAGGCTGGAATAAAGCACCACGGCTGTGAATTCTGCTTCTGCTCTGTTACTGGACATAGCAAAGGAAAGACTCTCTCCCCTGCCCTCCTCCCTTTCCTACTTTCCCCCCCTGCTTCCAATGAAGAAAGCACAGTATCATCTCACCTTACTGATTTAGAGCACACCACCGTCCAGGACAGATGGTCTGTCAAAAGCTGTAGGATGCCTGTGGAGAACATCATAATGAAGTAGCAAACTGATAGCAGTGCTGCTGCCTAATTGTCAGGATCACAGCCGACAGAGCTGCACTGCCCTTTCCCTGCTTCCTTAATCGGGTCAGGAACAGCAGGGTGAACATGGCTGGCCTCGTTAACAACCTGCTAATATTGTTCCTTATTTTTCAAAACAGCTGTTTGGCTTTCAGAAGCCCACTTTCTGTCTTTAAGAGGTGGGTTGTTTATCAGTGTGCGCTGCTTAGTGTTGCTGTCTGCTTTTCCTTGATTTGTGTTGTGGCTTTAAAAGTGAAGCTTCCAGCAAAGTAAACAAAAACATTCTAAAAATATAACTGGCTTATTTTTTTATTTTTTTTTAAATGTGATTATAATTGGTTTTGGTTAATACTGAAATATTCAGTGCGTTACATCATCGTTCTTATACTGTTTTGCAATGCCTTTTTTTTTTTAATTCACTGTGCGCTTGACAGGCTCTGTAGTAAGTAAGTAACTTTTTTATATACAATGTCCTTCCCATTAGTCCTTTGAAATCTCTTTTTAAAGTGCATCAGGTAACTTATCAGTTGTTTGATTAGCCTTCTGGAAGATGTCTCCTTGCATTTATGGATACCTTCTTAAGCGGAAGTCTGCTTTATTTGCTCACAAGACAATATGGTTGTATGTACAGCATAGTCCCCGTAATTGCCACATCAAATATTTATCCATGGATATATTTAGTATTCATATTGCATCAAAGGCTGCTTATATCTAGCTGTCCTGAAACTAGGAGGCATGTCTAGGGTTCCCCCACTATATTTTACAGGAGGGGTTTTTTTTCTGGATTCTCTTCCTATACAAATAATAGGGAACAAAATTTTCCGTGACTTCTTTGGTATCCATACAAAAGATGCAAATACGTGTGATTAGACAATTGTTTTCAATCACAGTTCAAGAAGAGAAATGCAGGAAGTTTCCCCCCCCCCCCCAGGCTTATTCAGCTATGCATTGGTAGTTCTGCTGTATATTTGCATATTAAGGATTTCCCCATCTATTAATTCATTCCATAGTTTGCATGTTGCAACTAACTGAAGCAATCATGAAGTGTTATCCATGAAGTGACTTCTTGGTAGTCTCATTGTAAAGAGATCTGCATGGGCTTTTTTGTTGTAAAACTTTTTTGTTGTCAGCCCTGCAGACTTCCTTGGATACATGTGTGAATTGGCATGTTAGTTTGGATGCTTAGTTGGCTGAAACATATCAAAGAACTTGTTTCATCAATACACCTTTCCTTCCTATCAGTACACGGTAAACTTGGGACATGTTAGCCACCATTTGACCTGGTGTATGAAATGATTGTTAATATTTTGGCAGTTCTTAATATTTCAAACTGTATTATGTAATCCACACATGGATTTCTCAAATTATTCTAGCTGCAGCGAAAGTTTTTGGAGCACCTGTATGAATTATACAAGTTGTGAAATGCTTTTAAATAAAAGGTACATATTTAATATTTCTTCTTAATTTTAGGTATAAAGATTCTGCCAAGTCACATTCTAATGAATGCCTGGGCAGCAACAGGCAGCTGGTTCCCCTAAGTTTATCAGATTTTGCATTGGACATTCGCATGCCGGGGGTAACTCCTAAGCAGGTGAGAACAGAAGTCCGTATGTAGATCCACTTATAGCTTTGCTTGTAGCAATAGGAACAAAGGTAGTCATGTCACTTTATTAACAGGTGGAGATTTACAATCGGTACATCTGTCTTGTGATGACTTCAGAATGACCCTGAGTTAAGAGTCCATGGAGAGCTGGATTGTCCTGCTTGTTCTCGCTGTTGCTTAGAATGCTTGATGGCTTCTCAGATGACCATATGCTAGGCCCCTGTAGAATAAATGCTTTCCTGTGATTCTCACTAACAGAATCTGTAAAGAACCAGTGACTGTTTCGAGGGAATATTAATATGAATTCTCCGGTGAAGACTTGTTAGAATTGGAGCAATGTCAACTTCATGCAGATTCGTTTTTGTGGTATCCTGTCCTTAGGTTTTACACAAGTGTAGAACAACCTAAGAATGTTCTAGAAGTCTAGTCAGGGAACTGGCCTAAACTAGCCAGAGGCAATCAGATTAAAATAAGTTGATCTTTTAAAGGTAGATCTGAAATAATTTTAGTTGCATAAACTAAATTAGTTGTGCGGAATTTTTCCTTTTGTTCTTTGTAGAACAGTCTAAAGCTGGAGTGGCTAAACCAGTTACCATGGGTGTCTGTGCACTTGCCAGTATCTCCCATGGTGCTTAAAACGTCCCTGTACAGGCTGCCTTCAGATGTCTTTTAAAAATCACATAGCTTTTTATTTGTTTGACATCTGTGAGGGCATTTCACAGGGTAGGTGCTACTACTGAAAAGGCCCTCCACCTGGTTCTCTGTAACTTCATCTCTTGCAATGAGGAAACCACCAGAAGGCCCTCGGAGTTAGATCTCAGAGTCTGGGTTGGACGATGTGGTTGGAGCCCCTCCTTCAGGGCCAAAGCCGTTTAGGGCTTTAAAGGTCATATAAGATACGTCCTGAAACATTTCTCCACCTGTAAAACAGTCTGTGGGATTTATGCAATTTGGTGTAAATGACAGAATATTTATGTGGGTAAAACTTTTTAGGATTCTTTAGAAGTCTGTAGGTGAATGTCTTAGTAACATTAGAAACAAACAACTGGGAATCCCTCTGATTAACCATTTTATAAAACTGAACTGCTCTCTAATATATTTAAAGTTTTGGGGGAAATTGCACACAGATGACAATAGGATTTTACTGAGGACAAAGATTTGGCCCCCTGTAAGCTAAATAAGGAACTAGAGTTTTTTCTTCTTTTTTAAGACAAAAGATTTAGAGGTAATCCCTTGTTCTTTCCCTATTGCCATGTGTATTAGTGAAATACCTTGATGCCTTACCCTAGATTAATGACACCTGATCATATATAGTCTGCAATTGAGGATAATATTTTAGGGATCTAGTGAAATAGGCTTTGGTAAAGCTCATGCCATAATAAATATGTTGGTCTTTAAGGTACCACAAGGCACTTGGCTGTGTTTTTGCTTACCAGGTCAGGCCGTTTAAATAGTTCTCTTCTTTCAGTGATGCAGTTTCAGGTGCTTCTCTACCCTAAACTTATTAGGCACTCTACCCCAAATCCTTGAATCTCTCCTCTACAGTGTTGGCAAACATCCAGCAGTCAGTCTTGGAGCCTAATAACCATTTAATTGCTAACCCAGAAAGGCCAATATAAGAGTTTGTGTTTTTATGAAAATTCACTGTGAAGATGATTTAAAAAAAACCCACTTAGAAAAGCTAAATTGTGTATACACAATGGCAATTACATGTACATAATTTATCTTACTTTGCATATGTTTTCCTAGTCATCATGGAGATGGGCAAAAAGCTCTACAGGATTTCAGAGTCCCTGCTAAAAAGAGATTAAATAATGTTTAGATAGAACTGCCAGTCTTGAAATTAGTAGCAGTGTTAAGAGCTTCAGAAGCATTACAAGAATAGGATGTTTTGCAGCCGATGAGATGACTCATTGTTGCAGATAGCACTTGCACAAATAGAAGCTGAAACAAGTGATTTAGCTATTGGGGAGCATTTCCTGGAACTTATGATTGGAACCATCTGTTTCAATTTCTTGGCTGTAGAGAAAGAATGCTTCAAGTAGGACTCAAGTAAAAATATTCTGTAAAAAAACATTTTCTGGAAATTAAGCCACACAAATACTTGGAATCTGCAGGTGTAGAAAAATCCATCTGCTGTCCAACTGAAAGTATCTATGGTATAGCAGGTGGGGATCCTAGCCACTAGGCTATAAAGTCAAAAAGTATTGTACCATGGAACAGCAGCTTGGAAAGACTGTGGTTTAGCTCTAGTTCGGATGTATGTTCTCCTCTACTGGCGTTGATTTGTTTGTGTGTCCATAGTGGCAGCCTCAGAGGCTTAGAATAAATTCCAATGAGACTCTTATGCTTGTGTAAAAACTGTGTGTGCAGCTCATTTCAATGAGTTTCCATTAATTTCACGTGATATCACCCATCATGGTGATCATCTTGCACAATAAGAGAAGTAAAATAGTTTGCAGCATGCTCACATGCTTGGAGTGGATTGTAATAGCACAGTTCAAATGTCATGTTTCTGACCCTCCAAACCAGCCCTTAGGAACAAATTATTGCTAAATCAAGCCAGCAAACAAAGGAGAATGTGCAAACCCTTAGGTTGTGCTCAGTTCTCCAGACCATGTTTTGGAATGTGATATCTGAACTGGGCCAGTGACTTGAACTGCAGCTTCTGAAAAGTTAAAATAGCAGTAGACTAAAAGCAGATTAAAACCCACATCAACTTTCTTATTGCAGGAGTGGAGAAAAACAGCCACTGAGACGCATCTGTGGGAAGGCAATAGTTTTAACACTTTCCTCTCACCTGTGCATAGGATGCTCTAAGTGACTCTCCTATTATTTTGTTCACAAAGCAGTATAACCTGATTCCTAACACATGTATGTCCTAAAGTTTGGTATGGTAAACACTTTCTTTCATGCTAGGATTAATGTGCATGGAAACCTTTGTAGTGTATAGGCATTCTCAGCACCACACGGCTGTCATAGTTTACACACCCCTTTTTAATAAAAAGAAGCAGCATCTTGTCGTGGAGGTTTTTCCCTACCTGCTATCATGTTCAGGCTGTCTTTGGTGATGGCATTTGTTAGGTTAATTATTCTAAAGGAATAAAATAAGACTTCCAGGAATCTACCTTGCGTAAATTGTTTGAGAATAGCAGAGCTCTCTATGTGTGGGCAAAAAAATACTTGCACTACAGCGTGAAATAATGTAGCATTCATCTGGAATAATTCTAAGCACTGTTGGCAGGGTTCATTGTAGTATGAATACAGATGGCATATGTGCAAAAATCAGTCCTTGAAAAATTCTTCATCTGGGTTGGCTAATTAGAACAATGGGCTTTTTACATAAAGGCCTGTGATATCGTAAAGAACAAGGGCAGCCTTAAGTAATGCTTACTGGTAAGAATGGGAAAAAATATATTCTTGCATCAACCTCCTATCGCTAATTGTACTTCAGATCTTTGCTGTTCAAAGCTCGGCATTTGCATTTTACATTTTAAATCTTGCTCAAATGTATAATACAGAGGCTATCTTTTACCCTCTGTACAGAGCTACTCAAAGTGATATCAAGGAAATGGGATGGTGAATAACAGAAGAACATGCATCACTGGAAAATGAATCCTTTCATAACTATTTAATTTATATGGAGGCAGTACATGAAAATGGCTGCTGTCATTTAAATTGTTCATAAGCGTGACTTGCTATTCAGGACTTATGAAAAAAAGCAGACTCGACTGGCTGCAGCCTCTAAGTGACAGGATAAATCTGTACAGGATAAATGCTGCCTACTTCTGCTAAGCCACAAAAATCATGCCCAAATTAATCCTCTTTGTCCCCAAACCTGTAGCCTCTCATTGACCAAAGATCAATGTAATGATATTTTGCATGGGCAAGTTTGAACCTAGAGCTCCAAACCTCCACTATGACCTTTTTTTAAAAAAAATTATTATTGCAAATTTATCAGCTTTCACATGCATAAGCAACCATAAGACCAGAAGCTTTGAACTTGGAAAGGTTTAATCTTTTTATTAGTTTTAATGCATTTAGTATGGGAAAAAATGAATGAACAACACTTTCACACTGAATGCTTGGGAAGGAAAGTAGGAGAAAGGCAATTTAAGTAGTTCATTATTTTCTTTCAGTGTTTGGAAAGTATTTAGGAACTCATCAGGCAAGTGTGTTAAAGAATAAGGTGGTTCACTTTGTGTGTTTCCAAGTGCTGCCAAACCATTAATGTCTGAGCTTGCATATGTTTGCTTGCAGACTAATATATGAAATAATGACAGAAGATTGCAGAGCAATTGACATTTTCAGTGCTCGTCTATTTTTGTTTATTAATAGAAGTATAGCCATTAGTGTAGATGACTATCAAACACTGACAGCTTGAAAGATAAAGAGCAATGGGTCTTGTACAGTCATTAAAGTTCTTTCTCTGTGTGAATTATTAACTTTGAAGTGATGAAGTTGGTAGAATTAGAGTGCCCTGTATTATTAGGAAATTATCCCATTATTTGGCCATTTGTAACTTGCTTCAGAATCCTCTGCAAATCTAGAGAGTAGAAATTTTAAAATCTTCTTTTGATTAAATGTCTTGTTTTTGAGGGGAAAATAGTGCTACACACCACCCCAATCTCTGAGCGGTGTGAGATTCCAGGTTTCCTCGCACTTACCTAGGGTTTGTGTTTCCTTTGGAAATGAGGCACAGTGTGTTAGAGGGCATATACAATATGTTTCATTTTAGTGCTAGTCATTTAAGCAAATCTCAAAGTCCACCATAAGTTTCTTTTTGTTTAATCAACGATCCAGTTTGAATGTAATGATAAACACTGGGTTATAGATGCATGCGTGTGCCTAAGGTTTGTGTGTTTTTCCTTCTCCTTGCCTCGTCCAATGCAGTCACAAAGAAGAGATTGGAACTTACCAGTTAATGACTGTCTATTGTTGCACCCCATCCCTGCCTACTCTGTGATTAATCTTAAATATAGATAGAGAAAACAAGGGAACTTTCTAAACTATGGTTTAAAATTGGCTTATTTCAACCAGCCACAAGACTTATCACTGTCTGTCTGGGTTCAGACATAACATTTCACTGTGGTTAGCTTAAAACAGAAGTAGAAGCTTCCAAACTCTTCCTCAGGAGTTCAAAACTCTCACTAGAGGGGGAGAGGGCTCTGGTTCCCGAGCTCACTGTGATTGGTCTCATAACAATGAACTATGATCTGTCATTGTATCCAGATTGTCCGTCACTGGTGGCAAAGAAATTTTAGGAAACTTGTTTAATATATTAAATTTCTGGGGGGAAATGGCAAGTGTATCTTGCTGCTGCTGCTGCTGCTAATAATAATACTCTTGCACATTTCCCACTTTGTTCAAAACTTTCTTAATTCTTGTAATCCATGGGGAGTTGAATGGGACTTGACATTATGGTGCAAGGGAAAGAGGCAAAGTTGTAACATATGTAGAAAATAAGCTTGCTGTGGTAATACAGTACCAGAATATAGAACTGGAACCTGCAGAACAAATAAGAACTTCATTTTGGAGAGGCATTGAGATCCTTTGGCCCTCCACATGTTGCTGAGCTACAACTCCCACCAGCCTTAGCAAGCATGATGAAGGGAGTTATAGTTTAGCAACATCTGGAGGCCAAAGGTTTAAGGGAAAATTTTCTCTGATTTATTCTCTTTCACATATATAGTTCCTCAGTTACAAATGCCTTGTATTGTATATAGGATGACCTACACAAACAGTTGTCTTGCTTCATGTTTAATATTTCTGCAAAAATTTGGAAGGGCAAATACATATGGCTGGAATTCAATTTTGTGTCTTCTTAAAAAAAAAGGCATTTGAATTGTGGACTTCAGCTCCATTCTCTCTTTAAAAGCTTTGGGCTTTTGAAACAGTAGCAACTTGCAGCCACGAAATTAGCACAGGCACTTGTAAAACGTGGGTCATGCTGGCCCTACACATCTTGGATTTCACGGCATTGTGTGACTGCTGGGACTTGTGAAGTAACTGATGTCTGTACAGGGTTGTCATGTTCCAATTTGCGCTGAAGACGATTACAAATGTGTCTCTCAGCCGACTTTCCATTGCTTACTTCTAAGGGAAACATTCTCTTGATTAACTTTCATTAATGTTAATTGAAGTGAGGAGCATACAGACACAGTTATGGATTTCCATTCTTGGTATTCTCTATGCCCAGAGTGAACTACTTAATTATGTTTAATATTGTATGAGAACAAGGGTATGGTATGGGGAGGATGTGTGACTTGGGAATATGTCCTCTACCTTGAAGTAATATTGATTTGATTATTCCCCCCGCCCCCCTGGTATTATCCAAGTGCATATCTGTAGAGAGATTTAGCAAGTGCTTAGAAGTGCATTTGGGGCAAAATCCAGCATGGCTTTGTCTTGCTCCCTTTCATTTCCAGGGAAATGCTTACACGAGGAACTTCCTTGTTAATTACTCACTTTTAATGTACTTCTCTGCTGCCCCCTGTCCCCGGCAGCCCACACAATAATATCAGAATGTGCTGTATAGTATTCTTGAGTTGCTTGCCACTAGAGGATACAGTTCCTGTGTTCCATTGCAATAGCCCCAGAGTACAGCTATAGCACAAAATGACTACTGCAGGCTGTACATTTGTCTCTTAGCCTGGAAGCTGTTGTCGAGTGTGTGTATTAATTCCTCAGTAGCTGACTCACCAATGTGCTCCTGGCATCAAAGAACTATATGTAGAAGAGCACTGAGGACCCAGCTTACCTATTTTAGCCATTTTCTGATTAATATAGTTGGTTTGCTTTGTGTAAATTCTTATCCTAGCCAGAAATGCATACCCTCTAGAAATACTGATTATCTAATATACAATCTAATATAGAAGTAAAAAGTATGTTATAGCTAGTTTATCATTAGTTTATCATATAGGCATACTTCTCTAAAAGTTATTTTAGCTGTTTTCAAGGTCACCTGTTGCAAGAAATTTATACATATATGGAAGGTGAACTGTTTGTGAAATTAGCAAATTTTGACTTTTTTGGGGGGAAATATGACTAATGTTTTTCCTCCTGTTGTATCATTCCAGTCTGATACCTACCTTTGCATGTCTGTCCGTTTACCAGTGGAGGAGGAAGCCTACGTAGGTGAGTACCACCTGAGTGTCAGAAAATCATGGACAGAATTGGTGAAAGGCTTGTGTGGCTTCCCCTGTAGCTTAATTTCCCCCCCATCAGAATTCCTGTAATACATTCATCATGTCTAATGCAGAAGCAAAACTAGAGGGAACCACTTAAGGTGGGGATAACAAACTGTATCTGGAGAGACTCGTGAGTAATAGTACTTAAGGAGCTTCATGTAGATGCCTCTGGCAGCTGGGCTGTAGCGCTCCCATTTGTAAAGTATTGGCTTTCTGTCTGTGGCTGGATACTTAATTCCACTCCATTGCACAAGCTGTTTATTTACCTGCTGGTACCGGCTGTAAATCTCTTTGCACTTACAATAAGCGCTAGGTACAGTAAGATCTTACCTGTTTGCAAAATATACTTGCTTTATGTTGAGGCGTGGATGAGATGACAGGCAAATGACAGGCCCTACCACAACACTATATCAATGTTTAATTTAAGTAAGTAGGCCACTGAAGTAAGCACCATCTGTTTAGTGTGATCGCTCCGTAATGTTCATTTTTTATTCCATTCTGCTTGCCAACAGTTACCTTCACTAGTAAGTGTAAATAGTAGAATGGAAATTTACAATGAAAGGGTAGAACCTAGAAAATCGTCACTTGTTTTCAAAGAGATTAGTTAGCTCTTAACACATTTTAACTGTGTGTATATGTATTAGGTAGCTGATGAGTGATAAAGGTTTGGCTTTTTCCATATGCATTGAAAATGCGATTAGGAAACCACTATCATTGTATCACTGTCGTATTGCCATTGGCTTAAGGCAGCCTTGCCTACCCTGGTGCCCCCTAGAACTTGGGGACTACATCTCCTATGAGCCCCAGCCAGCATGGACATTAGGTAGAGATGATAGGCTTTGTAGTCCCAAAACATCTGGAGGACACCAGGTTGGAAAAGGCTGAGTTAAGGTAAGGAGAGTGCAATTTTTAAAGGACATGACATCTCTACTTTCAGTTGACATGATTTGGAGGCATCTTTATTTGGTGTGATATTTAGTAATTATATTACCGTGTTCTGGTTTGGGGGCTCTGAAGAGCGTAATTTAGGTCATAGGCAGCCTTTAGAATTTATGCTTTGTAAATCAAAGGTTTAGTTTGAGTTCCCATAGTAAGACACTGAAGGATTAAAGAAAATTAGAGATGCCAGCAAAATGTAGTGGGCATGCGCCTGGAAATTACCTTTGAGGCTCATGAAGCTCACTGCAAGGAATAGGCAGGCTATAAAAGGTCCCAAATTATTTTCTGGCTTTGATTTAAGAATTTCCAGCCCTTCCCTTGTCCAACACTCAAATCCCCTTCCCAAACTTTCCCCTTTTTATTTAAAAGCCTCACCTATATTGGCCAACATGCAGTGCATTGTCTGTGAAATAAGAGGAGAAAATCTGCCTCTTCTTATTGTCCTTGTCCAAGGTGCTGCTGAACACATCAGTATGGCAAATCCCAGCAGTTCCTTGGAGCTGTAGTTTATGCTGGGGCTACCACCTTTGCAGAATTGATTTTGGGATTATGCTTGTATCCAAAACTACTTCCTTTCGGCTTCTTTCCTGGATAAGGCTCATGTAAACCCCTGAGGACCTCCCCCCAGGTATAGGGTGGTATGATAATAATAATAATAATAATAGGCAGTTTCTTGTGAGTATAGGTAGTTTTCCTGTGTCTTGTATTAGGGATGATTTAATATTATCCAATCATGCTTGATGCAGATATGGGGCAGAATTAGCAATTCTATTTCCAGTTGGAAGGACGGAATTCCAGAGTAGTACTTTATGTAGAGATATAGTGAGTAGCAGCTGTGGGTGGCTGCTTTGGGCCCCTGGGAGCCTTTAATGATCTGATTTTAATCATTATTTTCATGACACAGAAGCAGTTCTCTCACAGCACATAATTTGGGACTTCTGCGCCAGTTGATTTTTTTATTATTACTTGAATCTTGTAAGATAATTTATTCTATCCAAGTATTTAAGCAATTGTGTGTTTAGAGTTTCTTTTAATTAAAACACTGCAGCAATTATTTTTTAGGGTATATACTGTGTTTAATTTATGATATGTCTACTGTTCTGTGAACTGCTATTTATAAAGACAAAATCGGCATGAAATACATTGTACAGTATTGTTCTTTGGGGTTATTTATAGGCTGGAAACAGTCCTATTAAGATCTAGTTAGGGCTAAGCAAATGGGTCCTTGAGGACAACTACTGTTCTTAACATCTTTTGTAAGGAGTGCACTATCTGAACATTACAAATTAAAATTACTGAAGAATTTAGTTAGAGAGAAAAGAAAAATATGAAACGTTCATATCATAGTAAATAGTTACTTGCAAATATATAGAGAATGTTGGCAGTAAGAAATTTCAGGTTGTACAATGTTGGGACTCTCTATATTTTTCAGGCCACCTGGTCCAAACCAGAAGTCACAGTAGAATAGGCCCTTCAGTGTTGCAGCGCACAATCTCTTTCAAATAACCCTGTGTTTTTTAAGGCATTCATTTTTTTAAAAAAATGACTAGTTTTACAATCCCATGCACACTTAGTAAAAAGTAAACCTGTTAAAATTAATGGGATTTATTTCTCAGTGAATGTATTTATGATCAGGTTAAATGTATGTTGCTTATTAATATAATTTTAAAATACTGTAGAAGAAACTATTTTAAATGCTTTCATGCTTGTTGAATCATAAACAATGTATAGATTGCTTCTGTCCAAAAATGTCTTATCAGAGGTAAACTGAGCTGGACTAAAGTTATTTCATTCCATATATATAAAAGTGTGGTTATGTAGTAGACTGTCCTCTCATAACCAGGCATTAAGCTTTGAGCATGTGAATGCAGAAGTCTTTTGAGTGGTGTATAAGATATCAAACTTTCCAGTTAATCTTAGAAGGCATTACTTTATTAGTGTGACAAATAGACATGAAAAGTTATCTAAAGAGAAGGTGATTTCCCAGCAAAGCAAAAACTGAAATAAAAGCGCACAAAGGATGCACCAGAACGTCAGTATGTGCTATTGAAATTGGGTATCTCCAACATGCTTTGAATCCAGTGTGTAACATCCAACAGTCACATCCTGCCACTGGAAGGAACCTCTGGTCCAACACGGCTCTCCTTTTCTATCTTTCCCTTTGCTCCCCTTATGAAGTGTGTGGGGTTGATGAGGAAGTCCCATTGCACAAGCTGAAGTCCCACTTGTATGACATGGGATTTTGTCTGTACATTTTGCTAACCAGATACATTTTGTTGGTTGCTACGGGTAGGCTGTAACTTCACATACTTACTAATGAAATAAATGTAGTTGCTAATCATAATAAAATACGTCTAGCATCTGATTGTTCAGTGTACAGCCTTTCACTTAGAGCCCATTTTATTAGATGTGTAATACTGTCCATTCCAAGCTTGGAAGATAGCCATACATCTAACTAGCAATAGTAAGCTCCTTGGTAGGATTTTTTTTAAAAAGCATAATACAGTATTTGACCTTTCCCCTCAAAGTTTTTCTGCTGCACAATGAGACTGAATATGTGTAAAATATATAGAGGTGAGCAGTGCGGAGATATAAGTGTTTCCCCCCCCCCCTTTTGTGCTTCTGAAAAATTAATATTTTCCCATCTAGTCTTTTAAATGTTTGATTATATGGGCAAATAGCAAAGCAAGAGAAGTATTTGCTGTATTGTGCAGGGTTTGATACAATCTGCTCTTTACTATTGAACTCTGCTGATAGCTAAAGGGTATACTACCGACACTTAGAAGAATTGTGTCTGACAGCAAGCCACTCAGCCAGGAAATTTATCTGTCATTCTCCTTCCCTTATTTTCACGCATATGGCCAACCAGTAAATAAATGTGGTTCCCCCCCCCCCTTACTGACTGATGGTAAGCCACCATTTGTCAAACAGTTTCATACAAACAAGATAGGACCTATTATAATCTGAAAAGAGGATGGAAATAATTTGATGATATATTGCATTTTTATTGCTTTACTTGACTCCATAGCTGCAGGATTGTTACAATAGAAATCTTTATTGCTTGGTGATACTACCTTTTCAGGAAAACCCATCTAAGTTAGTAAGTGTTTATACATTTATGCCTTTGGTGGCTAATGATATATGGTCAATTTTGTAACATGTGAAAATGATTCAAGTTGCCTGATCTGCAGTGTGTGATTTGCAGAAAAATAGGACTCAAATAAATGAACAATAGTTGGAAAGAATTTGCCTTATCGATGGAAGTAGACAAGCTTTTTTACTACTGCACTGTGTATCAGAGAGAGAAAGAAAGAGAGAGAGAGTCCCATTTTGTATCTTGTGTACAAATAACTAAACTATTAATGTACTGTGAGCCTTAAGATTTGCCAATCTTAATGGCAAAGCAAAAAAGCATTGTAGCATCAAGTTGAAAGAAAGGAGATTCCATCTAAACATCAGGAAGAACTTTCTGATTGTAAGAGCTGTTCATCTGTGGAATGGACTCCCTCGGAAGGTGGTGGATTCTCCTTCATTGGAAGTTGTTAAGCAGAGTTGGATGGCCATTTGTCATGGATGTTTTAGTAGAGGGTCCTGCACTGCAGGGGGTTGGACTAGGTGACCCTTGGGATCCCTTCCAGCTCTACAGCTCTACAATTCAATTATTCTGTAAGATATGAAACCAAATTTCCAGCTCCTCCACCCCACCCTTCCACAATTTTTCAATGCTTCCTTTCCTAGTAGCTAGAAAATGCGTATGAAATTTCACCAGTGGTACCTCGGGTTAAGAACTTAATTCGTTCTGGAGGTCTCTTCTTAACCTGAAGCACCACTTTGGCTAATGGGGCCTCCTGCTGCCGCTGCTGCACCACTGGAGCGCGATTTCTGTCCTCATCCTGAAGCAAAGTTCTTAACCTGTGGTACTATTTCTGGGTTAGCGGAGTCTGTAACCTGAAGCGTCTGTAACCTGAAGCATATGTAACCCGAGGTACCACTGTATAGTGGTTTCTAGAATAGTGAGTAGGTTTGGGTGTAGTTTAAGGGAAAGAGAGAGAGGGATGAAGGGAGGGTTGTTGTTGTTGTTGTTTTAAAAAAAACTCTGTAGAAGAGGACACTGAATTAGTCACATTATATTTCACTACATCGGGAGATATGTAGAACACTGATAAATAAATACATATAGGGTGAAATCCAGCGGTATGTGAGAGTTTCACTTGTACCTTGGGACTTTCCTTGCCTATTCCCCCACCTCTGCTGGCAGCCCCCCGGTCACCCCGAAAATCTGACTTGCATTAAAATAATCCATCAAATTATACTGTCTGGAAGATGGTCTTTTAAAAGGCAGTGGGAATACAAATGTACCCCTGTAATGGACTAATCTAAAGTTGAGGGAGCCTATGACAGGAGTGGCTCAACATTGTCCTTGCACATAATGCTAATATATAATTTCTCTTGGGGATGAAATACATTTTAATATTTAACATTCTTTGCCACCCTTTGAAGTCTTTTGGTCTTATAGTGCTGTCAGTAAACATCACAGTTAGTGAGAGCAATTGGAAAATGATTTTGTAGCATCTTCAGTGGATTGTAAAACTCCAGCTGTCATCGTAGAATTGAGTCTACCCTATTAATGTATTCATCTCTTTTCTTCCCCCCACCCCTGGAATATTCCTTTGTTCTGCTAAACTTCAAAATGCAAAACCGGGGGCGCAATTGTAAAGTACCAGATCTCCTGTGGTCCTGCTCCTACTGTGCCATTAAAATTAAAATGATACACCTCAAGAATCTGCCCTGCTGCTTCCTAGTTAAAGAAACTTAAAATGCTCTCTGTCACTGAAGAGTAAAACTATTGATAAAGCTACTCTTGTTTACCACCTTCAAATGTACTCCTCCCCTCTTCTTTCCTCTCTTTTTTGGGTTGGAGGATCATCTGTGAGACTTGAGTTTCATCTACAGTAGAAACTAAAAACATATTCCTTGGAGTTATGTTGTTTACAGTAGTCATTAAAATGTCTTTGTGTATTTCTTATTCCCCTTTTATATTTAATTATTGGTTAAATGTACACATTAATCTACATTTTTGGACTTCATTGTTTAGTAAGATCCAGAAAATTATTAAACAGTCCCTGGACAGGACCTCACAACTCTCTCTCCTAAATTTCTTTTTATATTAGAATAAAGACGTACCATATTTTTCGCTCTATAAGACGCACCAGACCACAAGACGCACCTAGTTTTTGGAGGAGGAAAACAAGAAAAAAAATATTCTGAATCTCAGAAGCCAGAACAGCAAGAGGGATCGCTGCGCAGTGAAAGCAGCGATCCCTCTTGCTGTTCTGGGTTCTGGGATAGCTGTGCAGCCTGCATTCGCTCCATAAGACGCACACACATTTCCCCTTACTTTTTAGGAGAGAAAAAGTGAGTCCTATAGAGCCAAAAATACGGTAAGTGGAGACCCCCCCCAAAAGGCCTTAATTGGACATTTATTAAGGGCAGCGTACTTCACAATCCCCAAACAATGGAAGGATATGCATGGTGTTTCAATTACTTTTTCTTATCAAAATGTTTGGTACATAGCCTATAAGGAAATGCTTGCACACAAACTCAGAGCCTTACATGGTGTTTCTAAAATCGATAAGTTCATTAAAATTTTGTTTGCTTTTATAAAACACACACACAGAGAAAAAGAAAATGATGTTAATCCCCTCAATCCCAATATATTTCCATTTAGAATTTGGAATCATTATTAGACTTACTAGCTTCCTTTTTGCCTTTGAAATATTATTTTGATATAATGATCTTTTTGCCTCATTACTGAAAAGTTACTTTTGTATGAGAATTGCATATGAGTACTGCCATCTCTTGGAGCAGTGAATGTTTGGAGAGGAGGAACTTGAGTAGGGTATTCTGGTATGTTATCATAGTTGTATATTTTACCTGCAGTGAAAAACAGTAATGATTTCTTTAAAATGTACATCTTAATTAGTGTGTAACAAAAGCATAAGAAAAACTTAAAACTTTTTTTTTTTAAAGTATCATGGCCAATAAGGCATATTTGCCTGCTTTAGAAGAAAAATTGAGAGAGCTGAAACACAACTTGAGAAATTAGCACTTCATCCTTGCTGCGATTTTTGATTTCTATTCCTGCTGTGTCGTTATAATGAGCGCAGCATCCCATAGTGTATCTCCATTTGCTGTTGTATGAGTGAAAGAGAACAAATAAGTGTCCTCGTGCAACTTAATGTAGAACCATAAAATGTACTGAGAAAAAAGACATACGTAAGTATCACTTTTGTCTTTCAGTTGACTTCAAACCTCATGCTAGCATGGACACTGTCCATCATATGCTGCTCTTTGGATGCAACAATCCATCTTCAGATGAAGATTACTGGTAAGGAGCACAGGGTTGTTTTCATGGCATTGGTTTAATTTCCTACCTGTGTCAGAAGGGAAAGACGTGTGGTTGGGAGGGGGTGTAGAAGGCTTGATGAATGCATGGTGGGTATGGTGTTTTCAAAAACGTTCATTATGTCGTTTCTGCAATTTGGGTTGCAGAATTTAATCAATAGATGTATCAAACCAGGCCTAGTTGATCTGTGACTTCTTTGATAAATTGAAGGAAACATGAAAATGTATAATTAAAAAAGCAAAACTACCAGTCTTTGCTTAGAGGGATGCCCATTTGGTTCCTCCCCACGCATATTACTGTAGTACACTAGAGTAAAAACAGCCATAGTAAAGCTGATGTTGATTGCGATTTATCCTCACACATTTTAAATTTTCCCCTATGGATTCATTCACTAAAACTTAGTTGATTGATTTACTGTTCAAACTGATGAAAGGTTGTAGCCCCCAATAAAAACTGTAACCTCAGTGCTTCATAATGGGAAGCAAGTTGCAAATTTCTACGTCTTCATACTCATCAATAAGATGTTGCTATTAATAAATCAGAAGCAGCTCTGAAATACCTTTTAAATTTTGATTGGGCCATTAATATTTGAAAAGGACAGTCTATAAAACAAGTAACCAGAAATGCTAACTTGGCCCCAAAGAGTTATGAAATTGGAAAGGTGTTCTGTTCATCTATTACTGAAAAATAGTTCATGTTTAATTGAATTTTATACTGGAATCCATGTGCTCATTTAAATATTCTTACACAATCTTACACAATCCTACTATTTTGTAATTGGTAAACTTACCTTGGATAGGTAAGTTTACCAGTTTACCAGTAAGTTTACGCATAGCCTTGATTTTTGCTTTGTCCGTTTCACGGGTTTATTTGCAGCATAGAGGTTGTATGATTTGCACATCATGGAAAGCTTGGATTCCTGGCTTATTGTAAGAGAAGAATCCTTGTGTGCACAGCCCATATCTGTGAGCAAGTTATCTAGGAGGGTGGCATATGAACCCAGCATCCTGGTTTGTGTCTCAAAGCTAACTTCTAACCCTGGCTTATGAACCTGGCTTGCTGGGAGCAACAAACCAGGATGCCAGGTTTGCACATCATGGGAAGCCAAGCTAAATTCAGACATCCTGGTTTGTTTTTACCTGCTTGCAGAAAAGGAGGAGGTGAAGCAGGAGTGAACAGGCTGCATTGTTAATTCACAGTAGAAAACTGTGACATTCATGGGCTTCACAATTACTATTAGTTTTTGCCAGTTGCAATCACCCCACCTCTTTCCCTTCCCTATCTCTTGCCTTCACACTCCATGTGTTTTCTACTACACCAAGGTTATGCCAAGTTCTCCCTTCTCACATAGTGCACTCTTTTGCCCCAGTGGACACGAGACATTTATAGTCATGCTAGCAACTACTGGTAGCACTCTGGAAACCACTATGAAATTACTAAAATTCATTTTGTTCAGTCCCAGAATACAAAGATTGGTCTGCTTCACAGTTTGAAAGCATCTGCTCTAAACAAAAGGAGAGACTTACACAATCCTATCCATATCTACTCAGTAGTAAGCCCTGTTGAAATCAATGAGACTTGCTCCCAGGTAAATTGAATCAGGATTACAGCTTTAATCTCTCTGATTTTAAAGACTAAAGTCTGTTTCATACACTACTGAAGTGTCAAAGTTGATTCTTCCACGTGGCTGGATCCCAAAACTTTCCAAAAGCATTTGAATGAAAGACTTTATGGTGAACATAACTGTGTCCGTGTCTACTGTACCATCGGACAGTAGCTCTGAGATGAGCTTTCCAGCTGATCTATTTATCTAACGTGATTCCTTCACCCAAACATGACTGGAACAGTGTGGGGACCAGGAAATAACTGCATTTTATTAATGAATAACTCTATTCCTTATTGTAAATGACAGTAGGAAAGTAGCATCTTCAACATTTCCTTGACATTGCAGATAGGTTTTCTCCTTCCATTTTATCTGTGGAGGTCTGTTGCTGTTAAATTGAGATCCAAAATGTGCTGCTTCTTTTTTAGTGTGTTGTGAATGTTCCTAAGAAAAAGCGTGAAAAAGGAGCTATAGTAGTTCTGCTAGACATTCTACCTATGTAGAAAAAATAAAAACACATTTGATGAATGACTGTGATTACTGAATCTCATTTAAATGCAACTCTACCTAATTCACACTTTCTCATTCACACACACACACAGAGAGAGAGAGAGAGAGAGAGAGAGAGAGAGAGAGAAACATGATGTGTAAAAATGTGTATGGGGGAAATTGCATACAAATGTCAATGTTGAATAGATTTCTATTAGACACCCTATATCAAAGAAAATTCTACTTCTGCATCTCAGCTGCTTCTGAGGGAGGAGTAGTAGCAGGGCAGGACCTATGGGAGGAGATGGCCCTTTTACACAGATCCTAAGGCTTATAGGTCTTCCAATGTCTTTGAAATATTTATTTATTTTCTTGCCTTTATATCACTCCTTTATTTTGACATGAAAACCAAGGTGAGTGGTATATGTTGCAATGGAAAACACTTCAGATTAGGACCAGAAATGCACCAACAGCTATTGAAGCTGAAATAGTAGCGGGGTGATGTGCTCCCCCCCAAAACTCACTCTGTTTAACTAAAGCTCATTAAAGGAAAATCCTACCATTATCTCTCTCTTGGCAGACAGGGCATGGTATAAGTGAGCCCACTGTGACTGGCAGCATTATGTAGGGTTCAAAATACTTCTGATGACAACATGGTTTATCCTATGGGGATTATCCAGTTTGGTTGGTTAACTGTGATTTAGATAATACTAAACCTGATAAACCAATGATTTGACTTGGTATAAAATCGCTTCCTATGTTGCGTGTGGATAGGTTTTTTTTATTATTTTAAAAATTGAATTGCTAGAATAGAAGTTAATTACTTTCATTATTTGGAAGCATAGCATTGCAACTCATTTTGGAAATTTCTTTCCAAAGAACTTCACTATAAATATATTGGAAGCAGCTACTGACATAGCTGAAAAAGTTAAGTCTCTTTCCCCCACTAACTAAGAATGTATTTATTACTTTCTGAAAAGAGATAAAATCAAGCTTATCATCTGTATGGTCAGCCCAAGGGGAAATGCCAAGCTTTTTCTAGTGGGAAGAAGCAATGTTCAGTCTAATTAACCTTGTGATTCTAAGGGCTAAATTCTTGTGGTGTCAAAAATAGATCTTCAACCATGCTCATCATTCCATGGTATATATGAAGAAGAGAATAGTTGATGCAAATGTCACATGGAATGATAGATATTTCATAGTGTGGGGATTAGTTTAAATATTAAGAATTATACTTGAATACAGGAACATATATCATATTATAATAAATCTTGCATAGTCTTCAAGTCAAAATACAGGGTCTCTAAGGGTTTTTCTTTGTTTCTTTTCTTCTGCGGGTGACTTTTGAAATCTAAATTAAGACACAAGCTCCCAGGACCATTTTCTGTGCAAAAACCACTGTAATGGTTCTCGAGTCCCCGTGGATGGGCACAAAATTTCAGGATGACAAAATTCTAAGCCAGGGAATTTCATGTTTGCAGCAGATTTTAACATTCAGTTGCCCGAGAAACTATTCCACCCACAGTAGGTGCTCATTTGTATGGGAGCTTCTGAACAGAGCAACCTTCCTTAACTGGCTGCCATGAGCCCTCAGTATTGTTGTCGTTCGACATGGGGCGGTAGACTAGGACTCAGGAGGAGGACGGGACTGAATGGTGGGAACCTCCGTTGGAGAAGGAGGGATCTCCCCTTTCCACCGCAGCTTCAGTCCCTTTGGAAGGGGATCAGGGTTGCCAGCTCTCCCCTCCAACCTTCCTGAAGAGCAGAGAGCCTCAATACAGGTTGGGAAGGGCTTTGATCAGCTGAGGAGGAGGCTGCGACAGAGGCGGCAGCGACTGAACAGAAGAGTGTAGCCTTGTCACATAGAATCAAATGCTACCTTCACAGGTGGAAGCTCACATACTCATGGAGTGCATGCTTGCAATCTTGGTATTCCTGTAAGGCAAGGGAATATTGTGATTGAGCACTCCATGCCTTGTCTTTAAAAGCTGGTGGGAGGTGCGGGGAAACTTGTTGGTGCATCTTCATTGCTTGAACATCTGAATTCTGACTTCTGAGCACTGTGTCTGCTGCTGACCCTATACTGTTAGTTCCCTGAATAAATAACTTTTCTTTATGTACAAGTATGAGCCTCTGTGCGTGTTGGGCAGGAGCCAGGATAGTGGCTGGTTTAGGGGGACATCTGATATGTGCTGTTACATTCCATTTTTAACACCATTATTTTACTGTACTGCCTAAGCCCTTAATCAAACAGCAGCAGGTTGCACACACAGAGAGAGCTATGTGTGAAGATTCTGTGTGCTTGCCTGTAAGCCAGCATGGCATAGTGGTTGGAATATCCTGCTAGGGCCAAGGAGATCTAGATTCCAATTCCATAAAGCTCCCTGGATAATATTAGGCTGAATACAAACTCTCAGGCTAACCTACCTTAGATAGTGGTTATGAAGATAAAATGGGACCTTAAGTTCCATGGATGTAAATGCAATAAGTAAAATATTGACTGCCAAAGAGATGAGTGCTGGTAAAATGCTGGAGGGAGCAGGCTCAAAAGGTAGTGTAAATTTTAGAAGAGGGAGTTAAAAACACATTGAGAAGCATGATAACAAAGGGCATTCTCAGCCTGAATGTAGTGTTTGTGGTGGAGAATGATGTTAACTGCTTAATGTTCCTAAAATGAAAGAGATGCTCAAGCCAAAATAAAAAAAACTTCCCACTGTGTGTGTGTTTCAGGGACTGTGATGGAGGAACATGCACGGACACATCTAATATTTTGTATGCTTGGGCAAGAAATGCACCACCAACAAGACTACCAAAAGGTATGAGATCTTTCACACTATGACATTCCAAATGAGCATGTGGTAGTAAGGATGGACATAAAATGTTTTCTTTGTGTGCGTAAATGTGTGGGTGTCTGTGTGTTAATTTGTAGTGACTTAAGTGCAATGCTCTGTATGTCTCTACTCATGGTTATTATTACTTTCCTTGGGAAGAATGGTGTTGTTCCTCTGGGTGAACTACTGCAAAAGGCTGTGCGTGTTTTGGTAGTTTCCCCACCTTTTTAATATGGAACTGAACAAATGTAATTCCACAGCGAACTTGTCTGCTGCCTTCTTATTACGGAGGAAACTTTTATGGTTTGTGAATGATGGATTGTTGGTGAAATCTATTTGGTTTGCAGCAGGATTCTGTCAAGATGATTCTTTTATCTTGTATTACACCAAGTAAAGTTCTGTGTTCCATATTCCCACCAACAGTGAACTAGGCCACTGTTGAAAAAAAAGAAAAAGAAAAGACATAAAACTTGAGATATCTGGTCTGTCTGCTTCTATTTGCTCTTCTAGCTTTTCATAGCCAGAATGAATGCATAACTCTCAGTTCCAGTGTTATATATCCCTTGAAGGGTACTTGAGGAATGATTCCCCTAGCAGAATACCTGTGAAAAACGTTGCTTGTGCTCTCTCTGTTTTAAAGTTATCAAGGATAATACCTTGTCAACTTCCGTTGTTAATATGAACATTGTGGGATTTCAATTTAAGTTAAATATTACCCACTGTTATTATTTTACTATACTATTGAAAATACACAAGCATACAATTTATTGAATTTCCACTTGTTGCTTTTTGTTTCATGTTAAGGTGTTGGATTCAAAGTGGGAGGAGAAGAGGGCAGCAAATATTTTGTACTCCAAGTGCATTATGGAGATGTTAGTGCATTCAAAGGTATGTATGGTCTTTGGATATGTTAATGTGATGATATGTGTAATAGCTATACTATAATAAGCCTGCAACTTACGTGATGTCTGTGTTCCGGGGATCACGCCTTAAGCCAAAATATAGTCCAAACACATTGGGTGCATTGGGATTGCCAAAGTATTTTTTCTTGGATGCCTGCCCCTTCCACCCCCTTTTTATTTTATTTTTTGCTAAGCGTGTAAAGCTAACTGTGCACAAGTCAAATGCATGTAAGTTGCGGGCTTATGTATATTTATATATTTGCACTGAACATTGCCATATTCTCGTGGCTGCAGACAGATGGTACTGCAAACTATAGGATGATGAGAGGCAGCCCAGGTAAGCTATAGAGGGTCTTCCAGAACAGACTGCAGCAGCAGCAGCCATCCTGCTCCACTGGCTGCACTGACTACCAGCCCTGGGACCCCTTGCCCCACGATCCATATCACTTTCAGGCCAACCACTTTCTCCCCTCCCCACCAGCTGGCATGGGAATTTGCTGTTGGCCCTGCCAATTAAGGTGAAAAGCTGGCCCAGGTGAAGCCAGCTTTTACTGCAGGAGCAGTATTAGCACGAAGTGGAGGAAGGCACCTACTGCCTGGAGATCGTCCACTGCTGCCAATTAGGATGAAGAGTCAGACTTGGTAAGGAAATGGATTGCTCCCCAGGCCAGTTGCCAGATCTGGTCACCTTACTCCTCCCAGGCTGATGGGTCATCCTCTTGGTTGCAACAGTTGCATGGGGTGGAAAGCAGAAGGTCTAAGCAGTTAGAATGGGGCAGGATGGGGTTGTTGAGTAGCTTGACCCCCCCACCCCCAGTAAAAAAAATAAAACTAAATTGAGAAAATGGCTAGTTATTGAGACAAGTTACAATAACAGTGGCAGCTTAAGCGTGTTCTAAATAATTTTAAATAATTTGGAGGTCGTCTGATTTGAAACTGACTATGTACTCAGGAAATTCAAATAGTGTAAACAACATTGTCACTACCTCTTCCTTCTCTGAACTTACTGTTATGGAAGGTAGTATGCATGGTTCCCAGTAGGTCAATGGCAGCATCTCTTTGAGTGTGTAGAAGCTGTTTCTTGAATTTGGCATATATTGTGCATTAAAAAAAAAAATCCCAGCAGTTTGTTAATGTAAAACTCATAGGTGTGACATCATGCCGTTTGTACTCATTTCAATAGCGATTTATCTTGTGTTCTGACCTTTTAATTTTTAGCAAGTAAAAATAGTTTCCAATTTAGGAACACCTGTCTGATAATGGCAGCAACCTACCAAGCCCTGTTGCTGGCCAGTGGAGGCCCCCATCAAAAGGAAGTTAAATTGCACTGTAATAGAGCTTGGTAGATTTCCCTCTCCCCATCAAGCTTCTCTCTAAAGGCCAAGTTTGCACTGGCATGGCTACAGCATAATCTTTTAACATTTTGGTTTTTGGCCCATTATTCTTTGCTGCAAAGTCTGTGAACCTTGTGCATTACATCCCATTTACAGTACATAAGATTTCTTCCTTCCACCATAATCAACATAATAATTCCAGTTTGGAAGATATACATTACTTTATTTTTGAACTGCCCCAAATGCACAAGCAGTTAAGGGGGGGTGGGGGGTATTCTCTGGCAAGTGATTTCAGCAAGCTCTCTTCATGGAGTTATCCTTATTGCTCTATTTAGCAATATCCCTACCCAGCATCAATTACACTATTTTCTAGAAATCTGACAAAATTTAAATTCCTGATACATAACAAATTATTTAGTGTTTATCAGTCTTTTTAATATAACTTACATTGGTTCCAATGCCTTAAAAAAATTTAAGCTGCAAAAAGAATATGTTCTTTTGTATAAGGATATCTTTTGACCATATTAAATTGGTAGTTTCTATTTTCTATTTACATTCGTGGCTTTACAGTCATCCTTTTTTCCAAAAAAAGTTAAGATGCTCATCTACACATGGTTTTTGCATAGCATTTCATGTAGTGGAATGCAAAGTTTAAGATTAATTTTTTATCTAGCCAGCTTTCATTTTCATAGTTGTAAAATATACTTAAGAGAATTTATGCAAGTACTTGCACTGCATTTCAATCATAGCAATCATATTCCCTAGTTTCAAAATTATTTGATTATATTTCTTAACACTGGACAAATTTATAGTAATTTTCATTTGTACCATTTTACAAACTAGGCAAAAGTGGAAACTTTGTGTTTCATGCTTCCATATTTTTGAGCTATACTCCTGGAACAATAAGCCTTATCTTAGGGTATTTCGACTTCGTAAACCTTTTAATGTATCTTCTGAGTGGCAGTTACCATTTATTTTTTCTCACTGATCAAAGAATTAGAAGCTGATATGCATATCACAGTGGATTTTGCTATATACACTATGCAATCCAGAAGTGCTATTAAACCACACTAGTAAGCACAGCTTCTTGTTTGATCTCTGTTGGAAGCTCTGCATAGAAAATCAGCTTTGAAAGAAACCTCCTTCTGAGGTGGGATGAATGCATTTTCCTCTCATTGCCACAGGGCAAATGGAAGCTAATAATTTATTTGTCCTGGAGCAATGTGTACTTGCTCTCTAGCTGAAATGCAAAATCAAAGGAATTATCCTAGGCTGAGTGGCAAATAGGGAAGATGATTTTTAAGATGGGATGTAAGGATTGCATTGTGTCTTTGCAATCTGCTTAGCTGATGCAGCACTTGCCAAAAAAAGCAAATGTTATGATCCCATTTCTTCCAGCTTATCAAACCTGCTGAGTAGAGAGCTCGTTAGACATGACCATTTTGGGAAGTGGGTGTCTAAAGTGATGGAAAGTAGGCCCTTATGTTGGGAGATTCTGCCAGTGTGAAAGGGGGTTCTTGTTGATACATCATAAATATTTAACACAGGGACAACCGTGGTGTTAGCAGAAATGAAAGACATGGCAGTTGATCTCATATGCAAGGCTGAAGCCTAGCCCAGATTTTGCTTTTGCTTTAGCACAGCAAGCAAATTTTTTCAAGTTCACAATGATGTGTGAGTTTAGAGAGCACAATTTTCCTTGAGTTTTTGCTTGTGATGTCTAGCTTATTCATAGAGTGCTTTTTAGTAACTCCAGATATAAAGGCAGCCGTACTAGCCCACTTGCCCTGAATGCTACAACATAGCAGTCTATTGACTTTGAATAAAGTAGAAACTGCTTGACCCTATTTTGAGCGAAATGAGTCTGCCCCAAATGGGTTGAAACAGAAGTTGTTCAAGCAAATATTTTCTGCATTCAGCTTCAACTTTGCCATATTTGTTAGTTCTCAGTAATTCTGCTATGTATATAAGTAGCTCTTTGCATTTCATTTAACATAAAAATACGTACAGCACGTCTTCAGGATTTTTTATTTTTTATTTTGCATGTATACCTGTTTTTAGAAAAATCCTCCTGTTTGATTGGGTGTGGATTTCATAAAAGCCCTAATATCCTAAAGGACACATCAAAAACAAATAGCTGAAATATACAATAGTGAGTTACAAAGATGTTGAATCTAAGGAAGTGACCTTCAAGTCTTCTTCAGTCTAAAGCTTCTTCTCTGACTAGTGACGTTTGCTGCTTCTGGTGACCACCATCCATGGTTGATTGGAACTGGAAGTTGTGGTTGTTGTTTCTGCTGCTGTTGTTGATGATGACTATGCCCCATCTTTTTCCTTGACAGGGACTCCAGGCTGCTTACAAATAAAATAAAACAGAAACACAGCTAAAATAATAGGGGGGAAACAATCACTTGTTACCTTCCACAGATTGCAAACAGTTGGTGTGACATCTCTGACTGGGTGTAAAATGAAAACAGTCCACAAGATTATTTGAAGAAGAACAAGAGATTGTAAAGTTCTCAACGTTGTTTTTTTTTTTAAGAGCACTGCTTTTCCACATATCTCTGTAGTGAATGAAACTCCTTAGTGATTCATCTTCCCTCCTGATATGTTTCCCTGTACTTTCCCCAAACTCACCTCACAACTCTCCCAATGTTGGGTGAAACATCTTTCAGCATTCAATATGAAATGAGAAAGGAAATCTAAAAAGCAGGGGGTCCACAGTACTTAGCAAACTTGGAACCATTAGGCTAGATAATTTATTTGTTTAGCAGAAAACTACTGACCTGTTATACAGTAGTAACGTCCAAAAACAAGAAGTATTGGATGCAAAAGAAAAACGTTCAACATTTGTTGTTTGATGCTTTGAATGTCTAACATAGACACTATGGGCTGTATCCAGTGTTCTTTGCCTGCCAGTTGCAATGACTTTTGCACTAGCAGACAGGTGAGTTTCAATGTTGCATAGCAGAGGAATCCATTGCAACTGTTGTGCTAGCAGAAACCTGTTTGCTCAGCAGATCAAAGCTACCAGCAACCAACTTAAGTGCTCTCTTGCGCAACAGTGTTCCAGCTGATGCAAAACATTTTTGCCAGCAGGACAAATATACTTTAGCTTAGCACTGCATTGCATATAGGCCTTTGTGGCAATAAAAATATTTTGCACCAGGAAGAAATATGTCTTCTAATGTCTTAGTTTTGCCTCCCTGCTTAAAATATATTGCTTGATTTTCAGCACGAAAAATAATAATCCTTTTTGGTTTTCAAAATATAATTACCAACTTTAAAGCTTCTGTAGTACAGTATATAACATGCATTCTTCATATTATTTCAACACTGAAAGAGAATTTGATGCAAATGCATCACCGGCACAGCAGAGTGACTTTGTTATGTGTATAGCTTGTCTAATAAGAAAACCTTATGCAGAAAGCATTTAGTAATCACACTCATGTATTAATGGAAAAATGTCAATGCTTCTACTTAATATCCATTTTTATGTTTTGTGCAGATAAACACAAAGACTGTTCTGGTGTAACTTTACATCTGACTAATCAAAAGTAAGTATATTTCTAACATCTTTCATGTCAGTTCCCCGCCCCCCTAAAATCTTCTTTTGAAGAGATCAATGTGAACTTTGTCAGAAAATTTATGAGAAGAACAAAACCTTATGTTGACCCTGGTGTACGCTGAAGCATATTGTTTAGGGGTTTGAGTGTGTGTGTGTGTTTAAAGAGACCAATTAACATCTTCAGATTTACTTCAGAATATATTCGATTCTTAAAATTGAGAAAAGGCAAGTTGGACTAAGTGAGATAATCAACTAGTTGACTTTCATGTCTTGGTAAATCAAATGTTTCATACATAATGTGTAGCTGCCCAGAATATTTCCAGAAAGTCTTGTATATCACTCCTTTTTTCCTCTTCATATTTGATTTTTAAAAGCTTGGATCTATCCATCTCTATTTTTCCCTTGACAAACCCAACTTCATACTGGTGTTGTTTATTTCATTCCTCAGATCCCAATTTCTTTGAAGTTGAAAGTTAGCTTGCTTCCCCTTTCCCTCCCCCCCCCACTAAATTTCACATCATATGAACCTTTTATGTGCTCATCACATCTCCTTTGCCCAACTGATTACTTCAACTACTGAAAGGATCACTCTGACCTGAATCATGCATTCAACCAAGGGTGGAACTGCAATAGCTTTGGTGAAGAATCAGCTGAAACCTTTCCCTCTGGTATGCACTGAGCCCTCTCACTAGCGCCTTTTTCAGATTTCTTTCTCCACCCCCCCCCCCCAGAAAAATCTGTGAAGCAGCTCTCTACATAGATAGGTACTGAGAAAGAGGTTTGGGGCTAAAACAGATTATAAATGTGTGGTCATATTTAAAATCTTTTTTAAAAGATAAGCTTTTTGGTTGTTGGGGATGTGCCCAATCAGCATCAGAAATGTTGCATCTCACCCTTTCAAAGTTTTGGAGATCCACACTTTGCACACTGAAGGAGAAACAGGAGTAACTATGTCTGTTTTTCTGTGCATCATCTCTTAGTGCAGAGGTTTTCAACCTTTTTGAGTCTACAGCTCCGTTGACCAACTACATTCTTTCTGTGGCTCCCCTGTGGGGTCAGAAGCCTAGTTATGCCATCCCTTGCCTGCAGAGCCAGCAGCCCCTCACCCCTTTTTGAACACCCTCCCTTGTGGAGTGTTCCCTCAGTCTCCTTTCCTCACCCCTCCCCTTGGGATTCCTCCAGGCAGTAGCCGCCGCCACCCCTAGTCTCTGTGCCGCTGCCCCGACCTTCCAGGACTCCTACTTGTCCATCCACTCCCAACAGGCTGGTGGACTGCCCGGTTGGGCTCCCTCACCTACTTTTTTGCTTACTCCAAGGCCACCACAGCTCCTGGCAACCAGCACCTGCTGGCCAGCCCCAGAGACACCATTCATCTAGGGAGCTTGTAGCCAGGGCTGCTGCAACAAACAGCCACAGAAGCCTTTGGGGGACAGAGATGTGAGAGGGCATCAGAGGAGGGAGGGATGGAAAGAGGGCCAGAGGCCAGTGTTGCCCACAGCATCCCTAACTATCATTCAAGTCACCCCAGGATGCCACGGCACACTGTATGAAAACCACTGTCTCAGTGTAACTTTTTTTTTATTTAAAAAAATTTATATTATGCATGATTGTAAGAAAAGCTCTGTATAAGTCTCCGTACAATGGATAAATATGTAGTAGTTTACTAATCTGTGTGTGTGTGTGTGTGTGTGTATTTGAATTCAAAAAGTGCTGTATCAGATCAGTTATTTTAGGAGCCATATAATAAGTGATTCAATGTATTTGATTTGAATTTCTCTCTCCTTCCCACCCCACTTTCTGTTTTTTAAGGCAGCCTATGATTGCTGGCATGTATCTTATGATGTCCATGGATACTGTTATACCACCAGGGGAGAAAGGTGATTACAACTCCCTCCTCCTACTAATATGTGCAACACTTTCACTGTAGGATATAATTTCATAGGAAATGTGTTATAAAACCTTTGATTAATACTGGAAGTAGTAATGTAACTTGTATATCCATTTCAATATGTAGCAAATTATAAGCATATTTTATTAGTAGACACACCAGCAGCACAATTTAGGAAAACAGATATCAATTCTTTTAGACTAATAAATTTTGAAAGCATTTCTTTTGATTTTTATTAAGCACAAACTCCTTTTAAACCAGTAGTAAGTCTACTTTTTCCAAAGCTTGAAATGAAGTGTGTATACATAGAAGAACTGCATGTTTGAATATTTAGATAAATGTATATTTCTATTTTTGTTTCTGAATATTAATGTGTCCTGGAATGTATATTGCTGATAGAAGTTTTTGCTTGAATACTTTTTGTATGTGTTTGTTTGTGCATGTGGTAAAGCTGTTCCAAGATGGCGTAACATGCATCTTTAATTATTACTGAAACATGATCAGCATTTTAATATAGCAAATGAATAACAGCTTTGCTTCTTTTAATGGACCACAGTTCAATGTTACATCTGAACCCAAAACTCTGCTTAGTCTTTACTGTGTTTTATTATTGAAATGAGCTGGTTCGTAAACCAAGTAATAAAATAAGTTTAAGACTACGCCTTTCTGAATTCTACTGTTAGCTAAAACCAGAAGTGAAAGCTTCTGATTTCATCATGGACACACCTAAGGGGAAGAGAGGTGAACACAAGCCTCAGGTTCATTCATGTAATGCAGCCATTGTGGTCTTTCATGATCCCAGTGTTAGACCATTAACTAATTAAGAAGTTTCTCATAAAATTGTTGGGGAACACTTGTTTGGTGTTTTCTTATTTGTTTGAAATGATCTGTTGTGCCCCACTCAGATTTCCCTGTATACTCCAGTACACATGGGAATCTGCCACATGTTTCGTATATAAGGAAACAGCTGTACCATGTATGTGAATTGATGCACACACAACATTGTCCCAGTAGAACAGTTCTTAAGAGCAATGTGTCAGTGAAAGATATGCCCATACTAATTTTTAGATGAATGAGTAGAGTCAGTAATTTTGCACACTACATTTCACATTGATGTACTTCTAATTAGATGGTTTGAGTTTTTAATTGCAACAATAGTTCCAACTAGCTGCTTCAACTTCAGTATGTACATGCCCTTTCCCCTGATTTCCTTATTTATCTCTTATGACAGCGGTTAATGCAGATATTGCTTGCAGTTATAAAATGTATCCAATGCACGTGTTTGCCTACAGAGTACACACACATCATTTAGGTAAGCCTTTTCATTTATTGATGATTGTCTTTTCAATCTGGTTTTGCTGTAATCCATATTAACTCATAATGTCTGAATTGAATTATGTAGTGTCAAAACTTGTCAATCAATTTAAATCTGAAGAACAACAGAAAAGCCTGGTATAAGCATGTTTTATACATCCAGTTCCAAGCTTATACAACACATAAAGTGGCTAAGGCAAGGTTGGGAAATGTGGCTGTTGAAATGTGTTGTTGCTCTCCAACTGGCATCCAGTCTGTATGCCCAGTGGTCCGGAATGATGAGAGCTGTAGTTCAACAAAAACTGAAAGGTTGTAAATTCCCCATCCCTGGCCTAAAGGCATGTGATTTAAAGGTGATTGGGGGGGGGGGTTTGGAGGGGAGGGGGGATAAACTGAGAATTTGGGGCAGAGGAAAACAGCACACTCAAAACAGATTTTAAGAAACTAATGTGAGCTCACAGCTAGCCATTAAGAATAGTATCAACTGTTTTTGCAAGATTTTGCGCTTCTTTGAGAGAATTGAGTTGGACAGTTGTTGAGCACCTTCTTAAAAACAGTTATAAAGTGAGGCTCATGCCTTAATTTAATCCTTGTCATTCATTCATACACACACACACACACACACACACACACCCCTTCATGATGTCCATTTATATATAGACAAAAACATTTTTTTCCAAAGGAAGGAGCATTGTTAACACACATTATGAATAAATGTGTGTTGCACCACATCACATGATGTCAGCTATGTTTTCAGCAGTTTGAAAGCTGGGTGTGCTTTGGGGGGAAATGGTTTGGCAGGCCGAACTAAACCCCTTGGTAGAGTTGCCCATGTCTGACAGGTGTTTGGGTGATAAATAACAGAAAGCACTCAAGCGTCTTAAAGTTTTTAATTGTTTAAAAACACAACCAGCCAACCAACTTTTTATACAATCTTTGAATTTATTTTATGAAATGAAAGTAGCATAACTGTAACAATCTGGAAAAAAATAATTATCTTGCTAAACATATGATACTTATACTCTTATAATTTTATATTTCAGGAAAAGTAGTAAGTGGATACAGAGTTAGAGATGGTCAGTGGACGCTGATTGGCAGGCAGAGTCCTCAGTTGCCACAGGTATGTTGGGCTGATGTTTGGGTGGAAGGTCTAAATCCCTTTCTTTGTGTTTCTGATATTATGTACTTGAAATTGAAATGGATACCTTGAATTTGCAGGTTAAGCTTGGAAAGACTGAAATTTCACATGTTGCATGAATTACTTGGAGTTGAGAAAGCTTTAAGATTTTTTAAAAGGACAAAAGCTGTACTTGTGTGGGGCCAGTTCAGCAATCGGTAGCCCATCTAGTTATTGGCCAGAGTCTGGCAGCTGGACTGAGTAGTCAGAACGTATCTTTTTGTTTATAATTTTTAGACTGCTTAATATAATCACAATCCAAAATGCGGTTTATGTAAAAAAAGAATAAAAAGAAAGCAACAAAATAGAGATGCATATGATTTACTGCAACAACTTAAGCATTGCAAAACACTCTGCGGCAAAATAAAACTTGTGACCTATTGAAAGTCATAGAATTGAAGAGTTGGAAGGTCATCCAGCTAACCCAACTCCTGCAATGCAGGAATATTTCACCCAACATGGGGCTTGAGCCCACAGCCACGAGATTAACTATCCAAGGCATTCAAGTATTTTTATCCAAAAAAGGTGTAGAGGTTATAATTATTAGACTTGTCATCAGATTCCTCTAATACAGTGTTATGTTGCTTGTAGGTCGAGTTGTTGCAATCAATCATATGCATCTCTAGTGAACGAGATCATGGTTTGCTGTATTGTTTTGGTGCAAACGTATGTCAGATCAGCTACTAAAATTAGCGTGACATGACCATTTTTCATGCTTGCAGTATCCCTTTTCCTTTTGCAATATAGAAAGGAATGTGATGAGAGACCCAAGATTATTCTTAAAATGAAAGCCCATTGTTGAAGGCAGAGAAACTTCAGTCAGTTGCCACAGAATCCAACACTGACAATAACATTACAGTGTTTCTGTTTATCATAATTTTAATAGTTTGTCATATTGTTATCAAATGCAGATGCGATGAGATGATTTCTTAATCTAGGTTTCTCTTGCAAGATGCCTGGATGCCTGCATGAGTTTCACCCTTGCTTGAAAGAAGAGCAGTCTCACCTCTCTGAGCTGCTGTGTGTCTCATAAGGAAGATTTGTGTTTTAAATGTGTTGCATGCTAGGCATTGTAGAACTCTCCTGCATTGTAAAACAATAACCAGTGGCTATTTATCTTGCCAGTAAGTCAGGCTTATGAAGTTCAGCAGACTCCATAGCAACCAAGATGACCACTATGATTCATCTTGTCATCAAATGAAAATCAGTGAATCAGATGAAAATCAGTGGAAATATAGAGAGTGCATCTCTAGGCAAGCTCAAAATACAGAATGGCATCTCTCATTGCTGGAAGGAGCACTGGATACCTGACTGTGAATGCTTAATGTAGCCACCTTGATTTCATGGCTGCAGTCTGCAGTGGAGTGTGCATATTTTCAGGGGGTGCACTTTACTATTATTTTTTAATCTCCTATTTGAAGATGTTCTCTCAGAACCCTCCAAATGAACCCATATTTGAAAAGTAGCATTGCTTAATGAAGCATTTATAAAGGGACATCAATAAAAATAATTTTGTGTACACAGGAACTCTTGAAAGATCTCTTGATACACTTAAGTAAATAAAATTAAATGAGTAAACTCTGAGTGGTTAAACTGTGACCTCCAGATGTTGTTTGATGATGATGATGATGATGATGATGAAAATGACAACTCCCTTCATCCCTGACCATTGCCAATACTGGCTATGGCTGCTGGGAACCTGAGGTTAGCCAGCCCTGAAGTAAGCAAGTGAACAGCGCACATGGATTGCAGCCATGATTTCCAAAAAGATGAATGAGAGGAAACACACTTTCTGCTAATCTGAAATGCTTGACCTATTTTGTTTTATTTCTCAGGCATTCTACCCTGTAGAAAACCCTGTTGAAATTAAGTATGGAGATACTCTAGCAGCAAGATGCCTGTTTACTGGGGAAGGCAGATCTTCAAAAACATTCATAGGGTATGTGTGTCTATACTTTAAAGATCTCAATGTTTTTTAGTGGCACTCCAGAATGACCTGTGGAAAATATTGTGTTAGTGTGTTCTTATTATTATAAACTGGAAAGAGGAGGTTGCTCTCTTCCATTTCTAAGGAAAATGGCATGTAACCCTTTCCCATTTCAGTTCAGCACTCTTAGTGTAGTCAAAGACCTGGTTATCCAGTAGAAGCCTACTGTCAGTCAGTATAGAAAATACTGAGCTAGATGGACCAATGATCTTCCTTGATGTAAGGCTACTTCCTAAACATTAAATGGCAGTTCTGCTAGGGATTATGATAAAGTTATTCATTTGCCAAGAATAAATTTCTCCAAGCAGTATGCATCTAGCATTGATGAAAGTCCTGTATCTAAAGTACAGTTACTTGAGCCTTGTTTCTGTGGTTACCTAGACCGACATGAGGATTATGAACTCCACATTCTTAAAATTTAAATATTTATAATCTGGATTTTTCATAAAGTATATCAGGGTGGTTTACAGCATACAAATATAATAAAAAGTCCATAAATATCCATAAAGAATAATTTAAAGCATCAATAAAATATCAGTAGATAGTAGCTGGTTAAAAAGAGAAAACTGTATTGTGAAGTCATGTCTAAACAGTAAAGTTTTCAGAACACAGCTGAAAGAAGGCAGAGACTACTCCTGCCAAACCTCTGCTGTCAGGGAATTCCATAGGGCAGGGCCTGCCACACCAAGGGCTTGGTCCCTAGTAAAGGGCAATCAAACACCAGGGGTGCCGGCAACCACCAGAAGTGACCCATGAGAGAATCTCAGTGATCAAGGTGGAGCAGATGGCTTTTTAAGGTACTTTGGACCCAAGCTGTGTAAGGCTTTGTGAGTTATGCCCAGCAGCAAATTGGCAAGCGGTGGAGAGCATTCTGTTAGAAAGACAGCCAGACTGCTGCAGGCAACTAAGCTGCTGCTTGATATTCCCCATTTTTTAAAAAAGAGAGAAACTCTCAGCCACACCTTGTATTTAAAAGCTAACCCCTTGGAAACCTTATTTCCCCCTTCCCCACATTTCATGTTCCCTTATGGTTTCATGTCTCCTCAAGATTGACTTGATATCCAGGGGCGTTTTCACCCACCCTTACATAATGCTGAAAAAGCGCTACACTACTTCCTGAAGTGTAAAACTGGTGTCATAAGAATCATAGAGTTGGAAAGGGACCACAATGGTCATCTAATCCAATTCCCTGCAATGCAGGAATATGCATCTCTCCCATACAGGAATCAAACCTTGGTGTTATCAACACTATGGCCTTATTTATGTCTAAATTCTCTGCTTCATTTTCTGGGTATTCCTGTAGATCCAGAATGAGGAGCCTCCCACCCCCAGCCTGGGGGGCTGTATTTTCCTCAATTGACCCTGAGGAAAATACAGCCTGTGGGCCAAGGCAAAAAGTGGGTGGAGCAGTCGATGTGACTCTTCCAATCTCATACAATAATCTCCATTCCAGCTATGTAAAAACCAAAGATTTCTGCACATGCACATCTCGTTCAAGTAAACATTCCAGCTGTGCAAAATCACTCAAAGAGGTCATGGAGCAGGGCCTGGAGAGAGTCATAAGGGCCAGATATAGAGATGTGGAGAGCCATATCCAGTTCATGGCCCTAAGGTTCCCCACCCCTGCTAGAGTAAACAAGCCATTGTGACCCATTCCTTTCTCACCCAAAGGAAAGGAATTAAATGCTTCTCGGAGGCAGGGGAAAGACTTGTTGCTCCACTAATTCCTGTCATCTTACTAACAACAAAAACAAACTAAACAGATTAATCTTCCAGAGGTGTGCTATGTCAAAAACCTTGACAGTGTTTTGATACTATTGAGATATGTAGATGGGTTAGATCACTCCTCTATTGCACTTGAGTGCTTTGCTTATATACTAAAGAGGTGGGTATCTAAATCACGTGTTGACGGGTTGCACTCAATAAAAGAAAAAGAAGCTTTAAACAATTTTTTTCAAGCAGCTTTCTGTGGTGGGCAAGAGATTCCACATTTTCAAAGGCTGAAATAGCCATTCACATTTGGGAAGGTCTGGTCTCTTTCATTCCCCCCCCCCCCGCAACAAACTGATGCCGTTATTGTTGCCATGGTGAATAAATGAATGCTGCATGATGCCACGAAGAAAAGTCATCATTGACGTCTTTGCTGCTTCCACCTAGTCCACCCCCACACCAGCTTGATGGTGAAAGCTAATTAAAAGAGCGGGAGACACCTTATTGCAGGCCACTTGCTGTTTTTTGAGTCTGTCTCTCAGGAGCCTGGCACTGCCCATTGAATTGATAAGAACTGCTGGAGGATATTGCAATTGTCTCTCAAAATAGAACATATCGACATACCAAATGTTAGAGAACTTTATTGTATTACCTAGATTTTAAATAGGTTACTACTATCGCTTCCAAGTCTATAGATAACTGTTACTTGTTAGGTTTCTGCCTAAAGTAAGTCCTCCCTGATGCTTTTCTGAAAAGCAGCATTTAAGTTGTGTGTATCTTTTCGTTTTGTATTCTGGGGTCTGCAGCATCTTTTAATCTAAATGGAAGATGCTGCACTTAGTGTCCCATGACATAATGAAGCTAAATTTTTAACTTGGATGTATACCCTGTGGCCTGGCAGGCAGGGAGGAGGGGGCCAATGAGGAGCATTAAATAGAAGAGTCCTAAATTAAAACTCTAAATTATTGATGACTTGTAAATGGAATACATCATCTGGGCAGAGGGTGTGTGTGTGTGTGTGTGTGTGTGTGTGTGTGTTTGTGTGTGCGGAATCTTCAGGAAGGAAAGAAATAGTTTATTCTGCTGTGTTCCCTGTTAGTGATCCTCTTGCATGCAGTCCACCAAGCACTGAGGGAGTTTGTGAAATGCATCCACCAAAAAAGCCATTGAAATTGATGAGGTTTTGCAGCAGTGCGGGGGTGGGGACTTGGGGGTCTGTGTTCACACCTGAGGAGCTGGGAGGTAAACTAGGGAGCTAATAATAAAAGCTCATTGCAGGTTCAAAATTCTAACTGTTCTTAATTTCTAGCATGGTTGATGAAAACTATGCAGACTGGTGTATATAAATGCTAAGCAATCGGCTGGAGATAATGGCCTTTATGTCAGAGGTCTTAATGCATTTTTTATGTGAAATGTTTAAAGTGTACTGTGGTCTAACCTTTTATCATTTGGGCAGTGGCGGTGGTAATTTTCTGTCTCTCCCATGCGATTTAATACCAGCCTCTACAAATGTGTTTCATCCTATGGCTGAAACTACTCACATGTCTTTCTCTGTTGTATTTTGCTATAGGGGCACAGCTAGTGATGAAATGTGCAATTTCTACATTATGTATTACATGGAAGCCAAACATGCAGTCTCATACAAGACTTGTACAAGGAACATAGACCCAGAGATGTTCAAAAACATACCACAGGAGGCAAACATTCCCATTCCAGTCAAGCCTGATATGACTATGGTCCATGGACATCATGAAGGTATGTTTTTTGGTTTTTAAAATTAATTGATAATATTAATGGAGAAAGAATGGTACGGTTGAGCGAAAGGATACTTGCATGGAAACTGACCAAACAAATAGACATAGATTTGCATTCCTGAGAGCTGGATTGGTGAATCTTGTTCAGCCCGAGAGTCACACCCCCTTTTAGGCCATTTTCCAAGGTGGTGGGCGGAGCCTGAGGCCAGAGTGGGTGGACCAACAGATGCAGTTTTTACCTTTGTATAATAGACTAGTTTCTATCCACACACCTCTCTATCCATCCAAACAAGGTGTGAATCTGGACGTGTGGCCTGGGAAAATCTCCAGGGGGCTGTTTCGTAAGTGGACCTTGATCCCAGCACACATGCCTTCTTTGCATTATATTGAATTCCACCCATAGTCCATTGAGGCATATGCTACCAAAGCAATTTCCATGCTCCTTCTGGGGAACTTTCTCTTAATTTTTTAAGACTAAACTATGTTTTATTGAAACAGGCCAGTATCAGAAACCATAGTTTGAGCTTGGCTTGTTGCAATAAAGTATGATTTAAACTAAACCCGGTGGCCCAGTTCATATAAAGCTGTGGTTAGTTTAACCAGGAAATGGATGCTTCCAATGTCCTCCTTGCAGCCATGTCAGAGGGTCAGGGATCAGAAAATAACTAATATCCTGCTCCAGCCTATTGCTGTAAGGAAGATTTTTGCTTGGTGAATCTGGTCTCCTTGCACGTCATTCCTTTGGCCAGAATTGCAACTGCAAAATCCTCACATTAGTTCCCTCAGTTCACTACTGTTGGCTTGTGTGCTCACAAACTTCCCACTGTGAATCATAAAAGACTAAATGACCAAGCAGCCTATGTGCATGTGTAGACTGAACAGTACATAGGAGCAAACACGGTCTAGGGGCCATGAGGGCTTCAGCCACCCATAAAATATTTGAAGGGGCCGGAGGCCCCAAAAGTTGATGGGCACTGCCATGTAAATGATTTGTGCACCACAGCATGTGATTGATTATGTGGAGCAGGGCTTACCTGGGCCCCCGCAATATTTTATTCAATTTGGAACCGCTGGAGCAGTAGACTATGTTAAATGAAGCTGTGCATTTATATCAGAAAATAAATTGTTGGATTGTACTGACTCCTTGCAATTAATCTGAGTTACAAAAGCCAGTATGTATATGTGCAGGTATCTGAATTCTATTAACTTCTCTTTTAGCTTTTCGATTTCTTTCTTAGATCATTAGATTTCCTCCTTTCTATTTTTCAGAAGCCAAAAGTGGAGATACAGTTTCTGTTATGCAACAGCCAAAAAGAGATGAGGAGGAGGTTTTAGACCAGGGTATGTATAATACTGGTTTCATAAAATAGATTTCAAAAATGTTTCAAATAGTAGCGATAATTGCATTCTTTGTATTGAGATTTATCAAAATAGTGGTAGCTGTTCAACAACTAGCATTTAAATCATCCCTACCATTGCATTGCTGCTCCTTGCATAATCATTCAAGAGGAAATAGTCAATTACTGGTCCCTAACCTTGCAGGTAAACTCATTAGTACAGTTTAATCTCATTTGATTTTCTTGTTCACAGATAAATTTGCTTAATACAATTGTCATTTATTTGTGTGCTGTATTGGGCTAGTAGGGTTTAGAAATGCAGATGATTAATTAAATGGTGTATAAATGTCTTCAATAAATAAAGAGTGTTCTTCCTGGAAGAAGAAAAAAGAGATGTTTTTAGTTTTAATTCTTGATTATATATGAAAAATATTAAATACTTATTTTGTTGGAGTTTTGTGACATAATGACCATTTTCAGTTTGACCCACTCATGTACAGAAGGAAGCATCTTAATGTGCAAAGAATTATCCCTGTGCTTTAATATTAACATGTAAGGAGATGTGGAATGGATACTAGTCCTTCTTTGTTGCATTTCAATACTGTATATATACAAAATGTGTGTAACTGTATGCATCCAGGCCTACAAACACTTCATTATGTCTCACAAGCCCAATGGGATGTTGTTATGGCTGAATCTTTCAGGATAACATTACCTAAGGTTGTATCCAACAAAGTGATCCTGTTAGCACAAATATTTTTGTTTGACTTTTTAAAGGACTCATTCTAAAGCTGCAATCTCAAGCCTTCTGTTTTACTGTCTTTGCACATGCACCACTTTGTAAGCCAAATAGTGGAGTTAAATAATTGAAAGAGCCTTGCATCTAAATTAGTAGTCTCACCAGCATTGCTGTTAAGCGGGGTGTATTTAATTCATCCAATTTTTGCAGATAGAGAATCAAGACTGAGAGAATCAAGACTGCCCTGAGTCTGATTCCATGGTTGAGCTGCAGTTTGAATCGCAACATTTCCACATATCCAAATATGTGGAAGAATTGCTAGGTTTAATCTTGCAATTCAAATATTTGAGATTGATTTAAATTTTACACACCTATTCCTCTGAAGCGACTTCTGTGGATTTGAAGAGGATCTTGCATGACAATTGTCAAGCTTAGCGATCCCTGATTAATCTGGATGGTACTCATTCTGGGTTAACTAGTGAATATGTAATGATTTAACATGGTGGTTCGGAAGCATTTTTTAATCACTGAAACACTTATTCTGCTTTGCCGATTGTAACTTGTCTTGTAAAAACATCCTCCAAACAGAAGCTGCAGTACAGCTTTGTTTAATAACAAATCTCTACTTGGTGTGTATGTGTGAGCGTGTGTGTGTATATATCTCTAACATGTTTCTATGGAAACAGGTTCTTTAGCTTTTGTTGGTCAAAAAAGAAAGCAAACCTCTTTAAAAATGAGTGGGAGTTTCTGTAATTTTAACAGGTTCATTTAAATTCTCATACACCATGTTTTTCTTGCTGACTTTAATTGCGGTAGTTCCAGCGAATACAAGTTTTAATTGCTGAAAGAATTAAAACCAATTCTAGGACTGGTTCTGGGTGGTTAATCATTAAGGTGTCCTTTTAAAATTATTAATGTCTCTGTGTACCAATACATTTTCCTAAATTATGAGTGAAGTGCTGGATAATGGATTGCTTTTAAATTTTGCATTGACAGTGAATCTCCTTAGTTTCCAGCTTTTATTTCTTCCTTCTTATTGTCCAGTTGGGCTACATTCTTGTATTCATTCTCCTTCAAAAATTGTGTGAGGTAGGTCATTGCTGTTCTTCTCCATGATGGGGGATTGAAATGAATCTTTGTTTATAGTCATAAAAGGAGTGTTGTGACTAAGCTTGGGAGTCGGATTGAGGTCTAAACTGTTTTGTGCCATGTGGAGCTTGAAAAATGTATTTGTATTAAACAATATAGCTACTTACATATAACTGAAACACTGGTTCTGGAAGACAAATGGCCTTGGGCACAATGGTGATGTGAAGTTGTATTCTTTATGAAAACTGAGAAAACACACCCGAACTTAGTTGGATTAAGGTGGAATTGTAGCATTAGTTTGGGGGCTATGGGTTTCTGAAAGCTTGTGTAACCAACTTATTCTGAAAGAAATACTTAAGAAATGGTTATCCTATTGGTACAGTGGTAACCTCGGGTTAAGTACTTAATTCATTCCGGAGGTTCGTACTTAACCTGAAACTGTTCTTAACCTGAAGCACCACTTTAGCTAATGGGGCCTCCCGCTGCCACAGCGCCGCCAGAGCATGATTTCTGTTCTCATCCTGAAGCAAAGTTCTTAACCCGAGGTAATATTTCTGGGTTAGCGGAGTCTGTAACCTGAAGCGTCTGTAACCTGAAGCGTATGTAACCTGAGGTACCACTGTATGTTAAACACCCCATTTTCCTCTTCTCACTGTACAGCTTTCGTCTGTTTTTTGCATTACTGAAGTAAAGTTGTCTGCATTTAGTGTACAAGCCTTTGAGCTGCTGTTTTATCACCCAGGAATCTACTTCATCATCCCTGGATGAGACTTCATATTCTATCTTTTCAGTGTAGGAGGAGTGGGTTGCATATGTAGTTCTCGATGAGAAGTTGAGATTGCCACAGCGCCAGAGTGCCTAAGGCTTCAAGCAATGCAGAATCAGCTGTTTTAAAGTGCCCATACAAAAAACAGTGTGATATCTAAACAAATGAAATGTTTTCCTCTTGAGATATTTCTGTTCTGCCATTTGGACGAATATAGCAATAATATCAGAAAGGTGTTGAAGGATATAAATAAATGAGAGGGTTGTTTAATTCATCTCATTTGGTATTATTTATCATTTAAATTTATTATCAGTCACAAGCCTTCTTTAGGCAGCAAATAATAACATTAAAAAATCTCTCTGTGGAAAAGTTATAGATAAAAGCAGTTGGCAAACCCACTTCAGTAGCAACATCAAATTCCATTAAAAGCTGGGGTGGGGGGTGGGGAGAGGCATGTTTCGTTGTTTCCTAAAAATCTGAAATGCAGGATTTTTTTGCCCAAAGTGGGTCTTGAACCAATGACTCATGTTCTACTGACTGAGTTATCCCTCAGGTAATGGAAGTTCCTGAGATGAAACATCCTGACCAAAACAACCTTGTCTTTTGCTGCTGCCCATTTCACCATTTGGGCTTCAGACTTGGCCTTCTTCAGTGGAAGCCGCATGTCGCTCCTATTAGCTGCAGAGGTACAATAGGGGATAGTAGTCACTCATACTTGGTTCATACCCTAAATGAGTGTAAGCCCTCAATATGCCTTCACAGTTGGAAACTTGGCTCTGTTTGGGGATGGATAGGGGCCATTTAAAATTAGTAAATTTTGATGTATTTGAACCGGGGGTTAGACAGATTCGTGAAGTATCCATGGCTTCTAGTAATGTGAATGCACGTGCATACTAGTTGCTACGAATCAGGAGTGGCACAGAGTTATTGCACTTACATCCTGTTCATGGGCTTCCCAAAGGCATCTGGCTGGCCACTGTGATAGTCCTTTGGTCTAATCAAGTAGGACTCATCTTATGTTCTTAAGCTTGTTCTTTGCCACTGAGACACATGGTCCCATTGGGTATTATTGCTCTTTGGGAGACAGGAATGATGATGATGACGATGATGATAATTTATTTATAGCCCACCCATCTGGCTGGGTTTCCTCAGCCACTCTGGGCAGCTCCCAACAGAATATTAAACCCTTTATCTCAGAGTCGTGGCTCTCACTTGCACAAAACAGCTTTGAAATAACAGGAATGTGAGGTGAATTATCATTTTGCTGGCTTTTGTAATAATGATGCCAGAAGGGAAGTTTGCATACTGTCAGGGAACTGCCATCGGAAGGAAGGGAAGTGAAAGGGCTCACACAGGTTGGGAGAGACTCAGCAGCTGAAGAGGGAACCAGTAGGGGGAGAGGAGCTGGGCTGAGGGAAAGGGAGCTGGAGGGATGGCTCAGAGACACTTCCAGCGAAAACAGTGGGGAGGTTTCAGGACCTCCTGTAGGGACACCCACTCCTCGCCGGAAACTGTCACGCAGAGAGTCCAGAAGACGTGTTTCCGTTAAGGAGCTTTTATGTTGGAAGCGATTCCGAAAGCAACCACTGTCGGAATCTGCCAGCGACTGACGGAGCCATGTTTAAGGGGCTCCGTTACAGACAGAGGTTTGCAAACTTGACCAAACTCTGAGGGACTAGGATTTTACACACAAGCAGCTCATCGTCCCATCACAGCATTCCGACAGTCTTCGTGAGCAGCTTGTGCAGGAGAAGGCATCATGAGCAACCCAGCCGGAACCGGAGAAGCAGGAGCTGGAGCGGGTCCAAGCCTGGAAGAAAGGTACCGGGTGTTGGAGGTCCAGCTAGCGCTGCAGACGGCGAGGCTTGAGGAGAGGAGGGCTCAGGATGCAGACAAAAAGGGGAAAGACACCCAGCTCGTCAGAAAGGTACCAGGATTGGTGCAGAAGTTTGGGGGGGAGCCCAAAGACTATCATGGCTTTCGGACAGAGATGCAATATGCCCTCAATCTGCAGTTTGATGAATTCCCTGACGAGGAATCAAGAGTGGCTTTCGTGATTGGGCATCTTGAAAAGGGGGCGAGAGACTGGGTTAGACCCCTGATGGCAGCGAATAGTGACGTCCTAAAGGACACGATGAAGTTCTTTCGCGCCATGGATCTGATGTTTTCCAGCGATATTGAACAGGGAGTGGTCCGCAGACAGTTAATGGCTTGCAAACAGGGGAGCCGATCTGTCCGTGAGTACTGGACTGAATTCACCATGTTGATCCATAAATTGGGGTGGGATCTATCGGCGGAACCCATTCAAATGCTTTTTGAAGAAGGGCTTTCTTCGGCTGTGAAAGACGAACTTTCCCGGGCGCCCAGGGCGGAGTCTATGGACCAGCTGACCAAATCAGCGCTGACCATAGGAGCGCGCCAGGAGGCGAGAGCATTGGAGAGGCGGGAAGGGAAGGGGGAACGTTGGAAGGAGTTCCGCATTCCAGACATTCCAGAGCCAACTTTCCCGCCGGCAGAGCCGATGGAAATCGGAACAGCGCGCGCGCGCGCAGTTTCAAAGCCCAGTGAGGGGGGAAAGAAGGAGGGAAAAGGCGCCCGGAAATGCTATCTCTGCCAACAGCCAGGTCACTTTGCCAGAGTCTGCCCCCAGAGGAAGGAATGGCAAGGGATGGTAGGAGCTGTGGAGGGAAGAGAGGAAGAAATACCGAAGCAAGTAAAAGCCAACGCCTGGCTGCCACCGTCGGGGCACAGCAGTCAGGCCAAAGAGCAGTGAAAGTGCCCACGCCAGAACCTCCTAAACCCGCCCTAGTGATAGAAGTGGCGCTAGAGCTGCCAAACGGACACCCTCTAAAGATAAAGGCGCTGTTGGACTCAGGCAGCTCCTGCAATTTCATGAGCAAAGAGTTTGCAGCTGAACACCAGATACAGACGATCCCTTTAAGCAACCCCCTGCAGGTGACCACGATCGATGGCAGGGAGCTGTTGGGAGGAGAAGTCAGCTTGCAGACCGTCCCAATGATAATGAAGGTGGCAAGGCACACCGAACTGATAGCGTTTAATGTGGCCACCTTGGGAGGAGCTCCCATTATATTGGGGATGAGCTGGCTAGCGTTACATGATCCGCTGGTGGGCTGGCATCAGAGAGTGGTTTCTTTTGGTTCAGCACATTGCTTAGAACACTGCAAAGAGGGAAAGGGTTTGGCAGGGGCCCAAGCCACCCTAGCAGGGACTGAAGTAACGGAGAACGTGAAGGTACCACGACAATACGCAGATCTCCGCGACGTCTTCAGCGAAAGGGAAGCTGACCAATTACCCCCGCATAGACCCTTTGACTGTCAAATCAATTTACTCCCTGGGGCACAGCTCCCTGTAGGCAAGCTGTACGCCATGTCAGACAGAGAGATGCAGGAGCTAAGAGAGTTCATTGACAAGAACCTGAAGAGAGGGTTCATCAGAGAGTCCAGGGCGGTGGGGGGCAGCCCAGTGTTTTTTGTGGATAAAAAAAACACGAACAAGCCGAGGCTTGTGTGTGACTTCAGGGCCTTAAATGCAGTGTCAGAACCAGTGGCTTTCCCTATGCCCAGGATTGACGACATTTTGACAAGGGTCAGGAAGGGAAAGATTTTTACTAAACTGGACCTAAGGGGGGCGTACAACCTGATACGAATAAGGAAGGGGGATGAATGGAAAACCACCATGTTCACCCCTTTGGGGGCATTTGAATATTTAGTTATGCCCTTCGGCCTACAAGGAGGCTCCGCGTGCTTTCAATCGTTTATGAACCACGTCCTGGGGCCTTTGCTTTACAAGAATTGTGTGGCCTTCTTAGACGACGTGTTGGTGTATTCTGAGAATGAGGAGCAGCATGTGAGAGACGTCAGAGAAGTGTTGAGCAGGCTGCAAGCCAACCAGCTGTGGGTGAAACTGGAGAAGTGTCAGTTTCATACCAAGGAGGTGGAATTCCTGGGGTATCGCCTGTCAGACAAGGGATTGGCCATGGATCCCGGCAAGGTCCAGGCGGTGCTGGAATGGAAAAACACCCAAAACAAGGAAGGATGTGCAGAGGTTCCTAGGATTTGGGAACTTCTATCGTAAGTTCATCCGAAACTTTGCCCACCTGACGGCGCCCATTACGGACTGTCTCAGCAGTAAGAAGAAGTTCGTTTGGACTGAGGAGGCGGAGCGAGCATTTGAGGAACTAAAAAGGGCCTTCGCCTCGGAACAACAACTCCTGCATGTGGATTTACAAAAACCGATGAGAGTGGAAACTGACGCATCAGACAGAGCGATTGGGGCGGTGCTTCTGCAGCCAGGGAAGGAGGAGTCAGAGTGGAGACCGTGTGCCTTTTTTTCGCGAAAGCTGAACAAATCCGAGAGGAACTACACGGTGTATGACCGAGAACTACTAGCCATTCATGAGGCGTTCCGGAGATGGAGGCACCTGCTAATTGGCGCACAACATAAGGTGCAAGTGTGCACTGACCACAAGAACCTAGAGTATTGGAGGACGGCACGAGTGCTCAACCAACGGCAAGTGAGATGGGCCCAGGAGTTCTCCAAATTTAACTTTGAGATTTGTTACGTGCCAGGCCCAGAGAACATTAGGGCGGACGCTCTCTCACGCAAACCTGAATATTTGGAGGAGGAGGGAGCACCCGAAGAGAGACATGTCATTCCAGAGGACCGCTGGGTGTGTGGGGCGGCATTGGTGGGACAAAGAGAACTGGTAGAGGAAACAGAGAATGATGAATACGCCCAGAATAAGCTCAGAGGTCTTAGGGGTGAGGGAGAGGAACCAGGGGGTTTCGAGGAAAGAAATGGAGCTTTGTATTACAAAGGGGCACTGTATATCCCTGAAGGAGACTTAAGGGGGAGGGTACTCAAGCAGTTGCACGACAGCCCCACGGCGGGGCATTTTGGACAACACAAAACCATGTGGTTGGTCACCAGGGAATTTTGGTGGCCTAAGGTGAGGGAAGATGTACGGGAGTATGTAAGAGGGTGTGAGCAATGCCAGCGAGCCAAAGGGGAGAGGCGGGCACCGGCGGGGCTATTAGAACCCTTACCAACCCCAGAACGACCTTGGGAGGCAGTGTCGATAGATTTTATGACTGATCTGCCGAAGTCCAAGGGGAAAACAGCCATCATGGTGGTGGTAGACCTACTAACAAAGATGTGCCACTTTGTAGCCTGCTCGCATGCAGTCACGGCGGAAGAGACAGCGAAGTTATTTGTAGAACACATTTTTAGGTTGCACGGGGTGCCATTGAGGGTGGTCTCAGACCGAGGAAAACAATTTACTTCCAGGTTCTGGAGGAAGCTCATGAGCTTACTGCAGGTGGAGGTCAACTTTTCGACTGCCCGGCACCCTGAAACCAACGGGCAGGCGGAAAGAGCAAACGGGGTCCTCCAGCAATACCTGAGGTGTTATGTCAATGACAGAGAGAATGACTGGGTAGAAAAGTTGGCGCTGGCGGAATTTGCCTACAACAATGCCGAGAATGTGTCCACAGGGATGAGCCCCTTCTTGGCTAATTATGGGTGTCATCCCAGGGCTTTCCCAGGGGGAGAAGGGGAGAGATGGGGTGTCCCGGCAGCCGAGCATTTTGTAGAAGAAATGGAAGCAATCCATCGTCAGCTCCAACTCAACTTAGAAAGGGCGAAGGAAGAATACAAGAGGCAGGCAGACAAGAACCGAAGGGAAGGTGAAACCATAAGGGTGGGAGATAGGGTGTGGCTGTCAACCCAAGGGTTGCCGTTCAAAGGAGGTTGTAAGAAATTAAGACCCAGGAGATTGGGTCCCTTTGAGGTCATTCAACAGGTCAACCCAGTGGCTTTCAGGCTCCGGTTACCCAACCACATGAAACTGCACCCAGTATTTCACAGGTCGTTACTGTCACCGTATGAGGGGGGACGAGAAGGGATGGCCACTCGGGGACCGGTCATAGAAGAAAGGGAATGCAGCAGCCATGTGGCAGAAATCCTCGACGCCAGATGGAAGGGGGATCAGGTGGAGTATTTGGTAGCGTGGGAAGGAGAACCGGAGTCAGAAAACACTTGGGTAATGGCAGAAGATATCAATGACGAGGTATTGATAGAAACGTTCCATCAAAGGTTCCCAAGGAAACCTCAGCCTGTGGAGAGGTTCCGGAGGGAATACTTTGGGACCACCGATGAGGAGGAGGAGTTGGAAGGATTCTCGGAATCGGAAGGGGAAGGGGAGATGGACTCTGAGGAGGAGGAGTACTTCGAGACCAGGAACCGCAACAGGTGGAGAGAAGTGTTCGGGACATCGGAAGATGAAGGAAGTTCATTCCGGGGTTTTGCCTCCTCACCGCCCGTAGAGGAGGGGGCGAGAGGGGATGAAGGGGGCCCTGGAGGGGAGGTGGATGTCAGGGAACTGCCATCGGAAGGAAGGGAAGTGAAAGGGCTCACACAGGTTGGGAGAGACTCAGCAGCTGAAGAGGGAACCAGTAGGGGGAGAGGAGCTGGGCTGAGGGAAAGGGAGCTGGAGGGATGGCTCAGAGACACTTCCAGCGAAAACAGTGGGGAGGTTTCAGGACCTCCTGTAGGGACACCCACTCCTCGCCGGAAACTGTCACGCAGAGAGTCCAGAAGACGTGTTTCCGTTAAGGAGCTTTTATGTTGGAAGCGATTCCGAAAGCAACCACTGTCGGAATCTGCCAGCGACTGACGGAGCCATGTTTAAGGGGCTCCGTTACAGACAGAGGTTTGCAAACTTGACCAAACTCTGAGGGACTAGGATTTTACACACAAGCAGCTCATCGTCCCATCACACATACATACAGCATGATATGTCGACAGCTGTTTGATTTTCTCCCCCCCACCATGCCACACCCTTCATACTTGAGTTTATTTGGGAGGCAATTCCTCATGGATGTTTGGACAGGTACCAAAGTAGAAGATATAGACACATCACCTACAAAGGGTGCTTAGGCATACAGGAATTGGATTAATCCCTTGTATGAGGAAAGGTATATGTCATAACTGATTTTAAAATGCAGCTGTGACGATGGCGACGGTGGTTGTGCTGTGGTTTCTGTAACAGTAGAAAGCATCTGATAAGAGTTGGCCATAAATGCAGTAGTATGTGGTTGAAGGAAAGCAACATTAAGGATGTTTTATCAAGCATGTTAGTGGGGATGGCTTAACACATTATGTTCAGCTCCAATTTGCTTTGTTCATTTCACCAAAATTGGCCCTATTAACTCTGATAATTATTTTCTGACAGGGGATTTCACTGGGGACATTCCCCTTCCAAAGGCTGAAATTGGAAATTTAGCTGGAACCGTTGAGCCAGGACTGTTTATAAACATGACAGACTCTCTTAGGGTCATTTTGAAAAGACTTAATTTCCCCCCTTGCTGAGTTCTTAAAATTGCATTTTCCGTGAGAGTCCTGAAGCCTTAACTTACCATTTACGTTTATTATTGCTTTAATGTGAAACTTTTAAGAAGATTTTATGACATGGTTCCATAAATGCATTTTTAAAAGAAGTCTAAATAATTGAAATCCTTAACCTTTTAATTCATTATCCTCTCAGTCTAATGGAAATACTTGTGAGCCAGCATATTTGCGGAAGTTAATGGTTGTGTCACCAAGGCGGGGATATTTATTTACGGACTGTTTACAGCCACCAATCCAAAACAGAAAGAAAGAAGCATAAAGTGATAAAGGACTAAGCCCTTTCCTCCAGTGCAGAGGTTGAATAGATCATTTAAAGTATTTATATTCCTCCTGCTAACCAAAGAGCTCAAGGTGATTTAGGTTATCTCTAATATACAACAGAACAGAGAAGAATTGTTAGGAACAGGCACAGATGTGTACAAGTCCCCCTTCTCAACACTGGATATTCCAGCTGCTGCTGCAGTACTGAGCCACAGCAGATCTTCAAGGAGGCAATTGCTTCCTCACCCAGGATGCTTGTTCTGATGTCTCCTGTTGTTTCTGGCTCATGGTTGCTGACACAAGAGGCACTGGAGGAAGCAAATGCAAGTCTCCCTTAGTCCTTAGATCAGCCTTTCCCAGCTTAATGCCTTCCTGTTTGTTTTGGACTACAGTTCTCATCAGCCCCAGCCAGCATAGCCAGTGGTCAAGAATGATGGGAGTTGTAGTCCAACACAGCTGAAGGGCACCAGATTGGGCCGGTTGCTTTAGATCAGGGTTCCTCAACCTCGGCCCTCCAGATGTTTTTGGCCTACAACTCCCATGATCCCTAGCTAGCAGGACCAGTGGTCAGGGATGATGGGAATTGTAGTCTCAAAACATCTGGAGGGCCGAGGTTGAGGAAGCCTGCTTTAGGTGTTCAAGCTGTCACTTGCCTTCTGAGTCTCTGCTCTACAGGGACTCTATAAGAAGAAATTATCTAGTCTGGAAATGGCTGCCAGAGGAGTCAAATGTCAGTCCCTTTCAGGTCAGGGCTCCCTCCCTCAGGCTGCCACTGCCGATGTGCCTTGCAGTTTTGGCTCTTGGTGGCAAGATGCAAATTAGAATAAGATGTAGCACAACTGAACACATGTCCAGCTGCCGACAATTGCTGGCTCTTAACAAAATTGTTGAGTAGAACAATATGTTCTTGATGGCTTGCGCTGACGCTGGCCGCACATAAAACCTGCAGACGGCGAAGAGCTTGTTGCTGCTGCTTTGTAAGCAAGTGCGTTTACATCAGCAACAAATTGGATCCCGTTCAAATCTACCCAGCTAGTTTTAAGTGATGTGTAATGAGTGAATGAATACCTCCCTTTCCTCCTTTCTTTTGAATTTTCTTCTTTCAGGCTTCTACCAGACCTTGCTTTTTTATTTTATTTATATGTCATATACTCTAGTGTGCTTCAACAGTTGTAAGCTGCCCTGCTTTGATAACAGTAATCTTCAGATTGCAAGTGGAAGAGTGTGTGGTGCACATCTGGAGTGCTCAAGTGAAATATTCTACTGTATCTTCTTTAGTTACGATTGTACTCAAATGCGATAAAAGGGCCTAGATCTAGCAAACCTTGAGCTTGCATCACAGTAGGTGCATATTAGCTATTCTTTCCTGAATTCTGGATGCATATTCTGAATATGTTTGATATGCTTATCATTTCTGAAATAGTTGAATTAACAAAGTTGTCGATCTTCTGAAAAAAAGTCATATTCAACACACAGGAAACAGACTCAAGTGAAACCAGGCAACATAGGAAATGGGGGTGGGGAATCCTTCCTGGCAGTCTTCATATAAACATGGTGCAATTTTCTAGCACAGGCAATCTAGCTAACAACACTGGTTGGGGGGAAAGGATATTGGCTAGGTATGGAACTTTAAATAACACAGATAATGTATAAACCAGAATGTTAGGAATCTGATATAACTAAAGATATTAAAAAATATATGAGTCTATCAAACATTTCTGTGGGAGAATTTACCAATCTGTAATTTTTCCACCATTTCCAGGCTAATGCAGTTCCAAAAAGCATACAGTAGGGGAAAACACACAACCACAATTGCAACTGGTTCACTTCCAGATTGTATTAACATTCTGTAGAATCTAGTGAAAAATTGAATATATTTCCTTTCAAACCGGTTTCACTTCTGAATTTCTGCTTCCTGTAAATGGAAGGCTATTAGTAGCAAATTTCAGAGGAGGTAAGTACACCAGTGTTCCGATGCTAAATAATGCTAAAATAATCCTTCCTAAAGTTATGCTCCCCCCCCCCCCCCCATGGACAGCCTTCCAGAGGCAAGGGGCCTCATTTGCCTGGGTTCTGAAATGCCTTGTCAAAAAAAGGCATTGTTGTGTAAATTTAAGGACTGCAACAGCCTGTGATTTATGTCAAGAGTTCCTGAGCAGCCAGAAGTTTTGAATCAAGTTGGCTTTTAGGAATAACTTCCTATTTCTGCTCTTTGTCAAGCTCACAACAAAATCTTGCAGTCTGTCCGCCTCCTCTGCCTCTTTCTCTTATCTGTTTTTTTTTCTCTTTCTCTCTCTTTTTCTCTGTGCAGGTGATTTCTATTCACTCATTTCCAAGCTGCTAGGAGAAAGGGAAGATGTTGTTCATGTGCACAAGTATAACCCTACAGAAAAGGCAGAATCAGATCTTGTAGCAGAGATTGCTAATGTAGTCCAGAAGAAGGATCTTGGTTGGCCTGATGCCAGAGAGTTTTCCAATAAAGATGAAAGGGCCAATGCCATTCTTGTCAGAGACAGAATCCACAAATTCCACAGATTAGAATCCACCCTGAGGCCACCAGAGAACAGGCACCTTGCTTTGCAGCCACCTAAACCTGGCAGTGGGAACTGGGAAAAAGAACGTACAGGAGGTGGGTTAGGGTTGTGTCTTTTTATTTTAAAATGTTACCATATCCAATACTATAAGCTACTCTGTACATTAGCAAAATTGGAAGAGAACATCAAATGATTTTTTTAAATAAAAAAAAATTGAAGTTTTATATGACATTCCTCTCTTACATCAGATGTTCCGATGAAAAATTCATTTTGTTCAACATAAGAGTCAGTAATCACTGAAGCAATGCTCACATTATCCTTCCCATTTGTGGCAAAGGTTTAGTAAGTTTTGTTTCATGTGTATGTTAGTTGTCAGCTGTACAGTTTGGTGCTATGTATTATGTGAGAGATTTATTTGATACATTATTGTATTTCATACTTTATTTCTAAAAGAAAAGACTAATTTAGTATCAGAAGTTTTATTTTTGGTATATAAACAGAAAACCTGAGCTGGAATTATTTGTTACATTTTTCTAAACTGAGTAATCCAACTTGAACATGGTAAATTCAGTTATTTGACTTTGTTTTTCTTACTGTGCAGCTGGCTTTATTACACACTCTCCTGTGAGGGTAGTTATGCCCTCTGTATTTTTCAGCTTGAATGCCTTGTTGACTAGTAACAATATGTTATGTGCATTTATATTATATTTTCATTGTGCTTCTCTCTTTCTAAATATGAAACATTATAGTTACTTCTTAAGTAATTTTCTAGAAACATAGAGCTGGGATAGGCAATGATGGCATGGAATTAACTACTCATGCGGTAGTTGTATGAGTCATGCAACATCAGTGGAAGGAATTTAATGACATTGCAGCTCTTCTTTCCTAATAATAAGATTTGTACTGATTCTTTCCCTTTCCCCAAATAAGAGACAAAGAGCCGCAATTCATGCAAATACCTTTGTCCAAGGATATGCTGTTTGTATAAGTAGACCACCCTTACGAGCAATTATTTGGATAAGTAATTACAATGGCTCAATTCAGACATCATACCTAATAACAGTTTGTACTAACCATAGCTGAAAACCCAAACCATGGTTCAGAACTGTTTGTTTGCACCAGCTCTGCCATTTTCATAGCGTTCACCTTAACACATCCAATCCGTGTTGTAACAACTTATGAAGGCAGAGAGGTGGATGTAATTGTGGTTTATCGATTCAGACACCATGCCAAGCACACAGCTTGCAAACAATTATGAAACCATGATTTCTTAGTTTTTCAGCCAGCAAACCAGAATATGGTTTTCCAGTTCATGCATCGTGCCAAACTATAGCTTAAGCTTTTTAAACCATGGTTTGGCATAACTTCTTGAGTTGAGCCAATATCTGTGTTGTCTTTTTTAGTTTGAGAAAATTTCAGCCAACATTCATGGTACAGGACAGTGACACTTGCCAAATGTATTGTTCCTTGCAGCTTTAAATGATTCACAATCTTCCTGGTTCTGATTTTCTATTTGAAACATTAGTGTGGAATGCTTCCTGTTAACCTGGTGTTAATGTATGCTGTTTTAAATGACCACCAAGCCTTTGGTACACTGTGGAAGTTTAATCAGGTATCTGTGAAACTGATTGCCTGTTTTTGCTACTGTTAACAGAGGAGAAAAGAGGGGCAGTACTTTCGACTGCAAATTTCTGCACGCTTATCTGAGAATAAGTCCCATTGAACTCAGTGGGGCTGACCTCTGGGTTAATAGTCATAGGACTGTGCAGACAATTCTTATTTACTATGGGCTGTTTTCTCTGTTCTACCAACAAGCAGCCAACAAAATACTTGATAAATATAATTTGAAACTGAACTCAACTGAATTTAAGCCACAGTGGGTATGTTCCACTTCCACTATCAGAGACAGTATGCCTCTGAATACCAGTTGCTTGGAATTGCAGTTGGCCAGAGTGCTGTTGTGCCCGTGTCCTGCTTGCAAGCTCACCACAGGTATCTGCTGGCCACTGAGAGAACAGGATGATAGACTAGATGGGCCATTGGCCTGATCTAGAAAGTTGTTCTTGTGTTCTTGCGGGAAAAGTGGTTTTCAGATTTAATTATGCTGGTGAATGCTAGTGGAGTGAACAAAATACTGGCTTTTCTGTTGTAGTATTGAAGAATGCTGATTACAGTAAGATATCTCCTCTGTGTGTTTGGAGAGGGGAATATTTCATTGGAAGCTATAAAAGCAATATTTGTGCTAGGACTATTAGAGTAATTCCATAATAGATTTTGCTTTTGGTTTAGAATGTTTTTTCCTTACTTATGATTATCATCAATCCACCTATCTATTATTTATACCTTTTGCTGTACAAATCCACAGGGCTGAGCAGTAAAGGGTTTATCAAATAATACAGGACTAGAGTTGTGGGGGAAAAAACAAACCCTAAGAATTATACAGTATTTAGAAGCTTTATGCAAATTTATATGAAATTATTGCAATTCAAATCAGCCTAATTGTCTAGGTTGATGGACTAGATTCTTTATTAGCCGTTATCACCCCACAAATATAGTGTGAAATGATTTTTTAAAAAATGGTATATATGACAAATGGTGTTACTACTATGAATATGCTGAGGTCTCTTGTGTGTGTTTTTTCCCCACCTCTCAGAGAGAAGATGGCCAGACTAGATACTCAACAGTAAACAGTTACAAGGATGATTTATGCTAAATTTGCTTACTTGACAATAACCCATTCAAATCAGTGGGACTTACTTCCAAGTAAACATTCATAGATCAGATGTTTGGTGTTAGTTCCTTACAGTAATCATACATTTCATTGGAACTGTATGTCCCAAGAGTAACAGCTTCAGCAAGTCAGTAATTTAAAATCTCTAACTATATCCTAAAATATCCTGTCTTAGGTAAATCCTAAAGTTGCTTGGAGTTTCATTAAGTAAATAAAAAAAGTGACAACGATGACTACTACTACTACTACTAATAATAATAATTGTGCATAAATAGAAGTGGGCCACTGCACTCACTTCTGACTACATGCTTGGAATTGGCTTGTAGGTTACATAATATTAAATGCATGTAAATATATGTTTTGTAAAGCACCTGCTGTTTACCAGGTGTTGTACACAGATTAAAGACAAGACACACTATTACAATCTAAAATAGATTATACAAAAGAAAAGGGTATGGGGGGGGAGAGAAAAGAAGAAAACTCAAACACTAATTATTAAAATTGCAAAGTTCTTATAAAGCCCTACATGGATTGAGTTCAGGGGCAGGAGGTGCCAAATGATAGCTGATCATTCGGCCAAGCTCATGAAATAGCCTCTCTTTGTCCACCTCTCACTCTGCTTCAACCAGGAGTATTATAAATGATAAATTTGAAGGCTGGAAATACTGGTATTTGTAGCATAAACCACAAAACAGGAGCTTCTGTATTGGAAGCTACATGCATATTTACGCTTCTAAAGGGAGAAAGTGTTTCATGGTTCTAGATGCTGCTGCTGATCATAAATATCTTTTTTTCTAAGGCTTCTTTTTTGTACAGTCGTACCTTGGATCCCGAACACCTTGATACTCAGACGTTTTGGCTCCCAAATGCCGCAAACCCAGAAGTGACTGTTCCAGTTTGAAAATGTTCTTTGGAACCCGAACGTCCAACGTGGCTTCTGCAGCTTCCGATTGGCTGCAGGAGCTTCCTGCAGCCAATCAGAAGCCGCACTTTGGTTTCCGAACGTTTTGGAAGTTGAACGGACTGTATTGTTATATGAACACATTGTAACTATTATATTGCATGCAAATATGTTGCTTGAAGCTTGTTTGATTCTATCTTTAGCCATTGAATTATTTACTTACCTAATATTTTTATATCAGCGTGTAAACCTTATTCTCCTTTTTCAGATTTAAACATAGAAGAAGTAGTTGATTGGCCTGGAATAAACCTCAAACTCGGGCAGGTTTCTGGGCTGGCCTTGGATTCTAACAGTAACCTGGTCATCTTCCACAGGGGCGATCATGTATGGGATGCAAAGTAAGCAAGCACTTGTAAACAAAAAAGTTTACTGTATGTTCTTCAGCGCCTCTGTATGTGTCTCTTATCTCCCCACTCTGTACTGGCTTCCTCTGTGAGGCAAGCAAGATAGCAGTTTTTCCATATAGGCTGGACGATAGTGTCTTGCATGTGGGACGTGGATGGCACTGTGGTCTAAACCACTGAGCCTCTTTGGCTTGCTGATCAGAAGGTCAGCGATTCAAATCCCCGCGACGAGGTGAGCTCCCATTGCTCTGTTCCAGCTCCTGGCAACCTAGCAGATCGAAAGTACGCCAGTTCAAGTAGATAAATAGGTATCACTGAGGTGGGAAGCTAAATAGTGTTTCTGTGTGCTCTGGTTTCTGCCACAGTGTTCCGTTGCATCAGAAGAGGTTTCGTCATGCTGATCACATGACCCAGAAAGCTGTCTGTGGACAAACATCAGCTCCTGAAAGCGAGATGGGCGCCACAACACCATAGTCACCTTTGACTGGACTTAACCGTCCAGGGGTCCCTTACCTTTACCTAGTTTTTTGCATTTCCTGGTTGATTTTAAATTGTATATCAGTAAACTAATTCCAAACTAAGCTTGATCATTCATTACAGCGTTAATATAATGAAGAACCATGCAAAAGTTGCTCCAGGAACCTGTGTGTTTGGTATAAGGGTGATTTGTCTCAGGGTTACTAGCCTGCCCTAGCGTCTCGAAGAATGGAGGAGCGGCCATTTATCCTAGATTCTCTAACCTAGAATCCTAGCGTGTAGTATTCAACTGTTTTACTCAGAGCAGAACCATTGAAATGAATGGACCTAGCTTAGTCACGTTCATTCATTTCAGTGGGTCTACCCTATTTAGTTGAATACCACTCTACTAGCGTAACCTGGTATTGACTGGATGGGATTTATTTAGCCTGCAATCTCCCATCTTGGAGCCAACCTCCTGGCTACAATATCCCATCTATTTTTGCTCATCCCATTACCATCTTCATGCACCATCTTGCCTGATGAAGAGTTCTGAAAGTTGAAAGTTTGCCACAATTTTTATTTGCTTGCTTATAAAACATTTATGCTGCTTAATGTAATAAAACTCTAAACAGTTTTCACAGAAAACAATAAAAAGCAACATTGATATCAGTTCGTATAAAATGACAAACAGTAGCGTCCCTAAAAACTAAGACAAAAACTTTATATCACAGATAAAACTGAGCAGTGTACAAAACAATTTAAAATGGATAGAATTAAAATGAATTACTTGAGGGAATACAGTTTGTGGAGATTTGGTTGGTCCTAATAATGGTATAGCTCAATTGTGAATTTTGGAGTTTTCCCCCCTTGTTAACCAATATGGGTCCCTTTGCTTTATTTGATATTTAAGTTACTGAAGAAAATTTGAATAAGGCATCTGCATACAAGTACATATTACTAATAACAGGAAGCTTTTAGAATCAGGAAAATGTTAATTATTTAAAGGAGTGGATTTCACCAAATATTTCCTTTTATTCTGTGATAATAGGCCTCTATTATGAAGCTTGCCTAAATATATGCACATAACCATAAAATTAATGCAAAGTTATTAATTGGGTGTAATGTTCTTTACCAATCATAAATGTGCTCAATTATCAGCCTTAGGAACTCTCTTCATTTTTTTCTGGTTGATTGCTTCCCCATCATACAACAAGGAAAGAGGCAAACAAATTATCACGGCTTCAGGCACTGCACAGAATGCTAGCAATGTATTAATAATACATGCACATAAAAGCTGCATATCCCTACAAGCAAATGCAGCAGACTGCTTGGGAACTTTAGGCAGTTTAATCTTGTGCTGTAGGACACTTAAGTGCAAGATCTAGAGATGTGTGTCTGTTTCCTGTACTCCCCCAGCTTTCCCAAATTTGCAGAGAACATGAGGTTTGGCAGAAGGGGTACGGTTTTTTTTGGATGGTCTCTGCTTGGGTGGTGAAGAAGCAGATTCAAGGGAGTTATGCCAAATAACTCTGGCAGGTATTCAGATGTCTCAAGTCTGCTTTTAGTCTGGAAATTACCTTTGCATTTATGTTATCTATCTTGAAAACCGTCTGGAAGCTTTGTTCTTGCAAGTTCCAGTGTAATATTTGCATTTCTCCTTATTGAATACAATGTCTCTTGAACTTCTGTATGGTTCATTTTGCACATGATTCTAAGCCAAAACATGGCCAAGTGTGAGCTCACGTGTGTGGGTTCTTAGAGCAAAAATCACAACCACTTGCTGCCCTTCCTGGAGCTAAGACATGGTTTGGCTTAGCATTAAACTGTGAGTCTAGGTTTGGACATATCTCACCCCACACAAACCACAAGCCATCAGTCATCCTTTTCTTTCCTCACCCACCCCATTCCAGAGAGGTATCAGCTCTTCAAAATATATGCTAATATTGTTAATCTGTTCACACACAGCTTCAGTAGAGAAGCTGAATTAGATCTAGGATTCTTGAGATTAGTTCCTGTCTTTGCCATGGACTCTTCATTCTTATTCCCAGGCCTCACTCCTTATAGTAAAAATGGGAATGTGGCCTGGCTCCTATGGGAGAGAGAGAAAGAGGAATTGCAAAACCTTCAAAATAAGTAGTAGCTTGATTGTGTGTAAAAGCTGCCATAGGTCAGTACTTAAGGACCTTATGGATTTATATGAATATAATAGTCATCAAAGAAGATGAGTTGATTATCATTTAATTGCCACTGTTACTGCTTGCTCCTGCCTACTGCTTCATTTCTTAATGGAAAATAGCTATATTTTAAAGAGCCTACCATGCTAGGGAAATAAGAATGCAGAGCATAAGCAATGATTATTGCAGCACTTTATAATCTTCTTTAAATCTGCATTGTTAGATATCCTTTGTTGTGTGTGAATACTCAGGTTTTGGATATTTGAAAGTAATCCTGAAAACTGCTATTAAATCACGGGAGTAGTTCCTAAAGCATATTATCCAAGAGACCGATCCAACACTAGTCTAACTTTTTAAGATGCACCTGCTACTGTTGCTCACCCTTGTGATCATTCCCAATGTCCATTGCTGGTGGCCTGACCATGAAATCACAAGACTCCAAAACAGGGGTCAGCAAACTTTTTCAGCAGGGGGCCAGTCCACTGTCCCTCAGACCTTGTGGGGGGCCAGACTATATTTTGAAAAGAAAAGAAAAATGAATGAATTCCTATGCCCCACAAATAACCCAGAGATGCATTTTAAATAAAAGCACATACTCTACTCATGTAAAAACACCAGGCGGGTCCTACAAATAACCCAGAGATGCATTTTAAATAAAAGGGCACATTCTACTCATGTAAAACCACGCTGATTCCCGGACCGTCCGCAGGCCGGATTGAGAAGGCGATAGGGCCAGATCCGGGCCCCGGGCCTTAGTTTGCCTACCCATGTGAGTCCAAAACAATCACTTGTTGTTTTTAACTGCACTTCTGTGCAGTATTAATAAATGTTAACTGTTCTGGAAAGCCTGAGGTTACAAAAAACCAGATAAAAGGTATTTGCAACAATATTCACTAAGTGCATGATGGATATTTTTAATTAAAAAGTGCTGCAGATTTCATGTGCAAATAATTTTAATAAAGAAATCAATGTACTAATCAATGAAGTACAACCAGTTGAGTGGCCTGCCACTTTTCTTAATTGAAAGCTATAGCATAAATATTTTATGCGGGGCTTATTCTTTTTGTTGTTGCAATGTACAGGGTTAATAATTTGGTTTGCAGACTCATCTAAAGTCATAAAGCATGCCTCCTGTTTTTTAAAAAATCAATCCCTATAAGCACTTAGAAGCCAGTTAAATAAATAAACGTGCAGAAAAAATATACAGCTCCCAGATTTTGGATGAGAATTGAATTACAATTTTACATGTAATTAGATTAAATGCTATTTACTTTCATGAGCATAGTCAGTTAACACTGTTTCAATCAATGCTAAGCACTTATGCTGGAATGCTTATAAAGGCTTCTTGCACTGATGGAGAAGTATAGCTAATAATTTCTCATTGGGATAACAGTATGAGTGCCTTATACTTATGTAAATGGCTCACAATGAGCCTACTGTGAATTTCAAAATTATTGATACTTTAATTCTCAGTGTAAAATAGACTGGGGGGGGGGCGGATAAAAACTCGAGCTCATTTTGTTGTGTCAACTGTCTGTATAAAATAATCGAGTACAGCAGCAGTGGCAGACCACTCTCCCTTCCCTTGTATTTTTCCTCCTTCCAACATATACACCTGATTTGGGTGGTGGCATCTGCAGTGGTTTGCTTATTTATTTTAAAGCCAGATATATGTAAGCAGCAGCGCTTAGAGAGATCACTGAGAGTGGGGATACTCTCCCAAGTGCTCAGGAAGCATTACGTTTCCTCAAATTTGGGCTTAGGAAACACTGGAGCATGTAGGAAAACTTCCTGTTTCATGAGCACCTTAGATCTGCAGCCTGCTCTGGGACTTCCGGGGTGGTGCCATCGGTAATGGCAGATTCCCTCTGATCCGAAGGGACTGGCTCCACGGAAAACGGGTCTGTTCCGCTACGGCGAAGCGGGGACCCTTGAAAAAATCACAGGCGCATGAAGCCTGTGACCATGGGACTCCGCGGGCACCTTTCGCGCCCCCCCAACTCGTAAAGGAACCCAGCTATGGGCTCCGGAGCGAAGAGGAGCAAGTGGCGCGGTGCTGAGACTCAACTGCTTCTTCCGTGGAATGAAGCCGCACAGCCGTTGCCGGAGAGCGCTGCCTTTTTCCCTGGGACAATTTGGCTACTAAAACAACTACCTGTGAGTAGGTTAAATTTGGACAATTGGACTTTAAACAACGACTTGTGAGTAGAATGGAAAATTGGACTAAGAAATTCTTCTTAATTTGGCACTGAAACGGGAAGGTCTAAACAGGAAGTCAGCCTTCCGTTTCTTGTAGATAGACTAAAGCAAAGACAAGGCAAACTAGAGCTCAGAAAATCGCTTGTAAAGGATTAACTTTCATCATCTAAAATTGTTGAACCCCCTTCGGAAGCAGGAGAAGAGGGGGGATTTTTTCCGGACTGTTTAAACCTGCAGAAGAGAGTGTAAAGAAAGGTAATTTTCCACCGTCTTGAACCTGGGAGCGGGGTGTCAGGACTGACGTTTTTGGAAGTTCATTGACTATAGACAAACGTCTTTGACAGATAGTTAAAAGAAGAGAAACATAGTGATTCCATTGTTCTCCTTCGCATTTTAAAGGAACAAATATTGACAAAATATCTGAAAAAGGAAACTTTGTTGTCAGATCTCCTTTAAAAAAAAAAAAGAGATGGATACAAATAGAAGTTCTTCCCCTAGAGGGAGCCTGTGAAACTGTTACTAAATCTGAACCGGGGAGCTCTGCAGCTGCAACAGATTAAGATCGTGGGAACAGACTTCTGACCTTGCATTACAATGTGTTCAGAAGCTCTGGTGCGTGCTTTCTGCAAAACAAGTGCCTTATTGGAACAGTTACATGAGAAGACGGACTTGATGACTGTTGCAATCAGAAATTTTGGACAGGTAGTGGGTATCTATATAGAACCCAACCAGGGACCAACTCAGGAGTGTGCTCTGACAGATCAGATGAGGGAGGAGGATGTTGTTGGACCTCGGGTGGCAGAGATGGAGGGAGCTGTGGCCCAGCAGGAACATGAGTTGTTGGATCTGACAAACGAACTTGGAAAAAGCCAGACTTGGAGAGATAGAGTTTTGTTTGGTTTGGAAATGGGGGGTTGGATAGACCCCCCTATACAGGGATGTTTTCACTTTTCAAGTCTGGCAATGGGCCGTGAGATGTTTGGGGTTGTGGGGGTTCTTAACTTTGGAGGGACATTGAAACATGTTTTTAAATACCACATGGAGTTTAGTGTTGACTATGGAAAAGGGGCTGATCTGTCAAGAAGGGACAAACATACTGTCAAGTTGGAGTTTCCACGAGTGAAAGGAGCAGGAGACAGTAAAGTACAGGTATAAATATGAAGAAGATCTGCGGAAGGGACATGGAAGAGACTTAAGGGCCTCGGACATAAGATTACCAGGTTAATGAACTAGATGGATGGGATAGAAAGGACTGACAAAACCCGGGACCGGGAGGAAGAGACGCTGGATGAAGATTGGAAGAAAGTTTCAAAAAATTTTATTAGGATTGTTTTGTAAAATTGATGAATGCTAGAAAAATGTTGGAACGAAATTATTTGGCTTTAGCAGAAATGTTAAAAGAATTATGTAAGAATATGTTATGGTTATGACAAATTGGTATAAATAAGATCTAAGTTTTAAGTTTTAGTGTCTTTTACAATAAGATAAGGTTAAAATAGATTAAGGTAATTTAATGACAGAATACTATGAAAAATGGAAAGGATTTGCTGTGATAATTAATAACTAGAATACAAAAAAGGGAGGAGTGAGGAGGTCGATGAAATAAGGTAATGACAGTTAAGGATTTGGGAATATTGGATTTGTTTTTTAAATTTTTGTGGTTTATTTTTGCTTTTTGATTGTGATATGTTATGTGTTTTGTTGTTGTTTTTGGATTTTGATTTTTATCAATTTGTATTGTTTAATTGTTGTTTGTTTTTCCTTTGTTCTTTTCTTTTTCTCTTTGTTTTTCTTGTAATCTTAAAATTCTTAATAAATATCATTAAAAAAAAAAAAGATCTGCAGCCTGCTCTGGAGCCACTCAGAGCTCACTATTATCCAATCTTACAACATCTTTCCTGTTCCTACTTGCTATGTTAATGGTGCACTTGAGGCTGCAGCAGTGAACTCATGTGAAATGAAATGCACAGCCCAGAAGAAGAGGCTGTGTGCAGTAAGATTCTTGCTTCTCTGTTTGGGAAAGGAGGAGAAGGAGGGAAAACCACCTTTAATGTGCTACACCCTGGGTGAATTGCCGTTTCTTTGTTTTTAGATAGCAAGCTATATTATTAAGACACACATATGGTATGGCAATGTGTGTGTGTGTGTGTGTGTGTGTGTGTGTCTGTGTGAGTGGAGAACCCACATTTGTGCCACACCTGTTACTGACATCCACCCAAAGATTCTGAAATGTCTGATTGATTACCTTGTATATTGATCAGATTTTCTTTTCTCTGTAGTTCATTTGACAGTGGATACATTTATCAACAAAAAGGACTTGGACCCATTAAAGAGAGCACTATTCTTGTACTAGATCCCAATAGTTCAGCAGTTCTTCATTCCACGGGAAGAAATCTGTAAGTCTTTCTTACCTTCCTTGTGCTGAATAAGTTACTCACTTCATTGCAATCTATCTCTATCTCTATCTCTATCATCTCTATCTCTATCTCTATCTCTATCTCTATCTCTATCTCTATCTCTATCTATCTACTGTTTTCAAACATTATAAACTTTTCCAGTTTCTGGAAATAATTTATGCCCCTTCCTATCTGCTCACTGTTTAATGACCCAAATGAACCCAACTCAGATAGAAAGTGAATATTCTGTCCTCAAGAGACAGAAAGACCAAAAAGGTGTGTTGTGCTTTCCTATAAGAATGGTAGGATAAGTGGGAGAAAAAAAATACCTGCCCCAAGCTGGAAAGTAAGAAACTAAACACCTACTCGCTGGTTTGGCTATAAAGTGTTTGTATGGAGAGTTCTGCTTTTATCATGAAATGAAGCGTGGGATTGAAAGCCTCCCAACAATCTGTTGCTTGAAGACCTTTTTCCATAGCTGCTTTACTTCTGGTAACATAAAGGCAGTAGAACATGGGGCTCTCGCCAACCCCACCCCATCTCATGGTCTCATTCAGAGATAAAAGTTGATGCTGTTCCCACTTTGTAGCCAGACTAGTGAGTGCATATTTAGTAGACACTTGATCCAAGTTATCCTTCCTTGGGCAAATGCAGATACATCTAACTAAGGTTGGTGTCTCCATGATCACTCAAAACTAGCCTTAACTGCATTTTTAGCCATTTTGGCATTACAGCAAAAATAGTGCCATATTTTCCGTGGAATAACTGTGGACATGTAGGTGGCATTTATCTTCTGGAGCCGGATAGTCTTGGTGTTTGCCACTTTTGTTTAATCTTTCTAAGTGTGTGCCTGCATGTGTGGATTTTGTGTGCAGAAAAACATTTTTGAAAAGTCTTGAGGGGTGCTGCCTGCTGAGCAACTAATATGAAATGTACTTGTGTGGGAATAATTTGTTGGGATGAGGAGCTTGAGATGTGTCACTAACTTCCTCCTCTGTGTGTCAAAAAGGGTCCTCAAACCTCAGCGTTAACATCCAAGAAGACTGCTTCATTATTATTATTATTATTACTATTTATAAACAAGCATATTATAATAAAGATAGAATTATTGGTACGCAATAGAATGCCAAAGAAAACTGAGCTTCGATCCTACATAGTGCAAACATAGAGATTTTCCTGGCTCCCTCCCTCCTCTTCCTAAAGAAGCCTTTTTGAAGAGTTAACAGCACAGAATACATACAGCGGGAAATGATCCCAAATCTAGCAAAACAACCTTGAGAAAAGGCTACCCTTCACTGGCAGCACACTCCATTTTCTGTTCAGTTCTGAGGAGAAGCAGGAAACTCTAGTGCAGCAGTTGTCCCAACAATGCCCCTGACCCCTCACAAGCCACACAAAACGTGCCACCAGTCTGTATGTTATCTAAGTGTATATGTAGTATCAATTTTCTGCAAAGTTTGGGTAATACGCCTGTTAATGTTAATATGCAGTTTACCTTAACTATGAAACTATGATGCTATGCGAAACTGCTTTTCTTTACTAACATTTCAACCTTGATTGTATTTAAGACCCACGTCTTTCCTACCAGCAAAGTAACATAAAAAATGACCACTAAGCCTGAAATAATGCCCAGGCGAGATTATATCACTCATCATAAATTACACAGCACATTTAATCCAGTAGGTGCCCAAGGCGCCCACACAGCCATATTCCTCACTGTCGTTAGAATGGCTGTGAATGTACTGAAGTGTTGTATTTTCCTGAGTGCAGCACTTATGTTTTACTGTTAAAAAATTTGATACCCCCAAACAACAGTGCTACCATGTGGGAAGATGCATGGTATGGAATACAAATACAAAATCGGCACACAATAAAATCTTTTTAAAAGAACTTATTCTTTCCTTTAAGGACACAATAGTGGCTTTTAAAAATTTGGACCAGGAAAAGGACAGGGAGATCGAAAGCCGCCTGTCTCTTCCCATGCTCATGTCGAGTGCTCTTCGCTCTTCAACAGGAGAAGAGAACAAAATTTAGGGTGTGTACACACAAACAACATGGAGTATTTCAAAATTGGCCACTGGGTGAAGGTTAGGATGAAAGTCAATAGTAGCACAAATTAAACCATTTACTCAGGAATGACAGGATAATGCAGCCCGAAAAATAACAGGCATTCAGGGTTCCAGTAAATTAGGATAAGAAGATTTCCTTTATATAAACATCAATCCAGGTGTTTGTATGGTGACTAAACAGAACAAATTATTCTACCTTGTTTCCCCGTTGCTTAATGTAGTTTTCCTTTATTTTGTTTTCAGGTTTTATTTACCACATGGCTTGAGCATAGATCATAACGGTAACTATTGGGTGACAGATGTAGCTCTTCATCAGGTATGCACAACTAGCTTCCAGAAGTACCGTACTAACTGTGGGACTCTGAATTTAGCTAGCTTCTCTTGTTAACAACTTGACAGCATGATTCTTCTCAGACTTGGAGGGATATTTGCCAAATGTTCAGCTGCTTCATTTAGCACAACGGCCATGGATTGACATGCAGAAACGCTACTGAATTAACGTTGTTACGTGTCTGATGATGGATTTCTTTATTGGGTTCATGAATATTAATGTATACACAACTGTTCTCTGGAGAAAGACATTTTCTAGAGGACAGGCCTACGATGTAATCTGCAGTGGGTTGTGCAGGTCTACCTATAATATATGATTAAATGACCTGGAACTTTTTACCCTTTTATATTGCTAGGTATTCAAACTGGCATCGAATGGTGCAGAATCTCCTCTGTTGTCTTTTGGGAGGGCTTTGCAACCTGGGAGCGACAAAAACCACTTCTGCCAACCCACGGATGTGGCAGTGGATCCAGTTACTGGCAATATTTACGTATCGGATGGCTACTGCAATAGTCGTATCGTCCAGTTCTCTCCAGATGGAATGTTTGTGATGCAGTGGGGAGAAGGTACTGAATAGAAAGCTGTTGATTCAATTAGTAAACCCACCCTTTCCCTAAATAGCTTATGGTGCCCCACAAATGATACTGTCTAGAAGTTTGGGTACACCTTAAGTCTCTATGAAAACAATTAGACTTGCCTATGAATGGGCCTAATGTTACCGTGTACAGTGGTACCTTGGTTCTCGAAATTAATCTGTTCCGGGAGTCCTTTCAACTCCCAGAACCAAGACGCAGCTTCCGATTGGCTGCAAGAGCTTCCTGCACTCAATCAGAAGCTACGTTGGACGTTTGGCTTCCAAAAAATGTTCACAAACCAGAACTCTCACTTCCGGGTTTGCGGCGTTTGGGAGCCGATTTGTTTGGAAGCCAAGACGTTTGACTACCAAGGTACCATTGTACATCTATTTAGCTTCTTGTGGAGAAATTTCAAAGTCCTCCTCTTACCAGGTTTTGTTGCATGAAATTCAGTTGTTAACACCTGGCATTGTGAATAGGATGCTTAATGCTTTCAGTGCACAGTTTGAAATCTAATATGTTTGGACCATAAACCATTTCAGTGTACAGTTTCTTGTTAGCCTAAAATATCAGGATTTCTCATTGTAAGTAGTGAGCTGTTGGACTTTAACTGGATGTTTTCTCCTTTCAGAGAGTTCTGTTGGACAAACTAAACCTGGCCAGTTCAGCATCCCCCACAGCTTAACACTGGTGTCTGATTTTGGTCAACTCTGTGTAGCAGACAGAGAAAATGGTCGGATCCAGTGTTTTAAGCCAGAAACAGGAGAATTTATTAAAGAAATCAGGCACCCACTGTTTGGAAGAGAAGTATTTGCAGTTTCATATGCCCCAGGTAATAACTTAAAAAACAACAACACCTAATGTCATGTATGAGAGACCTGCTTTGTTTCCTTAAGTGATAGTAGAAGTAGTATTCTTAACGTAGCATATTATTAAAATAATAAATGTACTTAATTTGAAGGATTGAAAGTTCCACCAGCTCCTTTTTAAGCCTCTGGGGCAATCTTTTTGTGGTCCCATGCTGCAATTTGAAAGCAGCAGTTATCTAACTTGACCACAGTTTTATAAAAACTGGAGCTAGGGTATGAAACTTGAGCCTTCTCAAGTTTAAATACTTTTCTCAGATTTAATTAAAGAAATGTCTTAGCCTACTTGTACAATAGAAATCCACTTGCACACCGCAAGTTCCAGTTTCTTTCCCCTCCTCCCAGTCCTTGTCTACCCCTAGAGAAGATTTTGGGGGTGTGCAAAAGGGATAATTTTAGAAGTTTTAAAATTATATTGTTTTAAGATCTGTTTTCCACCCTGGGTTCCTTTGGGAGGAAGAGCGGGATATAAATTGAATAAACAGTGGTGCTGGTGGTCATGGTCATGGTTGTATATGCCCACTCATGCTATGTTTGATCTCACCATTTTTATATGACATTTTTAAACCTGTTCTTTGTCTCACTATCATAAACAGTAATAGCTGCCAATATCTAAATGTTAAAGGCAGAAATAAATGTGCCTCCTCTGAGGCAAATGTTTTTTAAATACATACCACCTTCTTCATCGGCGGCTGCAGATTCAAAAGCTATTTCAAGTGTCATTAGAGAGAACACAAAAATATTTCTACACCAGTAGAGGAAGAAATTAGAAATTTTAACGTGAGAACAAGAATGCTGGGTATTAAACCTCTTAATTAAAAATTGAAGCATAAAGGAAGAGAGAAAATTAAAAGGGCAAATATGACAATACAAAAGTACAATATTGTCTAGATAATATTCGGTACTGAAAAGTTTGCAATAATTTAATGAGCAGTGTGAACATAATTGTAGTATTTGAGGAGAGAAACAGAAATATACACTAAAACTGTTTTTTAGAATCATATTTCAGCTTTGTAAATAGTGCTGCGGTGGCAATTCTGCTGCATCTTTTTCAGCCATATTGCATTGCTAAATTTCCCCCAAAGGAGAAACCTACTAGCAAACCATTCACTGTGGGAAGGGGGTACCCCAAAATTTATTCACAGAGGAAGCTCAGTGTGACTTGGAAATGTCATGATTTCCACACACTTTTCACACCCTTTTCTACTTCAAAATGCATCTATAGGGCAAATAACTGCTTTGAGATGTGTTTTGGATCAGACCTACTGTGTGGGAACAAAGAAATAGATCCTGTTCCCCCAGAGTATCACCCCTCCTCTAAATGGGTCTCCCTTCCCACAGCTGCTGTTTGTACTAGGAAAGGATGCTGGGAATTCCGTGACAGGTGTAGTTGGTCTCTGTAGTTTGTAACAGAGAAAAGCACGCCTTTCCTGGAGCCAGTTCTCAGCCCAGAAGACTGTAATTACAAGACTGTCATTGCGTACGAAAACAGAATAGAGTCTGCCTAAATATGCCAGTAGTGGCAATGTTTTCTCTTTAGGGAGAACTTTTTCAATTGAGTAAAATATCTCTGTTGGAGAGGCAAGTAGAAATCTAGTAATTAGAAGATAGCTGTAAATGAATGTTCAAAGGTGTGAAAAGGCTAGGAACAAGAGTCACAGCTTCTGGTACATTACACAAAATACATTACAGACAGGTGGGCCCATATAAGTCCTTGTTCACAAATCATGTATAACTAAACCATAGTCTAAAATTGTTGTTGTTGTTGCTGCTTTAATTGACTTATTTGTTGCACACTACAAAAAGGTTGAAAGCCAAAAAAGGCACAGTATGTAAAACAATACATTTCAGTAAAACCATTCTGATAACAAATTCAGCGGAAAAACAGCAAAAACATCAGCAGAAGGAACATCTCATCAAATGCCTAAAAGAATATATGGTTTACAATAGCTTATTGTGTCATATGAACGAAGTGATAGAAAACTAATGCAAGAACATTAGCAAGTGAACCTCTTGGTTTTTGTAAGATACACTAGAGAGAAATGATAACTACTGAATATCTGGAAGAATCTGTAACAAGTCTTTAAATATATCCCCATTGTTTTTTCTGGACTGATCTTTAAAAAATGGCCTATCAATCATTTTACTGGAAAAATGCACTGTGATCATTCTGTTCCTCTGAATGTTCAGTGGTGTGTCTTTAATTATTATGGCTCAAACTCAGGTCATGTCTGCATAACTTCTCTGGTTCCCTGCTTGGAGCAGGAGAAATGGTTTATTGTGCTCCTATTTTTAGTGCTGACAACTTTTAAAGGCTGGCTGCCCAAATATCATGACTATACTAGATATGGATTATGGCTTGGATCCTCAGTAGCCTAATTGGGCAAGATAACTTTTCCATCCACTTACATAAGGCACCTCTGATTTTTTGTGTGTCCCCCCCCCCCCCACCGCTCTCAGCAGTTCTCTGCACCCCATCACTCACACTTACTGTGTGTTCCCCAACCTCATACAGTCGTACCTCAGAAGTCGAACGGAATCCATTCCAGAAGTCTGTTCGACTTCCAAAACGTTTGGAAACCAAGGCACTGCTTCCTATTGGCTGCAGGAAGCTCTTGCAGCCAATCAGAAGCCGTGGAAGCTGCGTTGGGCATTTGTGTTCCAAAGAATGTTCGCAAACTGGAACACTCACTTCCGTGTTTGCGGGGTTCTGGAGCCAAAACGTTTGACTCGCTAGGAGTTCGGATTCAAAGTACGACTGTATAGAGCAAACTTCTTCAACCTCGGCCCTCCAGATGTTTTGAGACTACAATTCCCATCATCCCTGACCACTGGTCCTGCTAGCTAGGGATCATGGGAGTTGTCGGCCAAAAACATCTGGAGGGCCGAGGCTGAGGAAGCCTGGTATAGAGAGTTTTGAAGGGAGTGCAGAGGCCTGGAGAGGGAAGGAGGAAACAGGAAAGTTGCCTTGCGGAAATTCTCTTCTCATGCTATTTATGACCCGTAGCAAAGTGACTGACGGGTGGGGTATATATTTGAATAATGATCAATGAAAATATTCCAAGAGTCAGCTTAAAAGACGAGAGAGAGTCTGGAGTGCTAACTTCATTTCATTTCTCATGCATTTATTTTTCATTATATTTCCCTTTTCCCAATTGATTCTAATTCAGAGGACTGCCAGTTGCTTCCTAGCAGTCATGGCTGAAAAGTTGCATCTGTTGTTTTGGGGAAGGTCTTGAGTCCATCCTCACTATTAGAATGACTATTTCCAAAATCTACATGAGCTGCTGCATGCTTGCAAATAAACCACTAACTGGCTCTTTGAGTCAGCCTTTTCCTAACCTGCATTGTTGTGTTTAAGAATGGGTTGTAATAAAAAGGAAGATTATAAGCCCCAAACAGATCACGGGAGAACAAATGTGTCTTTGCAGGTGGTCTGCTGTTTGCAGTTAATGGAAAGCCGTACCCTGGAGACACGGTGCCCGTGCAAGCATTCGTGATGAACTTTTCAACTGGAGAAATCATTGACACTTTCATTCCACTTAGAAAGGTAACACGTCGTGAAGCATCACTTGGTTTTATTAAAAATGCATGAACACTTGTTTCTTTTTCTTCCCCTTCCACGTCTTCTGCACATTTCAAACTTCAGCATGATTTTTTTTTTTTTCAAATTACCTAGCAGGTGAAATGAAATTATTCTTCCTAGTTAAATTTTGGATGTTGTGTTGTAAGGCTGTAGTTAACGATCTGTCTCCTAAAAAAGATAGTTTAGGATCCTGATGCCTGGATCAGAGAAGCACCTACCAGCTTATTCACTGGTCATTGACAGTGAGTTCAAGGACATCACAGCCTGGTTTGGAAGTGATGCTAAGCTATACTTATTGTGCCACAGGAACAAGCCTCAGCCTTGCATGTTCTTCCTCCTCCTGTAGTGCAGCTACTTGCTGGCTTTGACTCTGAAATAAGATGTGCATATGGGTGAATTCAATACTGACCTTGCTGTGAGTGTTGCCTCTCACCTAAGCTTGAGGCAAGCCACCATTTCGTAAAGCTCTGCATGAACTTTCATGCAATCTATCATGCATTGCCTTACTAATTAAAAGAGGAGAAGGAGGGGGATTTTCTAAAGGGCAAGAGGGATGAGGATGAGGACAAAAGCTTATTGGTGACCACAGGAGGGAACGGGAGCCAGTCACTGCCATGTCTGGCTGGCTTGCATTTTGAGTATGCAGAGGAAATGTAAATATGGATTGAATTTACTTGCACTCTTCATGATCACCAGCAATATGTTTAATCTATGTGGATCTTGCTTCCTCAGAAAATAGTGGTAGCCAACAATAAAACAGCACTGGGGCAGTGGGGGGAGGGGGGAAGCATGCTAGTATTTATCTTTTCCCCTTAATCATTATGTTGTAAATGATCAGTTTAACCTAAGCCATTAGTTACATAAGATGCTTCCTGAAATATGCAGAACTGGATTTGGTCACAGCTGGGATACTGGGCTAATTACAAAATTACACCGAAAGGGCTTCAATTCTAAGTGAGCAATAAAATGAACAAGCCCCAATTGCAAAGTTGAGAGCATTCTTGGTTGCTGAGTAAGAAGGCAGGTCCTTTTCAGATTTTCTTAGTGATCTCTGTTGCTTTGGAATTTGAAATTTCCATGAAATGAATCTGAAAGAGAGTGAATTTAAGCTGCCTGCTGACAAAGGGCCCACATTAATAGGAACCAGTGTCTGTTGAGGGATCAATAAGCTTCTGTGGTCAGAGAGATGTGAAGGGTTTCTAAAAGGGGAGGGAACTTTAAAGTAAGAGAATGCCCCTCTAGAGAGAAAGAGAGAGAAAAGCCATCTGTGTGAGGGATTCACTCCTGGGTCCCAGTTCTGCTTTGCAAGGCTAGCAGAGCATTCATGAAAGTATTTGGAAACTTGAGTTTTACATCATGCTGCTGGATCTTGTTTTGTGTTTGAGTTGATCTTATCACTGTGGTGTTGTTGATTTTTAGCTTTTTAGCTTTTTTAATATTGTGTAATATCACCTCGAGGGTTTAGACTGGGTTGAAAAGCAGTATAAAAACTGATTAATAAGAAGAAGAATAGCTGAATTCCGGTTGAAATTGGTTCTCAAGTAGCCCTCCACTAAAGAAGTAAATCTCCAAAATACCACCGTGAATCAAGCTGAAATGATTTCCCCCTCCTTTATTTTCCACAAGGCAAGCTAGCTTTAAATTGTGCCACACACAGTTTCTAACTCAGAAGTTACTTGGCACACAGCAGCTTATTGCTTCATATGAAAAGTCCTTTTATTTAATTAGGCTAGAGTCAAAAATAGACAGGGTTAAAATTTGATTTGTTAAGCTACATAAAGGAAAGAGATTCCGCTAGACTGGGGCCAAGTCACTGCATTATTATTTGTTTTCCCTTTCCCATTTTTTTCCACTGCTAAGTTGTCTGAAACTGCCACCATGCATGTGATGTCAGCATGCCACTGGACTAAAATTAATTAGTACTCTGGGATAGCTGTCTAATTTGAAAACTTAAAGCCAATGTCAGATTGGCTTTGAATAAATTCCCTCCCAACCCCCGCAGCATTTTAATGTCTGGTTATCTAGAATAGGAATCAGCATTGCTTATTAAAATCTACATTTGATCAGTTTTAAAGTAAGGATGCAGGCTCCAGTATAATCTAAGATACTTCCCAGTGTTGTGTGTCCTTTCTACTAGTGACTGATGTTATCCCTGCTAGGCACAGAGAGAGCTGGTGCAGGGAGAGATCTTATTATTGAGAAATGGGGAACATGAGCTCTCCAGATGTTGTTCAACTCCAATTCCCATTAGTCACTGCCAGATTAGCCAGTGGGCAGGGATGATTATTATTTGGAGTCCAGGGACGCGGGTGGCACTGTGGGTTAAACCACAGAGTCTAGGACTTGCTGATCAGAAAGTCGGCGGTTTGAATCCCCACGATGGGGTGAGCTCCCGTTGTTCTGTCCCTGCTCCTGCCAACCTAGCAGTTCGAAAGTACGTAAAAGTGCAAGTAGATAAATAGGTACCGCTCCGGCGGGAAGGTAAACGGTGTTTCCGTGCGTTGCTCTGGTTCACCAGAAGCGGCTTAGTCATGCTGGCCACATGACCCGGAAGCTGTACGCTGGCTCCCTCGGCCAATAAAGCGAGATGAGCGCTGCAACCCCAGAGTCGGTCACGACTGGACCTAATGGTCAGGGGTCCCTTTACCTTTACCTTTAACATCTGGCGAACCACAGGTTCCCCATCACTGGTCTGTATGAACAGGGCCAGCCCACCACGAGGCAAGGTGAGGCAATTGCCTCAGGCAGCAGGGTCCACAGGGGCAGAAAATCCCATGGTCCATCTTTCTTTCCTCATTGTTCCTGTTGTAGTTCTTCACTGGCAGGGAAGGGCATGCCATTTTGGGGTCCACCTCTGTGCTGAAATGTCTTGGGCCGGCCCTGTATACTGATTATCATTTTAGTGTTTATGTAGCACTTCTTACATGCAGTAATCTTAAGCATCATGATTAGCTTACCAGAGATTGACAGGGCAAAATAATGCAGCAGGGCCATGTTGTTTGAATCCTGATGGGTTGTCTGTTGCCATGTAGTTTTGTAGTGAAAAGACTTCACCACAAACCTGCAAATCGTATTGCTGTACAATAAGACACCTCTGCTCCATCATTGGACTTTGTGCACCCTTTCACATATTAACAAAGCTTAAAACATTTCCTGAGTTTAATTCTACATCTAATCGTTGAACAAACGGCTCTAAATGAGCTTTTGTGTTTTACTGTGATGATCTCCAATTTTAATTCTTTGGCTCTTTACATTGACAGAATTTTGAGATGCCACATGACATTGTTGCTTCCGACGACAGAACAGTGTATGTTGGTGACGCTCACACCAACACAGTGTGGAAATTTGCATCCCCAGAAAGTAAGTTGTGTTTGCCTTCAATCATTTCAAGCATTATTTTCAGGCACATACTTAATCAGCAACCCTGCTTTCTTAATCCCTGTTTTAAGAGCATTTCTGCAGCAATATTTAATAAAAAGGGTTGGACATATTTTCCAAATTCCAAAAAAGATACTGGATTTCTGAGTTTCTAGTTTAGCACAAGGAGACAGCCTATTTTGGCTGTACCATGAGCAGTGATGTGTTTTCTAGGAAATTTTGAATCAGAAAAATTTCTGATGCTTGAAATTGATTATGATCTGATTTAGTATGTTTATCTGATTTGTATTAGTGAACAAAATTAAGAGTACTTGTGTTAATTTTATGTGCTGAATATTTGCAGCATTTGTATATTATTATCATCATCATCATCAAATTTGTATACCACCCCTTCCTTTAACCTAAAAATTGGTTATTTATTTATTTATTATTATTATTATTTATTTATTTTGCTTATTTTTACATATTTTTATTTTATTTATTCTTATTTATTTTTATTTTATTGAATTGAATTGAATTTATATTCCGCCCTATACCCCCAGGTCTCAGGGTGGTTCACAGAATAAGGTTTTGAGGATTCCCCCCAACCTTCCAGAGCAAATTTGGGGAGGGCACAAGTGAGCCATTGGGAAAGGACTGGAGGAGAAAGTTTTATGGTGCAAAGAAAAATCCTTGCTCTAATGAAATTATTTAGTTGGCTATTGCTATTTAGTTGGATTTTTTCTGGGGGTACTCAAGGGTACATAGTACCAGAACCTTTCCTCCCACCCACCACACATTAAAAGTGTGGCACTTACTGTAACAACTTCATGGTGAGTACCGGCACCTATTTTTGTTTTATTTTTTAAAAAAGCACTAAGTAGAACTAAGTTTGGCTGCAGCCCACTGATTTTTAAAATTCATTTTTAATTAGTAAGGGGGAGGGATGTAGGACTCGCTTGTCAATTTTTGCCCTTTTAGAGGTTCACCAAGATGGTTTGCAGCATTAAATGCTGTGCTGCCATGCCTGGCATATTATCCTGTTAGAGATCACTTCATCCCCATCTTGTCCCTCAGCATCTGGCATTTAATGTCCATTGACAAGTCAGCTGAGAATGGTAGTCACTCCACTGGCTGAATGACTTAATTTTCATTCTCCTAAGCCACTTTCACATCTTGTTAGCCTAAATATGTTGCTCCCGCTGGAACATTTGCTGCCACTTGGTCATTAAACCTTCTTGGCTGACGGTGTCCCCTTCAGTAGCTCTGTGCTTTTTAAAGGTATAAACTCACAAATCGTTCAACAGTTCTGTTGTATACTATTTATTTGGGGGGGGGGGGGTTCCCCAAGTTTGTTTTACAGTCTCATCCCCAAAAAAGCATCTGAGGCAGAACACAACCACAATAAGAACAGTAAAACAAAGAGTAACACCACCAGTCAGAATGAAACAAAGCCAGATGAGATTTATATATTTTAAGTACAAATTGCAAAGTGAACTTGTTTCCCATTTGCAACATTTAGAGCCACAAATGCAACTGCTTGCTATTATATGCGTGGTTTATATGCCATTTACTTTATTTCTGCTCTGTTTTTGATGCAGAAGGATTCCCAAGGCTGCCTGCATAAAATAATAAGACACAATCACATTAGGGCCACTACCATTCCATTCTGAAGGGTCATCCATCACCCCAAATACAGAATTGTGTCCCTTCCCATCCCACCTACCTCCAACTGCTGGCGGTTGGTCAGTCGCTTGTCTGTGCACTCCTTATTCCCTCTCCTCTTCCTTTTCAAGGGTGGATTCAGTAGCTATGCCTCAGGTGAGCTGCTGAGCAATGGTCACTTGCATCTGCCATACAGGTGCTCCTGACTGAAGTGTCTAGGAATCTCTGTGGCTGGTTTGGTACCACAGAAAACTGATTATTTCCTCTGCAATGGAATACCAACAACTTCAGCTTTTTCACTAAGACTAAGGTTTTGAAAAACAGCTCTTGGTAGAGGATGGTGTAAAACACGCAGCAATTCCATGAACAATTCTGTTTTGACCTATGTTTACAGCAATAAAGACTGGCTGGCTGACATTCAGAAATGAGGGTTGGTCCTGTTCCCTAAAACTGGTCCCATCCCTTAGCTTAGCGGCACATGCAGTTTACAGGTCCCATATTTTCCTCTGTTCACTGAGTGAACACAAATGTAAATACGCATAAGATAATTCAGCACTTGTCACGTGGTTCCATCCCTTTTGACAGAGGTGGGGAAGCTCCAACCTGTAAGCCAGTCTTGGCACACCAAGACGTCCACTTTAGTCCTCAAAGCAATTTTCCCCAAGCCATACCCGCCCATCTGGTGACATCACTAGTGACATCAGGTGATGGACAGGTATGCATCCTGCTTTGGCTGCATGCACCTGTCTCCAGGAGGGGACAGGAATGCAAAGCCAAGGCATCAGGACTTAGTCAGCTGCTGAACAGGAATAAATTTCTGCTCAGTTCAGGCACCCCAGCAGAGGCTTTCAAACAGTGCTGCTCTGTGCTTTGAAGTCCTAACGATTGGAACTTCAAAGCACGGCATCACCTAACATCATAGAGATGTTAGGTTACTGCCCACCTGTCACATTTTGCCCATGGGAGATAGAATAATCTGGCCAAAGATGTTTCTCTACTCCTGCATTATGACAGTAACTTCTTGTCTGTCTCTTCAGTAATCCCCCTAGATGAGCATCTTTGCCATTCTCATTCAATTCGCTCGGTTTAGTGGCTTTAAAAAGCAAAAGGCTTCTTGTATGATTAAGAGTGTAGTCTTCAGCGACAATGGGAAGAATAAGGATGTATGAAGGTAATAAATCTTAATGTCTAAAGGAATGGGGCAGCAACGATGTTATCTGCAGCTTTCCCAAATATATTGATAGCGCCATAATATGTAAGTGTTCTTGCATAGTCTTTTTAGGATCTGATGTTAACTAGAGGTTTTTGAATGCTGGGGTGTTGCCAACCAAAGCCTTGGAATCAAAATGCCACTAAGTCTCAGCTTCAGTGGACAGTGTCTGTGCTCTGCAAAGCTGAGTCATTTCTTCCAAGCCATCCACCATGCAAGCCTATGCGAAAGTATTTAACTGGGAATATATTGTGCAAATGAGGGGCAGGTTTTGGTTTCCATGATGTTCATAAATATATCTTGAGCACAGGCTTCCTTGATGCAGAATTTTCAGATGTGGTGAAGTGTACCCATCTAAGAAAGATGATGCTTTAACTGAGGGATGGGGAAGATCTGGCCCACAGATCAAATTAGGCCTGCAAAGCCACCAGCCATACATACCCACCTGCCCCACGTGTGATATGGCATGTGGGACAGGTAAAGCATCAGTTGCAAAAGAAACAACCAGGAGCCTTAGAATGCATTCCCCATTTTCCCTCTGAATTCAGCACAATTTAAATCCAGCACTGAATGCAAGCCCTGCTGGAACTGGCTCGTCTTAGGAGCTCCCTAATGGAGCAGATCCCTGCCAAAAGTGGGGTTTTCATTCAGCGCTGATTCTGAAGCTGTGGCTGCAAAGGAAGAATCAGGAGCATACCTAGAGATGAAGCCATCATGACATCTCAGGTGGCCTGTGGTGGGTGGGCCAATTCTGGATCTGCCCCAGTATCCGAATCCAGTTTCACCCCCATTTTAACAGATTGGTTTGGGCGCAAGTCATACTTAATCCTGAGGTTACTATACTGGTTACAAAGGCAGAAAACCCTTTGAGTTTTGAGAGAGAGTACTTAGCTACTGTGTCCCATAGATTTTGCATATATTGCCAATTAAGACCAGCCCTGCTAATCTTCTAAGTAGTGCAGGCTTGTAAAGGCAATTGTGTGTCACAAATGGTGGCCATTACAACCTCTATGAATCACACACATCACAAGGGCTTAAAACTGTTTTTTTGTGTGTGTGTTGCAGAAATGGAGCATCGGTCTGTCAAGAAGGCTGGGATTGAGGTACAGGAAATAAAAGGTTAGCCTTGTCTCAGTTTGACTGCCTTGGGGGAAAATGTTATGGCCTTGTATTACTATAAACAAGATAAAATATGTTTTGGGAATCTTCCTCAACTTAATAGTCACTATGGTTTCTATGTGCAAATAGCTGTCTGGAAAGCACTTGTGTAAGCAAATTAAAACTTTAATACTTGTCAAGATTTTTCAGTTGTATTTGTTATTCCTAAATACGAAAGCACTAAGAGTTATGGCGAGTCTCCTTATGCTAAGGAAGGTAGAGCTCAGGCAACTGACAGCAATGATCTTAGGAGTTCCTATTTATGGGCTTCTTTAACAAGGCAAAAAAAGAAAGTCTGAATCTCTTTAATGTTTTAAATACTTCCTAAAATATGATTTAAAAAATGGGCCATGCTTTCAGATATCAATGTACATAAGGTTGAATCTTGGTAAAATCATGCCAAAATTTGGCCTCATGCCTCCTTCCCGAAGCAAGCACTTACTGGGCTTGGGGAAGGAGGCAGGATGGTGACCTCTTGGTTCAGTGCCCTGAGTGGGGGAACCAGTCGTGCTGCCCTAAATCCACCTCTGAATGTACATACAAGCTACTTAACATAGTTGCAAACAACACACATACATGCAATTTAAAGCACAGAAACCAAAATGCCTCCCACCCAAAACAACTTAATGTCTCCTACCTCCCAGTGAGAAGAGTGAGGACGTGTTCAAAGTACATTTACACTTGCAAACAAGAATTTTGAGTACTGCCAATGGGGAATGTGGGAGAGATGATGCTGGAGGTGCCACCTACCGTTTCTCTAAATCCCCCACAACTTAAAAGTGGTTTGTTTTCTTAACAATACAGTCATACCTTGGAAGTCGAATGGAATCCTTTCTGGAAGTCTGTTCAACTTCCAAAACGTTCAGAAACCAAAGTGCAGCCCGACGATTGAAGAATGGAGAATGAAGTTAATGGACTATGCAGAACTAGATAAACTAACAGGAAGGATTCGAAACCGGCAGAACCATAAATTCACGGAAGACTGGAGTAAATTTATGGACTATTTGAAAAGTATTTGTGAAGATCAGATGACGTTTGTAGGTTTGCAAGAAGTTTTGTGAGGTGTATTATTGGAAGTATTGCAAAAATGGAGAAGGGGAAGGATGATTTGTTAAGAGATGTAAAGGCAATATAAAGTTAAGAAATGCATAAGAAGTGGTTAAAACGGTGGATCATCAGAGGTGCTGATGGAAGTCTAAAAAAGATTGTATAAGTGATAAGTTTTGTGGTACATTTTATAATTTATATGTTAAAACCAATAAGAAATTCAACCAAGGGGAAGCGAGGAAGTCACTTAACAATGTTAATAAGTGTAATTTTAATAAGGTTATGATTTATGTTTGTTTGTTTGTTTATAATTTTGTGAAAATCAATAAAAAAACTTGAAAAAAAGAAAGAAACCAAAGTGCAGCTTCTGATTGGCTGCAGGAAGCTCCTGCAGCCAGTCAGAAGCCACGGAAGCCCCGCCGGACGTTCGGATTGCAAAGAACATTTGCAAACTGAAACAGTCCGGATTTGTGGCATTCAGGAGCCAAAACATTCAAAAACTAAGCTGTTCAAAAACCAAGGTACGACTGTACAATCATTTGCAACTTTACGAGGTAGCTTTGTAAATGCTCCAATTATATTGAAAAGATTCAGGATAGATTAATGATAGTAAATGAAAAAGAGTCTGAGAATTGGGCCTTGTGGATGAACACTCTTTGCAACCAGTGTTGGCTGTAGTAGTGGTTAGTGGGACAGTTACTGAGACGGAGATAGGCGAGGCAGAGGGAGCTCAGTGTGTTGTGGTTTCAGCAGCGAAGCCAGTCTTATGAGCGCACACTGCACCCAGCTCCCTGCTTCTTACTCTCGTCTCTTGGTAACTGGCAGTGATACTGGGCACTGGGAAGCCAGAGCTGAGCAACACCATCCCACGGACTGCTACTGATGAGTTGACTGCATTTGAAAGTTACCAAGCAACATCTTTTTCCAAAGCTTCCCCCCCCCCCCCATCAGCCTTGTCAAGAAACTGCATTAGCACACAAGCATGGCAGGGCTGAAATCTCACGAGGACAGACATCTTGTGAGATTTGGCAGTTCCTGCCTTGCCCAGCTGTGGCAGCCAAAGGCCACCTTCTGGAATTATCACGCCAAGATGAGAGTTGCCAAAGCAGCCCTTTTACAACAGTGAGCTTCGAAATTCCATTTTATCCGTGAACTCACTGGGTAGTTGAAAGCTCACTTAGAAAAACTGGATTGCTGAGGGACCTTAACGTTGCAAAATTGTCGTGAGGATAAATAAGCCATACGATTCTTTTGGCACACAAAGAATGGATTTAGACAAATAGCTTTTCCTCCAGGTGTTGGAATTTGGCTTGTTCAATGAGCCTTGACTATGGACTCCATCATGTATCAAACTCCTTCACACAAACCGCATTTGCCCATGCGTAGCAACTGCAAAAGTCAATGACTGCCTGGGAGGAGGGTGCGTGTATATGTGGGGGGGGGGGTCACATCTATTAAAAAGTGATCTAGAAGTTGCTAGTCCTATAAGACATGATGCACATGAAAGCACATGCAGTTGATTGCAGCGTGGTCTGTTTTGCTTGTCTTTCATTTGAAAGTTATAATTCCTGTTCCTTTCCTTCTATGGCAACCAATCTTTCAGCATCTTGCGCTTGCTGCTAATTAGTGTTTTACAGGAGGTTTCCAGGTGGCAGTGACTAGTGGAGATGACAACTTCTGCGGGAGTCAGCGGACAGAGCTCTGAGCTTTGTTGAAAGATCTGCTGCCCCCCTGCCTCCTGGACTGACTCTGTTTGTGAGCGAATTGGCAGGGGGACTGTTCAGACTCCTGAAACCTGACCCCTTTATCGGAGCTATTTAATTTCACTTTTACCCTTTATTCTCTTCCCCTCCCTGCTCATCTTTGTTATCCCTTCCCCTCTTAAGGATTAGTTAGGGAGTTTTCTGGGGGGCTTCACATAATTGAGGTTAGGACCTTTTGCGGCCTAAAGGTAAAGGGATCCCTGACCATTAGGTCCAGTCGTGACCGACTCTGGGGTTGCAGCGCTCATCTCGCTTTATTGGCCGAAGGAGCCGGCGTACAGCTTCCGGGTCATGTGGCCAGCATGACTAAGCCGCTTCTGGCGAACCGGAGCAGCGCACGGAAATGCCGTTTACCTTCCCGCCGGAGCGGTACCTATTTATCTACTTGCACTTTGACGTGCTGTGGAGCTGCTAAGTTGGCAAGAGCAGGGACCGAGCAACGGGAGCTCACCCCGTCGCGGGGATTCGAACCGCCGACCTTCTGATCGGCAAGTCCTAGGCTCTGTGGTTTAACCCACAGCGCCACCCACATCCCTAGTTCCTGCCAAAAAGCCTGAGCAGTTGGTCCAAAGCCACCTGAGGGAAAAACAGAGGTGCTCCTTTGGGAGGTAGTCGTGGCTCAGTCTGCTTTGTACCACCTGGCACAAAAGAAGTTTTTTTTCTTTGCATCTAGAGAAGAGGCTGCAGAGAATATCGCACTGAGTAGGTAGTGGCTGAAGCAAAGCTGTTCTGCTTCACTAGCGGAGCCAGAGCACAGAGCTTTGCCTGCTCTGAGGAGGTACTTTTGTTGCCTACTCTTCCCAGAGGGTGGGCAGACATCATACCCGAGACCAGGAACTCAGAATGGTGGTCAGCCCCTCTGCTAGTCTGGGCCCTTCCCCACCAAACTGGGAGGCAGAGGCGGCATCTTCAGAAGAACACCGAGGGGGCCCGACACAATGTCCTGAAGTCACACAATGTCCTGACATCACTGCACTTGGCTCTGCGTTCAGCCTCAACAATGGGAGCCCCTGGCTCCCTTTAAAAAACGTTGAGGGGGCCCAAAGAGCCTTGGCCCCCTGGAGCTGGCACGCCTGCTGGGAGGTCAATGTCACAACCTCATCAGGATGCCTCAGAGCTGTGAGCCCTGTATTTATGCCCTTTGGTATGTTTCCTATGGTAACTGGGAGGGGCCCTGGAAAGGTTTGCAGAATGGGTTTGGGGCCTTGTTGAGTCCCAGATGAGGCAGCCCTTGGTCCAGGCCCAGTAGGGTGGTGCCCACAGTCCCTCTGGTTTCCGTTCCACCATGGTAGGGGAAACAAGGGCGACTGAGAGCACAAGTCCTGGGGTAGGTTGTCTGTAAGGCAGAGGGTGGCAGCTCCTCCAAAGAAGCTCTGAGCTGTGCCTACTGACTCTTGACCACTGGTGATCAGCGCCATCCTCCTTAAACAGAAATTCACATTTCTTTTTTTCATTTTTTAATACATGTTATGAAGTGAACTTCCACATTCCCATGGAGTCCATATGCACAGTGTGAAAAACCTCATCTTTGTTCAATCTCCTTCTTTTCTTAAAGAAGCAGAGGCTGTTATAGAAGCCAGACTGACAAACAAACCCATGTCAAAGGAATTGTTAAAGAAAGAAGAAAAGCACCCCGTGGTCCAGCAGGCCAGCACCGGAGTTTCTGTTGTCCTTATTACGACGCTTCTAATTATTCCAATCGTCGTCCTTTTGGCAATTGCAGTATTTATCCGGTGGAGAAAGACAAGAATCTATGGAGGTAATTAGCTAACTCTTAAATTGGTAACAACAATCCTTTTTCATGTCCAAAACCTTCATGGAACCAGCACAATAAAACTGTGTGTGATGCTTATTTCCCCACTACTGTGCAGCAGTCAAATTTGAGCAGACAAAAGTAAGATGTGCCATGATCCCTGTATCTCTGGCTTTCTTGGTTTGGAAAGTGGCTTTTTATGTTCCTTTCTCTGTTCGGATTAAATTTTCTTGCAGTACTTTAGCAGGGGGCAGTGTTTTGTTTTGTTTTTTACTTTGTGGGTTCATAAAGATTGGGATGTTCAAAATGGTAGCTGAAGAAAGCGCAGCCAATTATGGAGCGGTCTTGCTGTCTTTTGTGCTGGCTCTGAATAAGATCTCTCTCCTTTGGATGTCCCCAACTTACTCTTTAGAATCCATCTGGGCCTCCCTTGATGTGGAATTCCTTCTGTATGTGCTAAAACAAATAACCCTTCACTTCCTTTTCTTAAATTTCTATAATTTAATGCTTGCAAATAGCCCAGAGTAACAGCACCCATTAACTTACCTATCATAGATGTATGCTCAGCAGCAGCAGCATGTTATCGGTTCAGAGTAAAGACCAAGTGTTAAGACCTATCCGTCAGCTAACTCTGTAAACAAAGCCATGCAATAATTGCAAGGAAACCTTCAAGTGGGATTTTGAGTGCAGAAGGGACAGGAAGAAGGCACCCTTCTCCCATCCGCCATTTCTGCACTCTGCATCAACTTTCCGTGGCCTTTCCCTTCTCGTTCATAATGAGAATTGGCTTAGAGCAGAATAGAGGAGGAAGGAGAGGAAAGAGCTTCCTTTAATGGTGTTTGCTCAAAATCTACCACCACCACCACTGAAAAGCTGTTTGGCTTTACTAAAGACTCGCTCAGGGGCCTTATTACATGCATTTGCTAATAATATGTAAATAACGGAGGGGACTTCTCACATTATCGCAGGTGGAACTTGCACTTGTTCCGCATTTTGGCCCATTCAGGATGAGGGCAGAGTGTGTTGCCTTGCTCTTTTTGATATTGTCACTTATCCAAATCTGATCAGCTACACTGTCGTGCCATACTGGCTTCATGGCCCCTGTTGCAAAAGTGGCTAACCTGGGGTCCTCCAGATGCTGTTAAAAGTACAGCTCTCATCATCCCTGACTATTGGCTGTGTTGGCTGGGACTGATGGGAGTTGTAGTTCAACAGCATCTTGAAAACTCCAGGTTAGCTACCTCTTCCTTATTAGCGGGATCACATCAGGAAGAACTCTTATTTGTTGTTTAAAAACTGTCAAAGCAGCTGCCAAGAGACAGTGAACAGAAATTGTTCAAAATGGTACAAAAATTGCAGTGGGTTTTCTTTTGCGGGGGGGGGGGGTGCTTCAGAGTGTGCTTGCCCCATGTTCATCTACAATAACTTGGATTTGCCCTAGTTTTTAGCTCCTGTAAGCTTAGGAAGTATAGTTTTCACATGGGAAACATTTTATAAATACCAGAAGCAATTCTGCAAGTAGGATATAGCTCAATATATAAACAGTGCAACACACGGTGTTTCCAAACAAGTGTTACTATGTAGTTTTGCCCTATGGATATGACTTTTCAAAAGTAAACCTTGTTGGGAATATTTGAATTAACGTTTTGAATTAATGTTTCGAAAGGCTAGCTTGGTTTCACTATGACAGATTTAATGAGGGTTTTTTAAGATTGTAGAAAATGTAACTTGAAAAAAGGGATATTGCACATACTTTTGTAAACCAAGAAATCTTTAATAGAAATATGTTTAAAAAAATAAAGAAGTAATTTTAAGGGAAGTCACTTTTAGAACTTAATTCATTTTCTCAGTGGGACAAATCCAGATCTCACATCTTTTACATTCTAGGGTTATATGCGAAAGTAAAATTCTAATAGTCAGCGGCAGAACAGAATCATTTACAAATAGTGCTGTTACTTTTCAGTTGCAAACACAGCAAAACCACCAAGGCCCAACAGAGACTTTGCCATTTCATTTCCATTTCTCTTCCACATAGCTTGATTTGCACAAATCCTGCTTTATTTTCTGGTGTGTGTTGATAATATAATTCTGCTTGAGGGTGCTTGCTCCTGATGTAGCAATATGTCTCATTTTTATAGCTGATGCCGAACATAAACTTGATTCAAGTTCAGGGGGAATCCTGGGCAAATTTAGAGGTGAGTAAAGGGAAAGCAAAGACCAAGGATGAGGGCAGGAAATAGTCCGGGCACTGTAGCAACACCACATCATTTCTACTCATCGTACGAGACTTGAACATGATGTCTATTGTGAGAATCTTTCATAAACTGGTTTTACAGCCAATTGGGGCTGGAAAGCAGGACATAAACATAGTCCTTCATTTACAATCTGGTGTTACACTCCTAAGAAGTCAGAAACCCATGAAAGAATAACAATAAATGTTTTTTTATTTTTAATAAAAGATCCATGAAAGTATATGCTCTCTGTGTTTATGGGCTCTTGTGTGAGATATTCCCAGATGTATCTAGCAAGTGAGCATTGCATTGATTCTCTTCATTAGATGTTAAATGCCTGCCTGCCTCCTGCCTAGTACAAATTGTCTGTCCTCTGCTAATGAATTTGGCAGCTATTCCTTAGGAGAATGCTGTAGTGATAGTGTTGAGTCTTCCCCTTATCTACCATGTAAAGCCTTGGGGAGCGGCTGATTTGGTTTGATGAGGAACACAAGAGTGTTCCTAGAGACACAGAACAATACTAAGAAATTGATCTTCTGCAAATCTTCCCTTTATATAATGAAGAAAAATAATGACTGCAATTATTTCTCTCAGCCGAAGTTCAAAATAATCCCTGAGCTAACTTTAAAGGGGGGGTCAGAGAAGAAGATGGAGGCTATTATAGTTAAGAAAGCCAATCCTGTATTGTGACTATGTCACGCCTCTCAAGGGAAGGCATGATGGGGGAAATGTACAGAACTGAAGATATCAGCTGATTCCAACAGGCAGATCAGAGGACTTATTCCGAGTCACTTTATACTGACCTCAACAGGTTTTCTAAGTCTAAGAAGCTGCTGTTCTTGAACGAGCACAGCTGCCATCTTAGGAAATCAAAAAGCATTATGATCCAAAGTAGCAACTTGTGAGAATAATGGGCACATTGAACACTTTCTTAAAGCGTGTTTCCACTTTCAGGAAAAGGTGGTGGAGGCCTCAATCTTGGGAACTTCTTTGCAAGCCGCGCAGGCTACAGTCGAAAAGGATTTGACCGACTTAGTACGGAAGGGAGCGACCAAGAAAAAGATGAGGACGATGCCACAGATTCAGAAGAGGAAGATGCTGTTCCTCACCCTCCAGCGATACCTCCATCTTCCTGAAATTGGCCTTTGATTTCTACCTTGTATGACTCTACAAAGATTGCCGGATTTAGCACGTTTTAAGATTTTGTGTATTTAATTGTAAACTGTACTAGTCCTTTGTGCGACTGTACACAATTCGCCCCCTCCCTTTGGCTTCAGTTTGGTTTTAGAGTGTGACCATTTCATATCAGTGCCATTGTCTTCTGTGAACCTTTTAATAAAGCAGAACAATCCCATTTAATTGCAGTAATGATTTTGAAAGTAGTAGTATCTGCTCATTTCAGTTAGGGACCTTCTCTATATTTGTAAATAAGTCCCAGCCTCTGCTTTAAGAAAACATTTTTTCAGTTCCAATTTTTTCTTTTGTGCCTTTTCACATTCAATGCCCTTAACCTATCACAGAACAGAGAGAATTTAGTGCCACAATGAAACAAAGCTGCTAAAACTCCTATTTTTTAAAGAAAATCACTAGCATTCTGTTGCTTTGAGGGAAAGATTTTTAAAGCCTCTATTTAAAATGGTTTTTCTTCTTCCTCGAGAATTTGTGTGTTTCCAGGATGTCTTATTTTTAGATGGTTATACTGTTAGAACACTATTTTCAGAAGCTGAATGTAATTTGTGTAATAAAGTGTTCGCAGAGCATTAGCTGTCAGAGTGTACTTTGGAATTTTTGCATTGAGGTGGGAGAGGGGAATGGGTCTTTGTATGCAATTTTTTGTAAGCCAATACCTCAAACCACTGAATACAGTGCAAAGTTTTATCACTGCTTTCTATTAGCAGTGGGGAGGGAAAGGAAACCAAAGTGTTATTTTGTATGAAAGATGGAAGATGTTTTGTTACATGACATTTTTTTTCTTTTTTAAAAAGCAAAACTTAAAAACCTAAAACTAAATTTGCATTACATGTATAAAAATCAAGCGTTGGTTTTTAAAGAAAAATCTGGCCTGTATATCCAAACTTCAGGGTATGTACTCAAATAAAACATTGTCAGAGCTAAGAGGAAACCTGTGTCTCAACTTGCATAGAAATAATTTTATTTTTGCACATTTCCTTCCCCAATCATAAAGTACAGTCCTGGTTACCATAGCATGAACACGCAGTTTCCACACTTGGCATTTGTAAAGCCCTTTGGAGTGTTCAAAGTGTTTTATATATATTAAAAGTCTACAACCATTATAGCAACCTTCCGAATTAGGTCATAACGATGCCCATTTTATAGATGGGAGACTGAGGCTGGAGAGGAGTGCTTTGCCATGAGGCCTCCTGTCGAATTCATAGCAGATGGCACAACTTGAAGTTGCAGTGTAATCTGTGCTGAATTCAATTAGATGTGTGCATAGGGAAGCCCTTGGACTTGCATCTCCCATCAGCCCCTGACAGCATAGCCAGTCAGGGATGAGGGAAGTTGCAGCCCCAGCAGCATCTGCTGCGGTAAGACAGCAGTCTCTGTCTCTTAACTGCCGTGCTATATTAGCCATAATATTTTATCCCTAATGAAGATTTACTGCAATGCATCTGACAGAACATGACAATGATAATTCAGATACATCGGCCAAGTTCCATTTGATGAATAAAAACATGGTCCCTACCCCCCCCGCCGATGCCCATTTAGTAACATTAACATCTTCTGAGAAAAGGTGGCTACGTGCAGGAAACTCTACATGGTTTTTTTGAGAGGGACTGCTTCGTCAGTGAGACATTTTCTTGGAGCAAGCAAAAGCAGGTATCGGTGACGAACTTCTCTAGCTATCACAGTATAAACAGGTTTAAGAAAACCGGTTTTTAAAAAATCTTGCGTTCTGTTGGTAATTAAATTCATTGAAACAAAAAATAATACATAACTTATAAATAATAATAATAATAATTCATCTATTCATTCATTCCCCATCCATCTGGCTGGGTTTCCCCAGCCACTCTGGGCAGATCCCAACAGAATAATAATAATAATAATAAAGCAATAAAACATCAAACAATAAAAACTTCTCTAAACAGGACTGCCTTCAGGTGTCTTCTAAAAGTCATATAGTTATTTATTTCCTTGACATCTGATGGGAGGGCGCTCCACAGGGCGGGTGCCACTACCAAGAAGGCCCTCTGCCTGGTTCCCTGTAGCTTTGCTTCTCGCAGTGAGGGAGCCGCCAGAAGGCCCTCGGCGCTGGACCTCAGTGTCCGGGCAGAACGATGGGGGTGGAGACGCTCCTTCAGGTATACTGGGCTGAGGCCATTTAGGGCTTTAAAGGTCAGCACCAACACTTTGAATTGTGCTCGGTACCATTTCTAGCCGACAAGTATTCAAACGCAAAATCTGTAACTTCGCATCTATAACTATTCTAAATGGAACTTGTTAAATTAGCAAATATTGAAACATGCATGTTACTAAATTCCCCACCCCCCAGTAACGCGGATCTGTCTATTGAATCCTGCATTCTATTATTTTAATACATGAAGAGCTTGAGTTTGGACAGCAGTGAGAATGGAAGTGGATACTTGTTTCATGATAGGAACCGAATCCAAGAATATGTGGTTATATAGTGCCCAGACACAGGTGTCTGTTGAAGTGTAGGATCTGTGTAAGACGTAATAATAATAATAATAATAATAATAATTTTTATTTATACCCCGCCCTCCCCAGTCAAGGCCGGGCTCAGAGCGGCTTACAAGCAATAATAAAAACAAGTTGAATGATTACAACTTAAAAACAAAATTAAATTACAACATTAAAATATTGAAACATTAAAATATTAAAATGTAGCCTCATCGCAGGAGGAGAAGGAAAAGAAAAAAGAAAGAGAGGGAGGGTATCAAATTGGCTCCAAGCCAAAGGCCAGGCGGAACAACTCTGTCTTACAGGCCCTGCGGAAAGAAATCAGATCCTGCAGGGCCCTGGTCTCATGAAGCAGAGCATTCCACCAGGCCGGAGCCAGAGTTGAAAAGGCCCTGGCTCTGGTTGAAGCTAATCTAACTTCCTTAGGGCCCAGGACCACTAGGGTGTAGGTAGCAAACATGGTGCTCTCCAAATATTGCTGGACGACCATTGGCCATGCTAGCTGAAACTGATGGAGAGAACCATGTTTGCTACCCCTATCTACGGATTCAGACTGAAAGCGTATTTGTAGCCTGAGATGTGTAACAGAAGGGTACAGAATTAAGCAGGAACCCATGTACTTTTCGAGGAGATTGAACCCAGTGTGAAACCCAAGACGTCTCAAAAGCTGTCAGCACCAGGAAGTTACCTGAAGGTGTTCCAATTACATGGAATTGCCATCCTAACTAAGCAGCTGTCCTTACCACCAAGTATCATTAGGTAGAAATTGGTTCTCCGGGAGGCATCTCGATTCAGTAGTGCTTTTCCAATTAAGCAATGTACCATGGTAGTTCATCAGAATTTATAGATCAGGGGCCAGCAACCTTTTTCAGCCATGGGCCGGTCCACCGTCCCTCAGACCATGTGGTGGGCTGGACTATATTTTTTGGGGGGGGATGAACGAATTCCCATGCCCCACATGCGTTAGCAGAGATGCATTTTAAATAAAAGCACACGTTCTACTCACGTAAAAACACGCTGATTCCCAGACCGTCCGCGGGCCGGATTGAGAAGGCAATTGGGCTGCATCCGGCCTCTGGGTCTTAGGTTGCCTACCCCTGTTATAGATCAATGCAGTATATCGGAGCAGTGCAGAATAGTGGCTCTATTCCATTTCCTCAGCTTGGTCTACAGGTGTTCCTTCCGGCTGCCATGACTAGGTCACTCTTCTGACGCTGGTTATTGAAGCCCAAGATCATGGCTGCAAAGCAGCTAGGCCTGAAAGGCCCCAGGAAACAGTATTACAGTGGTACCTCCGGTTAAGTACTTAATTCGTTCCGGAGGTCCGTTCTTAACCTGAAACTGTTCTTAACCTGAAGCACCACTTTAGCTAATGGGGCCTCCTGCTGCTGCCGCGTCGCCGGAGCCCAATTTCTGTTCTCATCCTGAAGCAAAGTTCTTAACCCGAGGTACTATTTCTGGGTTAGCAGAGTCTGTAACCTGAAGCGTATGTAACCCGAGGTACCACTGTACAGTGTTGATCTTGTTGCATAAAAGCTTGGTGATATAAACAGACTGTCAAAGCTTCCCACATTTCCTTCTTGCTGCTCTTGGAAGGTTAGCACTGGAGAGGAGCGCAGAACATGGCAAATCTTTAGACCTTTTCCCTTTTTCTTCAGAAGATTAGAAGAACCATCTTAACAGCTACAGTTATTTTGGGGATGGAGGGGAAGAGAAAATAACAGGAAAAAAATAGAAAATAACTTCTCACCCACTTATACTGGTGAGTCCAATACAATGCCAGCTTCTCTAGTGGTGCCCCCCTCCACCTGGTCCTCAGCCTAAATTCCCTACGTCAGAAGATTTATGCCAGGGTTGAGGAACATGTGGCTCTCCAGATGTTGGACCACAGTCCCCATCATCTCTGACCAGTGGCCATGCTGATGGGAGCTGCTGTCCAACAATATCTGAAGGGTCTCTGGTTCTCCATCCCTGATGTATGCCTGATACAGTGGTGCCCTGCAAGACGAATGCCTCGCAAGACGAAAAACTCCCTAGACGAAAGGGTTTTGCGGTTTTGCGTTGCTTCGCTAGACGAATTTCCCTATGGGCTTGCTTCGCAAGACGAAAACGTCTTGCGCTTTTTTCTTAAAGCCGCTTGAAGAGGCGCAGTTGCGACGGACCGTGCTTCGCAAGACGAAAAACATTGCAAGGTGAAAAGACTCGCGGAACGAATTATTTTCGTCTTGCGAGGCACCACTGTAATGAGAAGGGCTTTTGGTCTGTGCAGGTGCTTGCCAAATCCTGGGGATTGGGCTGATCCATAATGGGCTGTAATCTTTTTTTCAAGAAATGGGAAGTAAACATGACTGAAAAGCAGGATAAAAAATGCTTTAAATAAATAGTAGAATGCATGCTGTCACAAAACCGTACCTCTCTGTATTGCAACTCAAAAATGTATTATTGTATCCAGCTCAGAAACTTGATTAATGCACCAAATTTAAAATGATTACAGGGGAGTGCAACTGTTCCAAACAGCATCTCATTTCTCAGTGTCAAAAGCCATTTATTTCAGCGTGCCTAACTCGCATTGGATAGAATATGTAATAAAACTGTCATTTCCGAGATGGCAAAGCTAATCTCTCCCTCTCCTCCCGCCCTCCAACTCTTAAAACTTGCAATCAGGATCACATTTTGTGACACAAACGATTTAGAGAAACCATTTCCTTAATTTTGCTATTGAGGCTGGTATTCAACTTAAGTGTTACTCAGAGAAGACCCATTGAAATTAATGAAAATGACTAAATTTGGACCACTAATTTCAACAGGTCTACTGGGTTAAACCACAGAGCCTAGGACTTGCCGATCAGAAGGTCGGTGGTTCGAATCCCTGCGACGGGGTGAGCTCCCGTCGCTCGGTCCCTGCTCCTGCCAACCTAGCAGTTAGAAAGCACATCAAAGTGCAAGTAGATAAATAGGTACCACTCCGGTGGGAAGGTAAACGGCATTTCCGCGCGCTGCTCTGGTTCGCCAGAAGAGGCTTAGTCATGCTGGCCACATGACCCGGAAACTGTACGCCGGCTCCCTCGGCCAATAAAGCGAGATGAGCGCCGCAACCCCAGAGTCGGCCACGACTGGACCTAATGGTCAGGGGTCCCTTTACCTTTACCTTTTTACTCTGCTGAGTAAAACTTAGTTGAATACTGCTCTAAAATTTTATTTCCTAAATTCATTTTAGCCTTAACATTAGTAAGCCTGTATTCTGTATATAAAAGTCGTATTCCAAGGAAAGTGGATATGGGATTACAGCCTTACAGCAAAATCCAAACCCAAGAGTCCCCAGATTTGAGTATGTTTGGAGTAGGTGAGTGTGGCAGACCAAGGGTTATGCCAGATTAACTCCCCCATCTCAATTCAGCCAGGGGCACAGCAATTCCCTCAATCAGGCTCCATTGATGGGACTTATGCTAGTGTTAAGTCCCCAAAAAGGGCATTCTGGGGCAAGGAGATACAGCTGCTCCAAATCTCTTTCAACCCAGGTGCCTTGACAACTTGGAACTTACTCTGGCAAAAATAGTGGTGTAAGTCAAACTAGACTTTGTAATAAGGGTAACTTGCAGCCATTTCCTAGTATACATTCATTTAATAATCAGGAACGGTATCCATATGGGCTCACAGACTGAAAAATGTCCTTGCTCGTGACATTCTTGCTAGTTGATCAGCGCTGCCAACTATTATCAATCTTTTACAGATTGCTATCAGAAAACCAGAAAGAACCACCACCAGTTCACTAATTTCCAGTAGCTGATCAGTGGACTTGTAACCTTCCAACCTATTTTATTTTATTCAAGTATTGCATTTCACATTGTTAAGAAATCTGTTGCAAAGCATTTTCTATGTGGTCAGTTAATACGGGCACAAATAATTTTTTGAAATCTCTCCAAATATATAAAACTACATAAACCTAGCATTTATATTAGGGTTCATATTTTGGCTTTGCATATTTGTGCAGCAAATCACTTAGTGCTTCTGAACATGAGCTTTCTTAACGATGCCCCCCTTCTGTCTTGGTTTTCTCCAGTGTCTCTTTACATCCATCACCAATGCCTGTTGGACTGCAGGGCAGATCCTTTTGACAGCTGCCCACTCTCCTGGTTGTACAGAACTTCATCAGAAAAAAAAGATGTTAATTATCTCTGGGAATGGCGTAGAACTTACCATACTTTTCCATGTATAAGACGAAGTACAGTATTTTTCCATCTGTAAGATGCCCCCATGTATAAGATGCCCCCTATTTTGGGGGACTCTGATTTAAGAAAATGGGGGGGGAGATGTATCCGTGTATAAGATGCCCCCAAATTTTTGACATTATTTTAGGGGGGAAACCTATTCTTATACATGGAAAAATACAGTATTTTTCTTTTTAAAATATGTTTAAAATTGGGGGTCGTCTTATACACGGATAGTGCAGAGTGGGGAGAGGCGATTGGTTGCAGCCGTGAGCAGGAGACTGCCTGTGGGTGGCTATTGGGCATTTGATTGGTGGCCGCAGCAAGGGCTGTTGTTGATTGGCTTCCCCCGTGGCAATTGGGCGGGTGATTGGCGGCTTTTACTCCACTTGCGATTTTAAGCATTGTTCAGTCGGGTGAGTGACTTTCGGCAATCCCCCCCAGAAAAGCTCAACTATGGGCATCCTCCCCCCAAAAAGCTTAACAACTGTACAACTCTTGACAATTTCCCCCTATTTTCTTAATTTGGAGTCCCCAAAAACAAGGGGTGTCTTATACATGGGGGCATCTTATACACGGAAAAATACGGTAATCCCTCAATATGTCCTTCCACTCAGAGCTAACAAACTTTCACGTCTATGTTCTTTTCCAAAACATCGGCATATGGTGTTTCACACCTCACACTCCTTCCTTGCGGTATCTTCTTGTGGGCGATTGGGGCATAGGATTGACTGAAATATACGCATTCGCTTTCATGAACACACAAACATGCTCTTTCTCTGTGCAGCCGGATTTGTTCGACCGAAGTGAGTGAGTGACACCTAGTGGTTAAGAATAAAAGTAGCCAAGTAGGTTTTTCTTTGTACCACTACCATATGCTCTGTATGCAGAAGATTGGGTTTCCCATTTCCCAGCACCTCCTGTGACAAGTCAAGTCTTCTGCCTGAACCACCCAAGAACTGCTGCCAGAAAGTATTGGGCCACATGAATCAAGGGACTGCTTCAGTATAAAGCAGCTTCATATCTTATATGGTGAATATCAAGCAAACTTGGCATGGGTCTCCCTCTGTTGTTCCCCAGTCCTCTGTTTCAGGGCTTGGGTGGGGGTTTAGGGTACCGTCCTCACCTTTTGGGGGGCAGCTGAGCAACTGCTGCATCCAGAGCCCCACTACTCATGCTAGTGGCGTAGCGGTGTTTGCATCAGCTCCAGGCTGCTACAGGAAACTGTGCCAGATCAGGCTCCTGCGCTGAACTTGCTAATAACTGGACTGGCTTAGGAACAAGTAGATCCTTGCCAGCTCACGTCTGCGCTCCCCCCGGCACACCCCATTTAAGAAGGGTTACACTGGGCATTGTCAGTGCAGGAGGGGGAAATATAATTGGAGTGCCCCGGAGGAAGACACGAGAGGCTAAAGGTTCCATTGCTTTCCATTCATTCTCTCTTCCTCTCCATCTGGGACACTTGTGTTTTCCTCACCCTCTGTTGTCATGATCTGCTTGCTGCACCTTGACATGGTGGTGCAGAAAAGTGAAAAGGAGGGTGAGAGGGAAAAGGCTGCTGATCAGCTGGTAAGCAGGTAAAAGAAGCTAGCTGGAAGAAAAGCAGCCAGGGACAGTAAGAAGAGCAGAAGGTGTGTGAGGCTACCTAGGTATCTCTCCCTATGTAATCCTTTCGCTCAGTTTTCCCCCTCTGTCCAGAGAATGCAGTGAAACTGTGCAAAAGAAGACAAAGAAAGAGACACACACAGATCATTATCCCCAAATTGCAGTCAGAAGGGACTGGGAAAAAGAAGCCTGGCAGTGCAGATCATGCTGAATACTGCAGACTACGGGTCACTATCTGACTGTTTTATTACAACAACGCCAAACTGTTGCTCAAAAGTATGATACTCTTACTGCAGACTGGACTGAATCTGAGAAAGTAGTTTACCAGAACCCTGCACTCTTATCCCCTGTTGTTTCCCCTTCCCATTGGGGAAGAAAGCAATTTACTGCTGTGCCCCTATTGCAAACGAAAAGAGGGAGGCAGCACTGAGATCGGCTTCAATCACAATGTTATGCACTATTAATATTGGGGGTCAGAGGTGGGGCTAGTACTTGTTTGGACTTCTATGACTCCTGGTCAAACATCCCCCATACATCTCGGGTTGCAACAATGGTCGACCTGCTTGAATTACCCCTCAGTCCACCTCCAAGGTGAATCCTGAATTCAGGTGAATGCAGAATACAGGTGTGTGTCCTGACTGCGTGTACTTTTAAATGTCAAGCTAAAATACACACATTTCCCCACATGAAGTGACAGCAGAGACTTCTGTCTTTTATATTATCAGAATTGAGCAAAACACACATATCTAGGACAGACTGCAACATTTTGTGGCAGAGCCCCACTTATTAGAGGTTTGTAAGGTCTTGCCTTTAGTCCAACCCATCTAGCTCTGTTTGTTGAAAAAACTAAATTGCTAGAAGTTTGTCCAGAACTCACGAGATACTGTTATATCTGTTATAATCAAAGTTTACTCTAAGGTAAATTGTGCTTCCAGTATAAACCATGTTAGCTGAAGAAAGGTTATGTTAGCTGTTCTGGCACAAGCTGCTCATCTCTCTAGAGCTGGTGAAATTACTGGTTGAGAAACAAGACTTCATTGGCTTCCTAGAAATTTTCAAGTTGCTTCTGGTGGGCTTAATTAGACCTGTCAGAATTTACATGTCAAAGCTATTGCAGAAACACTAAAGAACCCCCACTGACAGTATCAAGTGGTACAATCCAGAATAGGGAAAACTAGGCCATTATATGAATGTATGTCTTCCATTTCCTCCCCTGAAGTTATATAAAAACCCACCAGGTGGCACAAGTCAGACAGTAAACAACATTTAGCTAGTGATAAAGCTTACAGAAGTCCTACAATAAAGAAACTGTATTTAAAGAAGATCGTGGAGATTTGCATATTCCAATTAAGTTTTGATGACGAAAACTTTCAGAAGTCACAGGGGCTTGTGTTGTACTTTGAGGTTGAATTATTATTTTTTGACTTACTAGTCGCTTACCGGAAAAAACAACATATGATAATGATAATGATGATAATAATAATACACTTTAATAAAACAGTTACAGTAACCCTTAAGGGAGAGGGTTTTCTCTGTGGCAGCCCCTAAATTGTGGCACACAGTCTCCACAGAGGTGTGCCTAGTATATTTATTGTACAGCTTTTACCATGTGCTAAATATGCACCTCTTTAACCCGGTCTATGACAGTTAAGCATTTTGGTTTGTGTAGCCTACCCTCTTCTACTGAATGTATGCTGCTCTGTATCATTTGGAACAGATTTAATTGTTTCTGTGATGGTTCTATAACTTTATATTATATTGCTGTAACCCGCCCCGGGATCTCATGGCGAATGACCTCATAAGATATATTATAAATAAATAAAATCCAGCAGAAAAACAACAAAAACCCCAGCAGCAAGAATGTACATCAGATAGGCCATTAAACAGCTTGTCCCACACTCTGTAAAATGTGTGGGAGAAGAGATACATTTTAACCTGGTGCAAAAAGGATGTTCAGGTGCTAGGTGGGCGTCACCATGGAGAACATTCTGCAGCTGGGAGCCACAACCCAAAAGGCCCTCTCCCTTGTTGACACACTCAGAAGGGGCACTCAGAGAAGATCCTCAGATAAAAAACAAAGGGTCCAGATAGGTTAATACTAGGAGAGGCGCTAAGGCCCTAGTCATAAAAGGCTTTGCAAGGTAAACCTTCAAAACAGTTAAGAATTGATTGACTTGTTGGTTTCAGGCTTCTCAAAATATTGGAAGGAGCTCATCAACAGCTTTGTGTGTTGCATGCAAAGCCCTTCTGTAGCTCCGGTGAACAAGACTGAGGCGGCAAACAGCAAGTCTTGCCAACAAGCCAGAAGTGATCTTAGAGACAGCTCCATCGCAGCTGCAATGGACATAAGCCACACCACTTGGGTTGATGGAAGTTCATTACAGAAACATGTTCTCCTTGAAGACCTATCAGCATCTACCTTACATATGGTGCAGTGCTGTCAACTCTGTCAGCAGTTGTCCAAGAGGTCAGGCAGAAGTTTTTCCAGCTTCCTAAGACTCCTTATTTTTGGGAGTTCTAGGGCTTGAACCCGGGACCATCTACGTAGAAGCCTGTGTTCTGTGGCTAAGCCACAGTCTGTTCTAGTGTATTTGCATGAAAGGTGTACAGCGGGATGTTGTGATTTTATTTGATAAGACACAATGCTGCCGGCAACTGACCAGAATGGATGCCACTTAAAACTTCCCGCTAATTCTATAGTAAGTTACATTGAAGCATAGCTTCTTTATACTAATGGTATACACAGCACAAACCACTGTAAACTGTGGAGCAATTGCACCACCCTACTGGGCTAGTTCATATATATTGCTAAACAACAGTTTAGTGTCATGTGTGTCAGTTTGCATTTCTTAGTACAGAAAGTATTGATCTGATGTGTAGAGATCTTTCCTATTCTAATTAATTCAAGAGGATTCTAGAAGCTTTTCTGTGTGAAAGAAACAAGCAGAAGGTTCGTGATGTTTGGGTTATTCCTTCAGAGAAGCTGAGTACAGCTGGCTTAAACTGGTTCTCTTATCTTTTTCTGTCAAGGTCATTCTAACTATAAAAGTAAGGCCAGAAGGAGCCAGGGTTTCACTTCTCTTTCTATCTCTTTTCCTTCTGGTGTAGTGTTCTGTATATAGTGTTAAGGTTTAGTCTTATTATAAGTTATTGTAAGTTTAAGTTAAGTCTGCTGCAACTGGACTTCTTATGGACAGTGCCAATCCTGAATGTACTGTATTGGATTTGTGACCATTATGCTCATTTGCCTTCAGTAGCAGTAAAGCTCTGCTGGATGAAAGACAATTGTGTCTGGTCTACCTTTTGGGAATCCTCTCTCCCTTCTCTTCCTTTGGCATGGCCAGAAAAAGAAGATTTTTAAAGGGAAGTAGTTACATAGGTTATGTGGTTCAGTATGTTGAAGACTGCTTGAAGTTGACTTGTTTCCCTTAACCATAGTTAACATTTAACCAGTTTGATATAAAATGAGAAACCATGGTTGGCTGAAAAACAGCTGAAAGTTTCCAGTCTCCTCCTCTATGGCTGCACCAGAGCAGGAAAGGGGACTGCACGAGCCCAAGGCTTGCTGCTATTTGGGGATATGGTGCTAAGCTATGGTTTCATACAACATACGAACAGAACATTCAGCAGCAGCTGAACCAGTGGTCAATTCTGGACAAAGGAAGAAAAAGTTTGGTATTTACACACCTTTGACAAGCTCCGTACCACTTATTCCAATGGAGTCTTACTGCATCAAGTAGCCTCTGTCTTATTCTGAAGAGTCCAGTAAGCTGCACACCACTGTTTTGGATTCTTCGGCACTGAGTCAGTGGAGTCTGGGTCTATCAATTCTGCCTCTGCACTACTGTCACATTCTGAGAAGACACGGTCCTTCCCCGACAGGCCATCATCAGCAACGGGAACAGGTGGCTCTTTTCCAGAAAAGACATCTTTGGAGCTCTGTCCTGCGGACGTTTCGGATGAACCGACATAATCATGATCAACCATGACAGCACTCTGCCAAATGTAGCTGCTATCTGCAATAGGAAAATACATTTTGATTAGAAGCCAAGTTTCATTTAGGCTAAGGTTACGAGACATGACCGTTTCCTGCGGACAGTCCCCGGATTTACAAATCAGTCCCCATACAAAATCCATTGAAGTTGAAAAGTGTCCCTGGATTCATTGAAAAAAATCTGGTAACCTTTTAGGCAGACAAGGCCATTAAATGGCCGGGGGGGGGGGATGCAAGCCCATTGCATCGTACATTTCTGAATCCAGGGACAGGAGCAGCAATACAGAGGTAGCAGAATGTCATATCTGTACCCCATTTTATGGGCCACAGTTCTTGAGACGTTCTCTTTAAGAGCTGAGATAGACTACAACAATGGATATGCAGGTGCTTCTTAGAGTGCCCCAGCTAATAAAGGAAGGGGCTGAAATTGGCCTCCATATTATAACAGACCAAAGGATTTATTTTATATTATTTTTTTAAGCATTCTCTCTTTCCTCTTTTTCTGTCACGATACATCAAGATATTTACACATTTGTAAATAGGGATATTTGGAGGTAATATAAATTTTACAGTTAAGGCATCTTGATGTAAAAGCCTTAAATAAATTTTCTAGTAAGAAGCTTCCTTGCTAAACTGGTCAAGAAGCAGTTAATCAGTGTGCCCTGTATCCATTCCTCCAGTACCACCACAAAAAATAAAACACACACAAAACAAAAGCCCAGTCATTTTTTTTGTCTTGCAATTTGGATCTTTGGACTGTGCAGCTTGCAGCTGTTGGCTCCTTTCTAAATATCATGCTTGGTGACTCAGTGTCGGTTTAAAGGAAATGAAATTGCTGAGCCTGTCACAAATAGACTGGAGATGGAAATTAAATATTTCAATTATCTCTTCTGAACTAGGACAGAAAGCCAGAATGCTGACTGACGTCATGAAGACGTTCATTCTCTGCACAAGTAAACAAGATATTTTTGGGAAATTGGTTCAATACAGGTGCTTTAAACAACATTCAGGGGATTCAACAATTCAATATTTTCACTGGCTAGGTAAAGCAGAACAGCCTAAGTTAATGGGGGGGGAGGGAGAGAGAGAGAGAAGACAGGGAGTGCTCTTGACATCTCATTTTGCATTTCAGCAATTCCTTCAATGATTACAGAAGACAGCACATAAAACATATTCACCAAAATTTAATAATAAATGCTGCCATCCTTCCGTAACCCACTACACACATGGATAAACTGCAGCAGAAACATGTACTTCTACAACCTTATCCTGCTTGGATTTTCAGTTCTCTTCTTAGACATATCACTATCTGGACTATATGCCCAGAACAGTTCTCACAATTACTGTAATTAGCAGTGGTGCATTTCCAAGGCTTCCTTAAACCTCAGCATCCTGTCCATAATTATTATAGTGTGTGTATTTCAACAGGCAAAAGGCCAACCTAACTCTGTATAGCTGGAGAAAATGCACACACAAAAAACAAGTTTTGCAGGGCTGGAAAGCCTTAGGCAAGTTTTACAGGGCAAGAAAGCTTCCCCGTAAATCTGCATATGTAAAAGAAGAAATGGGAACTATCATAAGATCAAATTGCTTTTAATTGTGGTGGTTTTTTGAGATTCTTCACTTATTATTGCTCTTACTTGGGAAAAGTAAAAGCCAATGGCATAGTTCAACATCAACTATGGTTTAAACTTATGTGTTAACTATGGTTTAAGGCATCCTAGCGCACACTAGTCAAAAGTCCCAGCTTCCCTCTTCCCCACTCTGTACCAGGAGCAGCAACCCACGATGGCTGGCTTGTCATTACGTGCAAGTCTGGGCTCAAGGTTTCCTTCCCCTAAACCTTGGCTCCTATTTGCAATTTGGAAGTGAAAACCACAAGCTGGGTTCACACATAACAGGAACAGGCTTATGGTTTGTTGCTCCTGGCACAGAAAGGGATTTCTGATCAGTGTGCACCAGTTTATTTGCTTTACCTATGGTTTAATGCAACGTGACAACCAGATAATTGAATATAACTAGACATAACTTTCACCTTGTTCCTGGGATCCTCTTATATATGGCTTAAGATGAGATATTTTGATGGGCCTTTTCAGCCTTGAGCCAGAGGCATCTCTTAATATTGCACAGCCATTATCAGTAACATAATCTATAATACAGGGGCCAACCCATTCGGACTGGAAGCGACCATCTTTCCACCAGTTCTTCTTTTGTCTGAGAACTTCATGTCCAACTTTAAGGAGAAATTGATTAACTTGCTTTGGTTTCTTCCTGACTTGGCTCATGTTCCCACTCCGCTGTTCCACAGGCATTTTCTTCATATTCTAAGTAGAAAATGAACCTATTAGTTAGAACTTTTGTTTTAAGGATGTACAACTCAGACAGATGTGTGTGTTTTCTCAAGTGCATCTGATCTGTGCAAGCCAGACTGAGTCTGCAAGATGTGTGGAAATCAGAAAATGAGCATATGGTTTTCTGTGTGCTCCAGTGTATACACATATCCATATAAACTCATGATGAAGTTTTCTATTAGCCTACCTTATTAGTTTTGTGAAACTGTGGGCTATAAATGTCTGAAAGGTATGGCTGATATATATTACTTTTCTAAATGATATCTGGGTCTTGCTTTCTTTCTTATATCTAATAAGTTCCTGTCTGTATTTGTCCTTCATAAGAAGGGAATTCAGTGTGATGTCAGACAGCTCCACTCCCTAGACCACAGAGGAATAGGCCTTAACTTAATCTGTACAGTTTGAAGATTTGAATGAGCCTTATTCAGACACATCTGTGCATTATTTAGGGGAGCATTTTTAATCTTTATTTCTAGCTCAAACAGCTGGAAATAATAGTCAATGAAAGACATTCATTAAATGTGCTGAATTAAAATCATTCACACATTTTCTTTCTCTGAATTACTGTATTCACTGAATGTTGAATATTTTTTCCTGAGAAAAGGAGGAGGCAGATTTACCTGGCAACCTGAAATTGTCCTTTCCTGTACTGCTTTCTCTGCTTGTCTAATAGCAGATAAGATTCTCACAAACATGCAGTCACTCTCCCCTTCTTGAATCACACTTAATGTTGAAGGTATATAAGGATTTCGTTTAAACATTTGGAAATAGGGCGTGTTGTTGCTAGTTTCCTATTTTAAAAAAAAGGAAGGAAGAAAAAGGAAATGTGGTTATATTTGACACTGTGCTACTAAAGAACATTCAGCCCCAGTTCACACAAAAGGTACGAATGTTCTCCATACGTACTGAATCAATCAAGTTGAACGCATATGAAATAGCTTGCAAATGGTCATCCCAGTCTTTGGTGTGCTCCGTGCAATATTTGAGAAGGAAAGATCTGATTGTCTTGACAGCTTCATTTTCATGATCAGCTTGAGGGTATGGCATTATTAATTCCTTTGTCCCAAAGTGTTCAAACAGCTCCCTGTTGATCTTTAAGAATAAGACAAATCATTTTAAACCTCCACATTGTTTTTATTTCACTTGGTAACTGAAAACTGTGCTTTGAAATAGTGGCACAGTTACACTGTAAAGGTACTGAAATGTTTAAGCTTAATTTCTCTTTGAGATACAAAATTGCAATTTGTTCAAATTTAGACATTTAACATACATGAACCAAAGAATAAGCTCAACTGGAAGTTATCAAGTGCACTTTCCACAGCAAAGTTCGCTCCTCTTACCTGATGAACAAACTCTTCTTCCTGATCTATAGTTATTTTCTGAGGTGGTCCATAACAGAACGATGCGCTGACAACTGCCTTAGCCACTTCAGCTGCTGAAAGGTCATGCAGGGGCAAAACCACAACCCACTTAGTGAAGACATCTGTTAGGAGGATGACATACACATTGTTCCGGCTGGTGGCATCAAAAGGTCCCATTAGCTCTAGACTAACTACAGTCCACGGGTCTTCTGCCTTAATAGAATGGAATTTAGATGCTACAGCAGCTGTATTCTTTGCTACCTGGCAATGTTCGCAAGCGTACACCTGGGAGAAAAGTCATGAAAATGGGTGTTAATAGTCCATCCATTTGCATTAATAATGTTTTTGTAATAAGTTATTTGAGTATCTCCTATTATTCTAACAGTAGGTTTAAGACAGAATAACCATGCTACATTGCTTTGGGTTGAAACTATCACAAAACATGTTTTGATACTTATAACTACAAACACCATAACAGATCCCCATCTACTCAGATACAAAAATAACTCAGGAAAACTCAACTTGCAATTTATTTTGGTGCATTGTTCTAGTCACACTGCCAGTTTTGTAGTCTGGGGGCACTCCTGGATCAATCTGTTGCGAGAAGCCTAGGTGACTTCAGTGGCTACTAGTACTTTTACTTGTTTCAGCTAATTAAACAGCTATGGTAGTTTCTGGACCAGTATAGCATGATCAGTGTCGTAATGCACTGAGAATCTCCACATATGATCACTGCAATATGCTCTGTGTGAGGCTGTCCCTGAAGCTGGTCCAGAACCTGCAGCTAGTGCAAAACTCAGCAGCTCAACTGCTCACTGGTACAAAGCATCATCATCAGAATACCCCAGAACCACACATTCCAACCTTTTCTTGCAAATGCACTTTTAGGATCCGGTCTTTCTCTGCGTCTTGAACCACCAGTTTTAAGTAGAACAAACTGAGAAAAATGTCCAGTCAAAGGCAATTATGGGGTTGCGGCGCTCATCTTGCTTTCAGGACAAGGGAGCCAGCGTTTGCCCACAGACAGCTTTCCAGGTCATGTGGCCAGCATGACTAAACCACTTCTGCTGCAATGGAACACCATGATGGAAGCCAGAGCGCACGGAAACACCCTTTACCTTCCCGCCGCAGCGGTACCTATTTATCTACTTGCACTGGTGTGCTTTCGAACTGCTAGGTTGGCAGGAACTGTGACAGAGCAACGGGAGCTCACCCTGTCATGGGGATTCAAACCACCGACCTTCTAATCAACAAGCCCAAGAGGCTCAGTGGTTTAAACCACAGCGCCACCCGTATCCCATGAGTGCCATATCATGCAAAGAGGACTTTAAAGAATGATCATTCACATGTGCGCGCGCACACACACACACACACACACACATAAACACAGTGTGACCCATACCCACTGTTTTACATCGCTGGTTACTGATGTCCAATAATATTGGGATTCCACCAGGGTCAGTGTCCTTGATATGCCATGATGTGCACCTGCATGATTTTCATGGCACTTTTCTAACACTTTCCTTTTCTCTTCATCAGAAAGAATCACCAGGCGCATTTGCCTCTTGTCTTTTCCCACATAGAACAGCTTGTTATCTAAAAGAAAGCATTCAAATAAATTGTGTAATTTCATACCATTTATTGTATATTGGTTCAAATTTTATTCATAACTACTTCTTAGCACACCTGCTCAAAACAGACAGTTCTATTCTGAAAGAGAGACATAATGTTGGTGGTAATGTGGCCAGCAAGATTATTTTTGAGGGATTTTGCATGGGTAAAATTTTAGAAAATATCAGCTTTTGTTTGCCGAGAATACAAATGTAAAGTTAGCATGACAGGGAATTGTATTTCAAAATTGGCAGACACAAGCTAACGTTTATTTTATTTGCTAAATTTATATCTCCCACTTTCAACCCTATTGTGTTCCCAGGGCAGCTTAAAAGAAGAATAAAGTACTATCCCATTAATAAAATAAAGACAAAATAGATGAAGCAATGGCAAATGGAACTGCATGAAATCCAGCACCAGAAATTGAAGAGGGACACAGCAGAAATAAAAATTGTCCTTGTTAACTTAAAAAGTTCAAATGGCTAAGGAAATAAAAAGGCTGTTGCTGGTGCAAAGCAGGCACCAAGCACGTTTCCCTGGAGATTTCCAAGATCTTGCCAAAATGGAACACCTTCCATTCCTCAGAAGACATGGGTGGTAAACCTGCGGCCCTCCAGATTTTTTCTTGGTAACACCAGATTCGCCACCCAAAATTTCAAATTATACATGAAGAATGGCATAAACATACATAAATATGTAAAATATTCCTGATTTATATGCTCCTGTGTACAGTATTTAATTTCTTAGAAGAAAATCATGTTCATTATGTTCTTTTTATGTATGATGATGCAAATCCCACTTTACATTTGATAAGCAACAACCCAGCCCAATACAGTGGTACCTCGCAAGACGAATGCCTCGCAAGACAAAAAACTCGCTAGACGAAAGGGTTTTTTGTTTTTTGAGCTGCTTCGCAAGACGATTTTCCCTATGGGCTTGCTTCGCAAGACGGAAACGTCTTGCAAGTTTGTTTCCTTTTTCTTAACACCACTAATACAGTTGCGACTTGACTTCGAGGAGAAACTCATAGAACGCGGTGTGGTAGCCTTTTTTGAGGTTTTTAAAGACTTTGGTATTTTTGAAGCTTTTCCAAAACTTTCCCGACACCGTGCTTCGCAAGACGAAAAAAATCGCAAGACGACAAAACTCGCGGAACGAATTAATTTCGTCTTGCGAGGCACCACTGTATTGTTTGGTCTCAGCCTTCACGGATATAAAGGCATGGCACAAAGCACACTGAACTCCCAAGACCATTATATTATATTTACCTCTGAAAACAAACTTTTTAGCTGCTCTTCTTATTCCGCTTCTTTCACTTGCTAATGTTGTGGGATGATATCCACCTGTTTGTTTGTAGTAAGAGATCTGTTTCAGATGGAGTCCACCATTTTTGCCATTACGGACCATTGCTGTTTAAAGTGAAACAAATACAAAAAGTGACTTGCCTGGTCATCTTTGGGTTTTTTTAAAAAGCCTCTGGCAACTAGAAAGTGAGGGGGGGATTGGGGGTTGAGTGAATAGTTAATTTTATTGTTCTTGGTTGCGTTCCCCACTAATTAAGGTTTCTCTACTTGCAAACCCTTCAACTTCCTGTATACAAATTAACAGGATAGATATAAATAGAATAGCTCTTACTCCAATAATTGTAAAGAACCTTTGACAATTAATAACTTAGGGAGGGGTTCATGACTAAAATGAAGTAAATACATATAATGCAAATTACAACTATGTTATGTGGCCTAGATTCAATATAAGTGGCTAAGAAGCAGATTTTAAATAGACTCAATTTCCTGTACCTGCCCCATTTCCGATACTTCTTTGGGATTTATTTGAAAGGTGATAATTGGTTAATTTTAATTCTGCTTTTCTCTTATTTTCTGTTTCACAGGTACTATTTTTACAGTAATAGCACTTCACACACTATTAGAAATATCCATACTATAGGCATCACATTTTACATGTAACATATTAAATCTCATTTTATAATCCAGTTTGTTAATTTATGTTTTAGCTCTTAGCATAACATAGTTTTTTAAAGACAGCAATGAGAGACCAGCTGCAGCACTATTAATAATTAATGGGAGAGAACTTGAGCTTATTTCAATTGGACAGGAAAAGAAAACACTAAATTCAGCAACAGCTGCTTTGTATGGGAAAGCAAATATAATCAAAGCAATCCACCAATAGCACTTCACATAACTGCAGCTTTCAACCTACCCTCCCAAATGGCAGACTTTCAAACTACCCTGTGCATATATATTCCAAAGTTCAATCAGCTGAATTCAAAGGCTTATTGTATGAGTGGAATTGCAGCTTAAGGCTGCAAACTGGTGTATCTAAAACTCAGGGACAAATCAGACAGGATGGTGGATATCTGTAACTGAGTAGCCTGTCTTTTAATAGTGGGAGGAAGATACTATCACCTTTGCTTTGGACACGCACTGCTACATACATCAGAAACCTACTTCACCATGTTCTGGATATAAGGTATTCTGAAATACAAATTACTAGTGTGAAAAGATTAACTTCTCTTTGAGGTGTGGCTGTATACTGCCAGGATCAGGCTGCTATCAGTCTGGTGGAGATGTCCAAGCACGGTCAATGGTCAGAGACAATGGGAGCTGAAGTTTATTAAGATCTTGAAGGTCACAGGTCCCCCATCCCTGGTCTAAGTAATGAGGTGTCTTTGTAAAGTAGCTGGGACAGGGAAATAGGGATGAAGATTGAACTTTTTCAGGAAAATAATGCTTTATTGATGAAGTAGAATAAGAGCAATTTTGCAAGGATGGGAGGAAGAGTTAGAGAACCATGGTTAGACAAAGAGTGAACCAAGAGCAGCTGCCTGGTAATGGGGGGAAGTGGTAGAAGCTGTAACATTCAGAGAGCTAAGAAAGAGAGGAATGAAGGAAGAGCAAGTTATTGAAATCTTAAACCTATCGGGGGGGGGGGGTTCTATTTATCTGAAATCTGACACCGAAACCAGGGTTTCCAGGAGCAGACTGAGCAACAGCTGCTTGCCAGACCACCTCCCACAAATGCACAAAAATACAAAGCTGCAATCTTCAAGGCAGAGAGAAAGTGATATGTGGCCAACAGAATTGTCACAAACAAGATGTGAAGGGAAGCAGTGGAATCGCTATGTTTCTCTTCTTTTAGCTATCTGTCAAACTGCTTGTCTCTGGTCAATGAACTTCAAACATCAGTCCTGACACCCCGCTCCAGGATTAGGACGGAGGAAAGTTACTTTAAACTCACTTTAAACAGTCCGGAAAAGATCCCCCTCCTTCTCCTGCTGTCGAAGGGGGGTTCCACAATTTTAAATGATGAATTCTAATCCTTTAAAGGTGATTTTCTAAGCTCTAGTTTACGTTGTCTTTGCTTTATTCTGTCTACAGAAGAACGGAAGGCTGACTTCCTGTTTAGACCTTCCCGTTCCGTACCAAATTAAAATAGGTTTTTAAAATCCAATTCCTTTCTGCTCGCAAGTCCTTATCTAATGTCCAGTTGTTCAAAGTCTAAGTACTCACGGGTGCTTATTTTAGAGTCCAAATTGTCCCAGGAAAAAGGCAGCGCTCTCCGGCAACGGCTGTGCGGCTTCGCTCCACGGAAATAGCAATTGACTCACAGCACCGCGCCACTTCCCCCTCTTCACTTCGGAGCCCGTTAGTGGGTTCCTTAGCGAGTTGGGGGGGCGCTAAAGGTGCCCGCCGAGTCCCATGGTCACAGGCTTCATCCGCCTGTGATTTTTAAAAGGGTCCCCGCTTCGCCATAGCGGAGAAGACCCGTTTCCCGCGGAGCTAGTCCCTCCTATTCAGAGGGAGTCCGCCATTGCCAATGGCGCCACCCCGGAAGTCCTCCAAAATATGGTAATACAGTGGTACCTCGGGTTAAGTACTTAATTCGTTCCGGAGGTCCGTTCTTAACCTGAAACTGTTCTTAACCTGAAGCTAATGGGGCTTCTTGCTGCTGCCGTGCCACCGAAGCACAATTTCTGATCTCATCCTGAAGCAAAGTTCTTAACCTGAAGCACTATTTCTCGGTTAGCGGAGTCTGTAACCTGAAGGGTATGTAACCCGAGGTACCACTGTATGGTGTTGGGTTTTTGTTTTTGTTTTTAAGAAAACATGCTAAATGGTTGGCCCAAAGGGCTATCATCTGAAAGAACAAGATACAGCCACTCAGTCGAAATTCATTGCCTGGATTGCAGGTGTAATTTTAGAGGATGGTAAGGGAAAGTCCCAAGAGGTAAACAGAAAAGGAGATGGGGTTTTTTTTTTTCTGATAAAAAAAAAAAAAGCAGACAAAAAATCCTGAAGTATGATTATGTGGGGAAAGGGGCACAGCAATGGGAAGAAAATATTTCCAACATCAAACATATTTCCAATTCCAACCTTTGCCCCCAATTCCCGTTAAAATAACTTAGTTTGTCCATCAGCACTATGGAAGAAACTATATTACAGTCCATTTCTCCACCCTGCTACAGCAGGAAAATCCTAAAAACTCAAAATCGACCATGGTGAAAGCAAAATATATTTTTCCATATATTTTCCAACTCCTATCCTAGTTTGCTCTGAGCAGGCTGCAACACGATGCAACCGAATTATTATTAAAAGAAAAGAAGAAGAAACAACAATCAAGGTTGCTATCCTCCCAGATGAGCAGCTATCCCTTTCACTACCCGAATTACTGAGTGTCAGGGCGTTAAGGGGAAAAATACAACCACCAGCAGCAACCAGGAAATCCGGTCCGCGGATAAAAGAAACTGTCAAGGCAGAAGCATTCTGGCCTCTTCCTGCTATTCCTTCGCCAGGGTCCCCTTCTCAGCGCATGCGCACAGCACCTCTCACGGCCTCACCGGTAATACCAAGCCACTGTTCGTTGGGAACCAACGCCTCCCCGTCACCACCGCCGCTGCCGCGCCCCCCTCCCCCCCCCCCCAGTGAAATTGCTCCCGCCCAACGGGAGGGCTAGAGCTTCTCTCAAATTATTCTTCCCTTTCGCGGCACAAAAGGAGGCACCGGATCACTTAGAGACCTATGTGGCGCTCACGGAAGTGACGACAGAGGAAGAGAGAAAAGCGTGCGGGCACCATAGAGATAGGAAAAAAGAGTACTACATCCGCCTAACTTATTGTTCTACTAGGAATGTCTACTTTATGTTGATGAGAAAGAGGTGGAGAAGCAGCGCGTTGGTATGAAAACGCAGAACATCTGCGTCGAGCTGAGCGCTGGGCGGGTTCTGGCGTCGATGTGGGAACTTTAACTAGAAATAAGATTCCTGCAACCTGAGGTGTGTTTTGTATGGAGTTGTTGTTGATATTATTATTATTGTTATTATTATTATTATTATTATTACTTTTCTAGAAATTCAGAATAGCTCCACAACGGACAGTGACGGAGGGTGGGGGGAAGCAAGAGAACAAGTCCACTGCAGCCTTTCAACGAGCTGCTTAGGAGCCCTGGTATACAAAATGTTGGCAACAATATATGCTTCGAAGGACACATTAAACACTTAGCTGCATTTCAGAGTTGTTACGAAGCGCCCTCTCTCAAGCACCCCTCTCCCATCACTGCTAGACCAACCCTAGGGAACGTTGCAGGTTGTTGCAAACTCATCAGTCATATGGACAACGGAGCACCCTTACAAGGGAGCAAGCCCCGTTGGAAACCCTGGGACTAACTTCCAAGTAAATGTCTACACTATAGGATTAGCGGGCGAGTCACGTTCGCCTTTTAACTGCGATGTAGGGAGTAATTATAGTGACCTATATAATCCACACTCCTTTCTCAATTGACAGCGCAGTGCAAAGATCTGGCTGGCGACTCTGCTGGGCTTTCGTCAGCAGCTCTCTCCCAACCACATCCTCTTCAGCTTGCAGCACGAGGATTAAAATGTAAGTTGCATTTGTCATTTGCAACACGTTGCTTTTGTTCACGAGCATTAAGGTGCCTGGTTTAAAGGGGGGGCTCCCTCTCTTGCTTCTGCAGGGAAGGGGTGGGCGGGGGGAGAGAGAGAGAGAGAGAGAGAGAGAGAGACGATGCTCTGCTACCCAATCATAGCTGCGCTGAAAGCCTTGGATGTATCACGTTTGCTCCGCAGCGGGGGTGGGAAAGGAAAATAGCATCAAAGGAAACCCGGAAGTTCTTTCTCCGGGCTATGAAATTCCCCATCTAACCCTTTATCTCTCTACGGAGCCTACAATAGGTGTACTGTGAGGCAAAGCAGCGTAGGCGGGGAAGAGGCTTGAGGGGGTCAAGGGTGGCGGAGGGGGCGTGGCCGCGGCTGCAGCGCCCCCTGCTCCTTTCTCAATGGGAAGGAAGTAAAGCAATAACAGCGGCGGAGGAGGCGGAGGCAGCAGAAGCAGCGGCGGCTGGCTCAGGTGAGGACATCGGGATGGCGGCGGGAGGGATATTCCAAACACCCCCCCCCCGCGCCGCACCGCGTCACATCGCACAGCCCCAAAACTACTAGTCTGTCTCCAAGGCTGCCCCGAAGGGCACCAATGGAAAAAGGGGGGCGGGCCCAGAATGGAAAGAGCGTGTTGCTGAGTGTGGACGGCACGCGGGGGCCAGTTTCTCTCTGTGTGTGTTGCGCGCGGGCGGGCGGGCGCGCGCCCGTTAGTTACCCTCCCCGCCCCCTCCCTCCAGCCCAACTGCCGTTTTTCTCATCACGCCGCCTTCGCCTTCCCTGAGTTGCAGGGGCGCGAGGAGAAGGGAAAGGGAGCTCTGGCGTCCCCACGTCCCGGTTCTGTATGCAGGGCTCCCTCGAGTAAATAATAATAAATAAAGGAGCGGGAAGAAAGAGAAGGCGTTTTGTTCTCGCCTCCGGTTCTTACGCTTTAATTGCTCAAATAGAAGAAACTCCGCCTCAGGCCACCTCGACGAACCTATTTTCGCGCGGCTTCACAGACGCCGCCTGTCTTCTCTTTAATTCAGCCCGTGTTTAAAAAAAATTTAATATGGTCTATCTGTCTGTCTATCTATCTATGTCTTCTCTTTAATTCATATGTGGACCATGTTAATTTTTTTTAAACACGGGCTGAAATAAAGAGAAGACAGGCATATATACGCGCAGCCGCCCAGAGTGGCTGGAACAACCCAGTCATAGGGGGCGGGGCGGGGTACAAATAATGAAATAATGGTCGGCGTTGTTCTCATTAACATAGAAGCTTGGGGAGGTGTTTTAGTCTGCGCATCGCACAAGTCCATATGTGGCTCTTGCTGCTTAACTGGTCCCAGCGGGCAAGGAAACTTTTTCCCTCAGCCCCCCTTGGGCTGCTATGCTACAGGCAGCGCCGACGAGGCTCTGGGAGTCAAGGTCGTCAGGCTCCGCATTTCCCGCCTCCTCCTCCTCCTCCAGTCCTTGGCGGGCGCTTCTTTCTCTCGCCTCTGCAGCAGCAGCAGCAGCGGGGGCGTCGGCACGTGGAGGCGCAGTGCAGCTGACCTTCGCGTTCCTTTTTTCCTGGCAAGATATGTACAGGGCAAGACAGTTGGGGGCACTTTTCTTCTTTTTTTAATCTGGTGCTGAAGTGACTTCAAAGCAATCCCTTACAATCTATTGCAGCCTAACAGGATGCCCCCCTCTGGAATTTGTCACAGGGGCACACACACACACACACACACACAAACACAAACACACAAGGTTGTACATCTGGGTACCCAGAGTTTAAATGCATGACCTTTCGCACAACCCTTTCAAACACATGCATTTGGAGAGGACCCCAAACTTGGCAGAGAGAGAGGAGACCTGGAGTACATGACAAGACTTGTGTCAATACAGGACATAGCACTTGACATTGAAATGCAGAGCAATCCTGTATTAAACAGGACAGGTGGCAACCCTAGGGTTGGGGGGACGGTGGGGTGGTGGGGTGTGTCTTTCTCTCCGCCACCCGCTACAAGCACATAACTACGTATTTGCAACGTAAATTAATGCTGCCACAATAGCTGGGACAAGCTGCCTTGGGAGTCTGTCTGTTGCACATACAGACCATTGTCTTGATGTTATCCACTCAATTCTTAACTTGCTGCACATTCATTGGTGTCTGATACACAGTGCTATTCTTCTAGGGGTGGGTGGGAAAGGTGTCAGTGCTGGAAGCCACCCAGAGTGGCATGAGGTAACAATAATGAAATTATTATTATTTTCTTTTTACCAGCCCTTTTCATCTAGAAAAAAGTGCCTTTACTGTGTACCCAGAAAAAAATAATACATAGAATTATAAAAGTGTAGAGTTGGAAGGGACCCTGAGGATCACCTAGTCAAACCCCCTCAAATGCAGAAATCTTTTGCCCAGTGTGGGGCTCAAACTCACAACTCCAAGATTAAGTCTCATGCACTACCAACTGAAGAGGGTGCGGGGTGGGGAAGCAACACTGCTGATATGTATCTTTCTGCAGTCCACTATAAGCAACTTTCAAACTGGTATGGGAAGGACATTTTAGAGACATCAAGTGACATGGAGAGGATACCTGGTATACTTGAGCCTGTTGCATTAAAGTAAATAAATTTTACTAGAACTCATTAATGGCATTGAAGTGTAATAAGTCTGAGAGAGCCGTTGACTCAGGTATATTTAGGCTGGTTGTTAAGAGATGATGAAGGAAGGCCGTTTGCACAGCAAATGGAGATCAAATTAACAGCCTGATAAGTTAGAGTTAGGTGACCCTAAGCTATTTTAAATTGATGTGAGTTTAAGCACACCTAATTCTGCATTGGATCAAGCTATAAAAGGGAGGTATTGCAGTTTCATCCCTACTATGTTGGCTTAAAAGTAAGCCCCGTCTTTTTCAGGATTTACTGGCAAGTTAAAGGTGCAAAACTTAAACCCACTTACCTGGGAGAAAGCCACAAGGAATTCAATAGAACTTGCTTCTGAATGGAGATGATTAGGGTTGTACCATAAATATATTTAGGATTGTAACCATAGATAGCTAGTCTAGAAGCAAAGGATAAACATGAAAGTATGACAGTGACAAAAAGAATGCAATAGATGTGAAACCTTGTTTCTACTTGGATTATGTAGAACTTTCTTTGGGAACAGTGTTACAGAGTTACTTCTCATGCTTCTGAGTTTCAAATAGATTGAGTCCCTGTTGCCATCTGTCTTGTTCTAAAGTCTATCCAGTGTTAGCCCTACTCAGAGCAGACTCACTGAAACTCAGGGATGTGACATATTTAGCTCCATCATTTCCATGAGTCCCTTCTGGGTATAATATAGTTGTATGCAATGTGTGTTTATGTTCCAAGAAAACTGTGTCTCTCTTTGTGAAACAAGCTTAAATAGCTATTTTAAAAAATTGAAACATGTAGCAAAGAATTAGTTACATAAAAACAGGTACAAATAACATCTTTAAAAACAATGGAATTAACATATTAAAAACATGAAGATTTCTGCTGCATATCTAGAGTTCAGATAACTATTGCATGTGCTCCTCCTGCAAGCTTCCTTGCTGTAGTTTCCATCAGCACATCTATTTTAAACAGAACCAAATGACCTTGAGCAGGCTGCCTTTCAGACTTAAGTTTTTTGTAAAGTGTGCAAACCATGAAAATAGTTTCAATATTTACTAGCAATGCCTTTTGAGCTATTAACAAAACCAGCAGGATTACTCTGCTTCTTCTTTATTATAATAACATTCATTTAGATTTGCTCTTGAAGTAACTAAAGGTTTATGTTCTTTTTATATTAAATTGCCTAATTCTGCAAAAAGGAGAACAAATGTATCTACAGTTGCAGTTTCGTTGTGGTGTCAAGGTAATGTGAAACTAGAATGATACAAGTTTGTTTTACAAATAAAGTTATATAGATCACTGCAACATGTTATGCATAGGGCTGCCTCTGAAGACAGTTCAGAAACTTCTGCTGGTGCAGAATTTCAGTGGCTAGGTTGCTCACCACAGCAAGACGGTTTGAGCATATTACACTGATCCTGGCTCGACTGCACTGGCTGCCAATTTAGGTTTCCAGGACCAATTCAAAGTGCTGGTTTTGACCTATAAAGCCTTAAACTGCTCAGGACCGCAATACCTCAAGGACCGCCTTTCTCCATCTGAACCTAACCAGACCTTGCAAACTTCATCTGAACCCCTTCTTCGTGTATCTCCTCCATGAGAAGTCTGGAGGGTGGCAACACAAGAACAGGCCTTTTCTGCAATGCCCCCTGTTTGTGGAATGCTCACCCCTGGGAGGCTCACCTGGTACCTTTATTACATATATTTAGGCTCCAGGCAAAAAAGTTTCTCTCTAAGCAGTTCTTTGGCTGATTAGCATTCTGTGGCCTGTCAAATACGTTTGTAGAAGGGGTAAAGGTAAAGGGACCCCTGACCATTAGGTCCAGTCGTGACCGACTCTGGGGTTGCGGCGCTCATCTCGCTTTATTGGCTGAGGGAGCCGGCGTACAGCTTCCGGGTCATGTGGCCAGCATGACTAAGCCGCTTCTGGCGAACCAGAGCAGCGCACGGAAACGCCGTTTACCTTCCCGCCAGAGCAGTTCCTATTTATCTACTTGCACTTTGACGTGCTTTCGAACTGCTAGGTTGGCAGGAGCCGGGACCGAGCAATGGGAGCTCACCCCGTTGCGGGGATTCGAACTGCCGACCTTCTGATTGGCAAGTGCTAGGCTCTGTGGTTTAACCCACAGCGTGTGTGGTTAACCCACAGTGTAGAAGGGGTACTATTGGTTTATTTTTGTTTTATTGCATACTTTGTGTTCTGTTTTTGTTTTATTATGTATTTTGCATTCTCATTTTGTATTTTTATGTTGTGAACAGTCCTGTGATCTTCGGACGAAGGGTGGTATACAATATATGCTGCTAATCCAATTAAAGAGGTTCGTTAGGTTTGAACGAGAGTAGAATAAATAAAACATGGTAATTTCATCAGACCTAATTAATCCAAAATATGTTTAGGATCTCATTAAAGCTAAAAGAGAAAATAATTGAAGGGTGGCAGGCATGTAACAATTTTGCTCCCCAGCACCACCTGCTTTTGTTACCATGTCTGGGACTAGGCGAGTAATAAACAGCAACCACCCAGTGTGGAAGTCCTGGCCTAGCTGGAACTAACATCTAGAGGCTTAAACAGTCAGTTCTAGGCCAGTAGATTCAGCTGCAGAAATACATACTATTATTATTTTGGAAAGTTGGAGAACGAGAAGAGGGACTTAAATATTCCTTTGTATTCCTGTGGTGACTATTGTAGCAACGTCTATTTTATTATGTTTTAAATATACTGTAAGCCACCTCAAGAACTTTGGTTAGAATGTTGGGTATAAATACTTCTAAATAATAAATTGTTTGTTTGTTTACCTGAAGATGTGAAGGGTTTTTAAATTTTAAAAGAAAACAAAAAAAAATAGTTGAATTTACTATCATGTCAACAAACAGAAAGAAGGGAAATGCAGTTCTCATGGAGCAAGGGCAGATTATTTTTTTAAAAACTGGAGTTGACAAATGACAATATTATTTACTTTGTGTTTATGGTAGGCTTAACAGCTTTTGTGTTTGGCCGTTCAGGTGCAAATATTTATTATTTAGATATATTCTTAGTTCTGGCATTTTGATATGTGATCTGAGAGTGAGGCGGCAGATATTTGTAAGGAACCATTTCTGGGAAATTATTTTCCAGCATTAACCACATGTATAGCTGAATTGTATGCACTTGACAGCAAATCTCATTCAATTTAGTGGAATTTATCAGAAAACATGCTTCAATTGGGTTGGAGCAGAGCAGTGGAATTTGTGGCAGAAGAATGGAAAAATCCAGAGCGGTGGCTGCAGGACTGGTGTATATTTCCATTGTTGTGGAAATGGACAACTACAGGGCTTGCTTGATTTACCCCCTATTGTGTAAGAGATGGTTTCAGGTGTTCCCGTGGCTGCAATGAAGAGGTCTCCAGGATGGACCTCATTCTCTACCAGCAGAGAGAGAGGCCACAATATCCTAAGACCCCCTTGGATGCCTTGCAGATACCTTATTTTTATCCTGTTTAAGATAGAATGCATTGAAAAGCAATAAACATACAATGCTTTGTAAGACATGACCTTTAGTTCTGTGCATGTAGTATGTCACTATAAATAATAAATCCCTCTTTGGACGTGTTTATATAGACCTTGAAATTAATATGTTTTCCAGCTTTGATTCATATTCAGTCTCCAGCTTCAGTTTCAAACTCCAATTAATGTTTCTTTCTTACAAGCCAATCACATGTACAATTACTCAGAACAATATTACTAAGGGTACTATCTGAGACTTAGTCCTGAGTAATTGTGTGTAGGATTAAGCTGCTTTTTAAAAAAATCGCTACTGTATCTTACAATATTGTATCTTCCCATAATCTACTTTTGCATATATGTGCTGTCTTGTCCTTGATCACAACAGAAACCTATTCATGTCTGAATCTTTCTTTTATCCTAGGAGGTGACCTGATGATGAGCACTGTCTAGTGCTAGAACTAACTGAAGAGGGAACTCTTTAGCAAATATGCTGTTTTGTGGCTTTTGGTTTCTACATAGTTCAGCTTTCCACTTTAACTCTCGGTAAGAGAATAACATGTTCTGGGCAATTGTATAATATAAATTTCTGAAGTTGTAAAATTTTCTGCATCATTTGTTTTGGTGGGATTGTTTAAACGAAAATTGTTTTGAAATGTTTGTTAAGTAGTGATCCTTCTAACTAGCAGTGCTTCTCATCTGTGGCAGTATCAACACTATCAGAACAATAAAGGTCCCTTACATGGACATCTGTGGAGAGGAAGAGCTACAATCCCCTGATTCCCAGCTTTCATTTTTTTAAAAGTAAATTTCTAGCATTTGTGGGACCAAACAAGCAGCCACTATTCTCATTGGTTTTGTGAGAAACAAGCCTGCTCCTGCCATTCAGTGTTTTTAGACGATGAAATCATAGTCATTACTGACATTTAGGAAAGCATATCTAACTAATAAGAAATAGAATTCCATTCCATCTCATAGTATTTTATTGTTACAGTGGTGTTTTAGCGGCTGTTTTTACCCACGTGCACAAGCTGTTATTTATGTCTTGTTTTTTTCTGTATGGGCCTATGGCCGTAATAAATATTATTATTATTATTATTATTAACTAATAAGAAAAGAAAGGCTAGAATGAAACCCATTGTCTAAAATTAAGAAACTTAATTCCTTGGTCCATTTTAAAGTCTTTTATGCTGGTCTTCTCTGGTGAAGTGTTGCAGCCTCATAGAAAACTAAAATTCAAGATTTTAGTATAGCTGAGATTTGGGGCGTAAAGTCAAAACAATAGATAGTAGTAAAGACAAGTTTTAAGTCTGGTCTTATCTCATACAAAAATGTGATTTTTCAGAGTTTGTAAACATTTTAAAAATAATACCAGTTCAGATAAGTCACATCATTATTGCATTTTTTTTGCAGAGGCTAAGAGAGCCTTGTGTTACACCAGATCTGCAACGCGGGGTTCATAATACTGTTTTTGTTGGGGAGAGGGGGGTTAAAATAGTGTGTGAAAACAGTGAAGCGTCGTCCAGTGTTGTTGTTGTGACTTTCTTGTTGTTTTATTTAGTACTTTACAGTGAAAAGAGGGCTGTGAAGTTGATTGTAGCAGAAGTACAATTAAAGTTTGGAGGAGGTGAAGGTAGTCAGGGAAAGAACAGAGATTCAGCAGTGCATGGAAAGCCATTGTATGGATGTGGTGTCCATTCTATCCATAGATGCACAGCAGGTCTTTTCCACTGAAAGGAAGTTCTGATACTTCAAACCTAGATTCTTATGAGGTTGATTTTAATTATGGTTGGCACCCAGAGAAGGATTTGTGTGAACAGAAGGCAGTTCTCCATGAATACAGCTTCCCATCTGATTTCTGCAGATTTTACCCTACTACATCTAACTGTGCCAGATCATTTAATGTTCCAGAATGTCCCCCAAACCTCCAGAGAAACCTTTGTGGGGAGGGGTTACAAGGAGTTGTGAGAGGAAGGTCAAAGCCATGCAGTGCAAGTAAAGTTCTACTTGTATATCTCATCACTTAGGTTTAAAAGGAAGAGTTGTCTTTACCATGGTGGACTGAGTGTATTTTAGCTACTCACCCCATGTCCCTTGTCTCAGAGGTCCTTAGTGGGAGCTGTTGCTTCCAACTACAAGAAAGGAAAAGTATGCCTCCATCATGGCCCGATGCCTTAGTTTCTGAATACCCCAGAGTATTTTATGAACATTCTTTAGTGCAGAGGAGGAAAAGTCAGTTGTGGAATGTTGATGATCAGTTCATGATGTTTTGTGAAAGAGGTGGGTGATAGCTTTGGCTGGAAGAAAAACATCTTTTCATGGCTCAACAAGGGCAGTTCCATGGACTGTAAATACAAGATAGAGTTCGAAATCTGTCATATGTCCTTAGGAAAAGGTGAGGAAACTAAAGGGCAGTATGAAGTGTGGGCAGCAAATCCCTTATGTGATCCTGTGCACACAACTTAAATCAGTGTGACCTCCTTTTCAGTAAATATTCATAATAATTGTAACATGATCATATGTGTGTGTGTGTGTTGAAATGGGTGCTCTTCAAATGCTTCCAGAAATTTTGGGTTGGACCATGTTAGCCTGTCAAAATACTACTTTATGCGCTACTGAAATTGGTGCAAGATTTGGTTAACATAAGAAACTATACCACTGCTTTCTGTCATGTTAAGAACAAGCAATGAAACCTATGAAGTTCTGGTTTAAAAAAACATGCAAGGTTTAAGCATGTGAGGAAATGCATGGACATTGACCCCTAGAAAACACTTCACCCTTGCCAGGCTATAAATAACGCAACAGAAGAGCTGTCAGAGCCAGTTGTTCTGTAGTGATGAGTTCATTTATGCCTGGGATTTTCAACTTTCTTGGATTATAAAATCCTTTTACCTTTTGAAGGATATTAAATCCCTTCTCATTAAATTCACGTTACTCTTTATTGCCTTCTCCCAGCTGCATTGGCCTGAGTCATGCATGGTAAACCATAGGGCTGTTAGTCTCCTCCCTGCTTGAGCTGGAAATTGACTGCAGTTTAGTTTTATTTGCTTTGCTTTTTTCCCTGCACCCCACTTTCAATCATTTTTTATTGCCTTGGAGGTTGTAGGTTCCCTAAGTCCTGAGAATTTGTTTAGCAACTTGGTAACATTTTGGAGCATATCTTCAGGCTCCTAGCCACAGTGCATTTTCCTTCAGAGGAACTATGAAGCTACAATCCATATTCCATTTGCTAGATCCCCAGTGGATTCGGGTTGTTGTATCATAAGGGATTCAGTTGGTGGATATAGCTATAGGAACATAGGGAGCAGTGAGAGGAGAACTGTGCCTTATCTCAGAGACTACTTCTTGCTAGTCAGCCATGACGCTTCTAGGTATACAAATGTTGTGACTTTTTATTTTTTAAACTTTTAGCCCCTGATTTTGCTGTTGCATAATGTTTGTATTTGTTGGAGGACAGGGGGGAAAGCCTGGCACACAAATGACTCAATTTGCAATTTAGGTTTACTCACAAATGCTGTTACCACTTTGTTACTAAATGTGGTAAAATATAACATTATGTTTCTGCATTGCTTTTTCTCTTTGTCTACCATTCCCAGATGACTCTTGTTTTTCTACTTCCATAGTTCTCAGGAGCAATAAGTGGATATGATTCAGCCTGTTAAATGACACTTCCACTTTGTTTACATGTTTATCTTTCAATATAAATTTTATTTTTGGTGCTTTGTATTGCTTGGCTATTGTGAATAATAGCTTTGAATTTTGCAGTAAGTTAAGTATTTCTGGGTAGGTTATCTTGAATATCTCTCAGTAACTCATTACAGTAAGGAATATTTTCAATCTTTTTACTTTTCTCTCTTTTACCAGGGTAGAAATTTGCCAAAGTATCTCAGGGAAGCGGTAACCTGCATGGTTCTTCTTCACGAATGTAACAACTCGAAACAATGGACAGATGATATCAATTAAACTGCACTTGGCAGCTGACTTTATCAGAGTAACAAGCAACTGCGTAAGCAGTGCCAGACGGCAAGGATTTTTATTACCCTAGCCACTGGGAATTATGTACAGTGTCTCAGTTCTCAGAGTGACTGCCGTTTCTACGTAGATCTTTTCAGGATTTGTAATCATGTCTGTTACTGCAACAGAAGGCGAAATTCCTAGATTTTTTGTGGGTGGTGAAGATCCAGATGAGTTTTTGAATCCATCCAGGTCTGCAGAATTTGAAGCCTTTTATGATCATGAAGATGAAGACGATGAATATGATTCTGTATGTACTTTGTTTCATTGTTTGGGGGCAAGTAATTGTTTGAGTTGATAAGATAAGATAAGTTGTTAACAGAGAAGATAGGAAATGAGCATAAAAAGCAATAAGCACTATGGCCCCATTTCAGCAAAGTGTTTAAATATTTAGTTAGGTATAGTTGTAAGGAAACACATTGACATTTGCTAAATTAAAACCAAATTGATCAAGACCAGTTTCAGCAGTTTATACAATATGTAGAAATCACAATTGATAGCTTTTAGAAGAGTACCAAAGTTTCATAATTGCAATATTAAGAAACAGTTATGGTTAAACTAACATCTTAGATTCTAAGATTTGGAAAGATTTATGGAACAAGCTATTTTATTTCTTAAAAATAGCTTTTAGTTACGGTTGCTGAATGGTCATTTTGAAGAAGGACAGTTAAAGTAGAAATCATATAGTACTAATATCCTAGTTTCACTCTAGTTTCACTCTTGCTGACTAAAATTTCATTTATTGGATTGAAAGTTAAGTTTGTCACCTGTTTAAATAATAAATACAGAATATATTTATTTATTTTCCTAGCTGTGAAACATTTTGTTGCTTCAAGTATCATCATAGTCACGTACTATTGTGGACACATTCCAACACACTGCTGTCATACAGCTTCTTACCACAGCTTCATGGGCATCCTTCACAAGTGACATTGAAATTAATGGGGTTTCTGAAGCTGTCGCTTTGTAAATTTATTCCAGTCAGAAGAATATTTTTACTTGCAAGTGGTACTCTTAGATTTACATGGTTGGTTAAGTTTGTGGGAAGGTTGTAGATGGGACAAAGCTAATGCCTTTGTGAACAATTTCACTTTTAAGAAAACTTGCAGCATGGGCTTACTATGTTTTATGTTTTATATATTATCATTCTTTCTGCAACCCTGCTTGTCAATTAAGACCGTATTCTTTACAAAGAGTATTAATGCATATTGTTTCCCTCATAAATATGAAGAATTTTTTACTGCATATTGCTTAGAGAATGAAACTCTGATATCAGGTTACATTCCCTGCCCCTTAAGCATAATAAAGGTTTGTGAAATGAGCCTGTTGTTTAATACTTAGTAAGAATATTGCATGGTCATTGTTCAGTTAGCATATGGTGAAAAGCTTTGAAACCCAAATTTATGTTACTGACCTTTTTAAAATTATTATTACTAGCCACCGGAAAGACAGATCATGGTTGGAATATGTTCTATGGCAAAGAAATCAAAATCAAAACCAATGAATGAAATCCTTGAACGCCTTTCCATGTTTAAATATATCACAGTAGTAATATTTGAAGAAGATGTGATTTTGAATGAACCTGTGGAAAACTGGCCTTTATGTGATTGTCTCATTTCTTTTCATTCTAAAGGTAATTACTCTCTATTGTTTGTTTGTTTGTTTGTTTGTTTAATTTATATCCTTCCACTCCTCCCAAAGAAAGTCAGGGTGGCAAATATATCAATAATAAAACACATCAATAATCACAATAATGTAAAATGTCTTCATATTGCATGTATTAAGTTTGAATATTTTTGCCTTTTTGGAAATAAATGTAATTTTAGTATTAGAAAATAAATTGCCTTAAGCAACACTATTTTAAAATGTTTATATGTGTGCATATATTAATTCAGTAGTTTGTAGTAATCGAAGGGACATAATGTTTCAATTAACTTGATACTTCACTGTGGTCTAAAGTCTCTTGTGGTCTAAAGTCTCTTGGGCTTGCCGATTGGAAGGTCGGTGGTTCAAATACACACAACCGTGGTGAGCTGCCATTGCTCTGTCCCAGCTTCTGCCAACCTAGCAGTTCAAAAGCATACCAATGCAAGTAGATAAATAGGTACAGCTACAGTGTGAAGGTAAACCGTATTTCTGTGTGCTCTGGCACTCATCACGGTCCTCCGTGTGCCAGTAGCGGTTTAGTCATGCTGGCCACATGACCCAGAAAGCTGTCTGTGGACAAAAGCTGGCTCCCTTAGCCTGAAAAACCAAGATAAGCGCCATACCCCAAAATCACCTTTGATTGGACTTAACCGTCCAGGGGTCCTTTACCTTACCTATATGCTACAAAGCAGTGTCAAGCTGTTTCACACTGCAATACAAAAACACTTCCTTGGAAGAAAATCCATTTATTTATATGGCATTTACTTGTGCATTGGCATGTTTAGAATATTATACTCAGGGTAAAGTACATATAATGGAAATCCCTATTTATATTTTAAATGCAATGTCTATTCAGAGGGAGGAGAATTTAGAGCTTTTAACCCCCTGGGGCTTCCCTGCTCAAAACTAGGATTTCCAGGAATCTCTAGTTTGCAAAGGGCTCATGCTTTCTGTGATGGTAACAGAAAGTGGGTGTACTATTTATTTATTTTTTTAAACCAATCGGTCAGCCACTTACTGTTTTGTCAGCAGGCAGTAATAACCTTGTGCTAGTACCCTTTTTGGAGCAAGGGCAAAGACTACATACAATATACATCCACATTCCTAACCTCACTTATTAGTGAGCAAGTCTCACTGAAATAAAAAATATATATTTCTAAGCAAACATGCTGATAATTGTACTGCAATTGGTGCATCAATGCCTTCTTTTAAAAGCAATGCAACTTTGGGATGGGAGAAGTCCAATGTAGTGAAGTAATGGGAACTTATCCTTTCTTAGCTGACTAAAACAAGGAATAAAAACTAAGGAAAATTTAAAGCCGGTTGGATCAATATGAATAGACTCACTTGAAACCAGATCCTATTCACAGTTGAAGGGATTGCAGATCATTTGCACAGCCTCTTCACACAGGTCAATTTGGAAAGTAAGAATTCCAATCCATCACCAAGATTTATACAAATGTAATCGTTAACTAATATTCTGTAATATTTTTTATTTAGGATTTCCATTAGACAAAGCAGTTGCCTATTCAAAGCTGAGGAATCCTTTTGTTATTAATGACTTGAATATGCAATATCACATACAAGACAGGTAAGTAAATAGCCACAAATAAATATCCCACACTCTAGTTGTTGAAGAACAAGTGCTTAGTACGAAATTTAACAGGCCTCAATGAAATGCTGTCTCATCAGGCTGATTATTATGGAGGTAAAGTAGTTAACATAAAGAAAAGAAAGCTAGTAAAAAGCTGTAATGTAACTAAAATGGAATAATATTCAGCTAAGAAATGTATATAGAGTGTTCACCTTAAAACAGTAAATAATATTAAGTTTATGAAAGGTACAGTAAACAGAACAGGATGCAGTTTAGTGTCTGTTCCAATTATGTGTTCCTGCACAGATTATAATCATGAATTATAGTCATGAAATCAATAGAATGTAAAAAAGAATATGCCCCATGGGTAAATTGTGCATATTTATCAAAGCTAGACACTCAACAGATACAAGAAATGCTCTAGGCTATACTTCAATTCCCAATTAAGGAATGAATGTGTCCTCCTTATCTTCCTTGAGGAGAGGTGGTGTACACTTCTGTTCTCCTTGTCTGGGCAGATTTAAGCTACTTCCCTGAAGAGTGGTATGTTCACCTGTATCCATTTTATACCAGAACCAGGGTAGTGGAAGTAAAATCCAGATCTTACTACTTTGATACCATCCTTATATAGTAATTATGTGACTTTTTAGAGAAATGTTTTGAATGCATAATTCATTGATAATATTCATTTTGTGAAAAAAATTTTCTTTTAGGAGAGAGGTTTATGGCATTCTCGAAGCTGAAGGTATTTTACTTCCTCGTTACGCAGTTCTAATCCGTGATCCAAACAATCCACAAGGTAATAGCTATTATAATGGAATTTTCAAAAGACACTGTTCTAAACATTTTTTTTTCTGATTAGTAATCTTGCTTGCTTGATGCAGTGCTATATTAGAGGTTCAATCCATTCTCCTCCTCCTCCAGGTTTGATGAAATTTTGATCTCTTAATTGTATCTCCAGCCTAAAGTCTGCACTTCGTGTTATTTTCCAGAATGCAATTTGATTGAAGGCGAAGATCATGTGGAGGTGAACGGAGAAGTTTTCCAAAAACCATTTGTGGAGAAGCCCGTCAGTGCTGAGGACCACAATGTTTATATTTACTATCCAACATCTGCTGGTGGTGGAAGTCAGAGGCTCTTTCGGAAAGTGAGAATATATTAAGCTGAATAATAGTAAAAATGTTTTTTAAGCACTGAAATGTATTTATAGGGTGGAAAGAACTAACTTACTCAGTTCTTAGGAGAATGTTGGAAATAGCATTAGCTGGAAGGTTGCAGCTAAATTGTGTACATTGGACTTGACCCATAACGAAGAGTGAAATGGGAATTGGTAAAAGAATATCTCCATTAATAGAAATGGTTATCCACTGAATAACATGACAGAGGATGGCTCTGTAATATGGAAATGTATAATGAGCAAATGATGTAGTTTTCATTCAGTTAGTCTTTCATTTGTGTGTTACCTTTCCATGAAAAATTGTGTTCAAAATAGCTCACAACTTACACCCAGTTTATCTCCCCATCTCTCATTTGGAGCAATCTCACACACTGTGTATCATCATTTTCTGAGAGTTTCTTTTGTGTCATTCCATTAGTCCACCTCAATAGCTCTCCAGGGCTTCTAACAAGGCTTTCCCAGCCCTACCAGAAGTGCCAGGTATTAAACCATTGGATCTTTCGCATGCAAAGTTCATGTGTTACTGAGGCAAGGTTGGACTGAGTGATGGTGTCTTGGAATGGGCAGAGTAGTGTGGGTGTGGAGAATGTTTACCCCTTTCTATTTCTATGCTCTGTGAGCTTGAGAGACCTCAGGTTACTTGCCTAGAGAATCTTCTGGGTCTGCTTGTGTCATGGCAGAGTCAGCCTATCTAGGTTTTTCTCTTTCTTCCTTACACATTTCTGCCCTTTTTACACCACACTAAACTTTTATAACATAAGGTTGCTTTTGGTTTTACTTTTGAAGTGCTTGGGGGAAAATAGGCTAGGGAGGGATGACGAAAGAAGTACAGGGTTTTATGGATCTGAGAAGGCTTTGTCTTTGTATGAAATAATATTGATGGGAAGGTTTGTGTTTCAGATCGGTAGCAGAAGCAGTGTTTATTCCCCTGAAAGCAGTGTGCGGAAAACTGGTTCATATATCTATGAGGAGTTCATGCCTACAGATGGCACTGATGTGAAGGTATGACAACTGCATATTCTGGTTTATATTTAGAACAATCAAGTACTTAATGAACTCAGCAACTTTAGATGTGAGGCATTTATCTCTGCCTGAAGCACTGCTATTATTAAACTTAAAATAGTTTACATATCATGTTTTGTTTTCTCCAAGTAAAAGGAACACTTCATGTTTTAGTTTGTCTCTCTCTTTAGATACTCTTGTGATTACAGTTTACCATTCAAAAAGAACATAAATGTGCTGCCATATTGTTTACTGAATGTGTATTCAGACAAATACATTTTTCCTGAAATGAAATTATTCTAACATTTCAATCCAAAGCATACTTTCTTGAAAATAAAGTACATTGTGTTAGATCAAAATTCCAAGAAAGTGTATAGGAATGGATCTGCATTCCTAAATCATAAAACTATGCTTCAAATACTGAGATTCTTTTGACTGATCTGTACAGTCTGGAAACAGTTGTCTTCAGCTATCATGGAGCATTTCTGTGAGCAGTTGATGTAGCTCTTGGTGGTCTCCAAAGCTGCCTAAACATTCATTATCAGTTAATCATACAGCAGCTGGATTTTGTTTTTGTTTTTTTAATTTGTCAAAATTCTTTGAAAACTAAGACAAAATATTTCTACATAGGAAAATTACAACTTGTAACTACAGATTGGCATGAGGCTTTTCAAAATTAAGTGTTTTGAAGTTTGATAATTATAGATATAATATAATCCTAACAAATCAATTGTGCCTACTATAATTCTTTGTTGGTTCATCCTGTACAAAGGGTTGGATTCAGAGAGCTATTTTAGGCAAGATGAGGGAAATCTTTTACTTTTTTATTTGAAGAAACATACCACTTTTGAAACTCCCATAGTACATTATCTGGCTGCCATGTGATGTGGACAGGGAGCAGTTTAAAGAAAAACGAATCTAAATCCCTTTGGGTATGCAGAGCTGATTGCACATTCTTTGAATCCTGGCCAAAGATTGTAAGCTATCTGATTAGGAGTCATGTTAAATAAATTGGTAGTAGCAGAAGCTGTAATATGAAACTTTCACCTAGATTAGATTGCCAATTGGGACATGGATACAGTATAGCATTGGAACTTGTAGCGCTTTTCAGTTTGTCACTAATCTCCCCATGATGTGAAAGTAATGAGTATGACTCTAGAGGCCCAGGAGCTGACTATGAAATAAAAAAAGTAATGAACCAAAAAAAAGAGTTTTTTATTCTGTTGTAATTTTTTATTTCCAAATAAAGGTATACACAGTAGGACCAGATTATGCACATGCAGAAGCTCGTAAATCCCCTGCACTGGATGGAAAAGTAGAGCGGGACAGTGAAGGGAAAGAAGTACGGTATCCAGTCATCCTTAATGCAAGGGAGAAGCTTATAGCTTGGAAAGTATGCCTAGCTTTTAAGGTAAAATGAATGAAAGCTGGAGAAAGTGGTCTTTGTTTACCCCAGAGGGCATCTCCTTAGCTTTGAGTTGTTATAGAATTGTTATCTGCAAGCCCAAGCACAGTGAGGCAGTGGTGGAGCACACAAGCAAAGGAGGAAACAGGAGACAGGTGTTGGATTCAAGTTAGACCACATCTTTATTGGTTATGGATACAACAGGTTTGGCATAGGCATCAGGCATGGCATTAGAAGGCTCCACCGGCCTGCTTGCTGGTTGATGAAGCATTGGGGTTGACCAAAATTTAGGGAGGGAGGTAGCACAGATGGTGAACCCCCACTGATCAGCAGCAGGGCATCTGGATAAAAAGTGCAGCCCTCCAAAATCCTTTAAGGGGATCCTCCTATGGGACAACTTGAGAGGAGTCTCTCCCTCTGCCCATCCTCAGTAGTGATCCAGCCTAATGGCTTCTCTACCGTAAAGTTGTGATGATTGCTCTGAAGTAGGCGAAACCTGCAGACCTGGCCAAACAGTGTGATAAAATGATCCATAGCAAGGTCAAAGTGGGACTGTCACTCTCCAGCAGACAACCCATAAACCAGTGTATTAAAGGGAGGATGGGAGGGCAATCCTGATGCCCACTGTCGTGACTCCACTCTCCACAGCTCACCTTAAGTACTCCCAGAGTGGTTCTGGATGAGTGAAGTCTTCACCCAGGTCTGCCCTGGGAGCCCCACTTCCCAGTCTTCTAGCCTCCCATGTGGGTGAGAAGAGCAGAAATACTACATTGACAGCCACACCAGGGTTGGCAGCCAGCCACGCACTCCCTTGCCACTGTGCCTAGGCTGCAAATGCTGTTCCCTGTTAGGCAGCAGAGGGGGAACAAGACCTTCTTTCTCTTCTTCTGACTAGGAAAGAAAGTATGCTAAGACAAATATGTAAATAGAACCTACATTACACAAACTTAGGAGCCCGATAAAATGTGTGTGCTTTTTGCATCATTTGTGACTGACCTATATTTTTTGGCTGTTTGAACTGAGTCCTTTGCTAATATTTATGCTACTTTATAAGATTGAAATATATTTACATGGTACTATGTATTGTAAATTATTTTATTAATGTATCTTAGTGCTTGAAGGGATAAGATAAGGGTTAGACATTGGAAGGGCGTAAAATCCAAAGCTTTTTAAAAATGCAGTAGTGAGACCTGTGAGGAGAAGCTATTCATTAAATACATTTGAAGTTGAACCTGATCCTCGAGGAAGAGATGAGTTTTTGTTCATTTCTTTTTTAACGTAGATAATTATCTGAAGTTTTATAAATTTATAAACCTGTGCAAACTTGTGATTTCTTGTCTTGACAGCAAACGGTTTGTGGCTTTGATCTGTTGCGTGCAAATGGACAATCTTATGTCTGTGATGTCAATGGCTTTAGTTTTGTGAAGAATTCTATGAAATATTATGATGATTGTGCTAAAATCCTTGGGTAAGATTTTATGCTATTTGTCAGACCGTTTCTTTTTCATAATTTATTTAAAGTAAATAGAATATCCGTGGTGGTATTCAATGCTAGTCCTATTCACAGCAGACTCATTGAAGTTAATGGACCTGACTAATTCAGGTTCATTAATTTCAGTAGGTCTTTTCTGAGTAGGACTTAGCTGAATACTGTCCTCTGTGTGGTTGACCTGTTGAAAAATGTATCTTGCAAAATAGAGCTTTTAGATAACACAATTAATTCAGATAAAACAGCAGCTATTTAGGATGCCCATAATGAGCATGCATACCTAGTATAGTTTCTGTGGAACTTTGCCAAGATATCTGTTAGAGAAATAAAACACCAAAATTTTATGCTCTGTTTGGGGAAAGGCAAAATGCACACTGCTCAATAAAACACAGAGAGACAAACCATCCCTGGTTGTTCCCCTCACCATCCCCAAGCTTCCCATGCAGCAGCATGAGTCCTTTTTCCTTTCTGTATTTTGAAAAGGGATTTTTCCCCCATGGGTCCAGTTACAGATAGGTAGCCGTGTTGGTCTGCCATAGTCAAAATAAAAAAATCCTTCCAGTAGCACCTTTAAGACCAACTAAGTTAGTTCTTGGTATGAGCTTTCGTGTGCAAGCACACGAAGTGTATCTGAAGAAGTGTGCTTGCACACGAAAGCTCATACCAAGAACTAACTTAGTTGGTCTTAAAGGTGCTACTGGAAGGATTTTTTTATTTTCCCCCATGGGTGTTAGGCATGCTGGAAAGCAAACAATTCCTCAGAGGCATTCTAAGGAAAGGAAGAGGGCAGACAGCTAGAAGCCATGGCTTCGCTAGCACAGCCGGCTGCTCAAAGTAAAACACTGGCATACTCACATACAAAGGCAGAGGGCTTCCACAAGCATAAAGGGAAGTGTTCAGGGCACTGAGATTCACTTTAGGAACTTCAGGATTAGGGAAAAATGTTTTAGAAGAAGCATGATTGGTTATTAACGAATGGCATGTTATTTATGGAACATAGCATACGTGGGTATGGTTCATTAAGGGGTTAATGCATTTTTAACTTGTTTTTATTAGACAAATTATTGTTGTTATTAATACAGACTTATTAATTTCAGCAAACACTTGTTTCTGTTCCATTTAGAAATATCGTAATGCGAGAACTTGCTCCGCAGTTTCAGATCCCATGGTCCATACCTTTAGAAGCAGAGGATATTCCTATTGTGCCAACTACATCTGGAACAATGTAAGAGAATATTTTTTTCTCTGTCTACATTATGCAACCTGACTATGTAACATTTTCTATTTTTCTTATCTCTCAGTATTCGCTCACTTTCAGTTTAGAATAATTCTTTGTTTAGAATAATTCAACAACATCTTTGTTGAAATGTTTCGTTAATATTTATATGAGAAATCATATTTACATGTCCTCTTTTTCATATTTTTTTTGTTGCTGTTAATGACAATCAAACTTTGTTCTTTTAAATCTTTGTATACTTGCAGGATGGAACTTAGATGTGTTATTGCTGTTATACGGCATGGAGATCGGACACCAAAACAAAAAATGAAAATGGAAGTTAAACATCAGAAGTAAGTAATTGGGGGGGGGGGGGGGATGTAATGAACAAATTTGATATTTTCCCCATTACATGTAATAAGATAATTGTTTGAACCGAGGAGGGGATAGATGTGCATCTGTGTTGCATTTATTGACATTTAATTTGATTTTTCATCTGTATTTATGTATTAAGAGGCTGTAGCATCAAATGTTTTGTTTTCTCTGCTTTTAAAGTTTAATTTTACTTCTGTATTTTGTAAACTGCCCTGGAAGTTCCACTGAAGTAATTGCAGTATATATAATTTTTTAAACAAATAAAACAGAACTCTTTGGGGCAGTCCTATGGCAAGACTCACTGGTATGAGCCATTTAGGATGCAGTGGATCTCCAGTCCAGCTTGCTGATTTCTGGCTCAGCTGGCTCAGCCAAAGATATCCTGGTATTATAACTTGCTCAGATGGCTGAGGAGAAGTTGGCTGAGTCAAGGCTGGTGTAAATCCCAGAAAAGGGTTATGGCATCCTAAGCCCATTCAGCTTGGTCTTGTAACCTTGCAATCCAGTGCAGAACACTATTTTAAGGGCTTGTTTTCTGTCGCCAAGGCTTAGGCAAAGCAGCAACCCTGGTTGAACTTTACACCAGCTTAACTTTGACTTGCTCGCTTTACACCAGCTTCATTATTTTCTAAGTGTATATTATTAGTTATTTCAAAACTGGCTTGAGAATGGGTTATAAACATAAGCCTTGGTGAATGTTCAGGGAGCGAAAGCCACAGAATGGTGACCTGAGATACTGTTCCGTAGAGACTGCATATACAACGTGGTGCAAAGTCTTTTCAAGACCATCAGTTAATATATGGAAAGTTCATAACTGAATACATTGTTTTGTGTTAACATCCACATGCTTCCCAAACAGTCATTTGCTAGATGTGAAGACATGAATAATCTGGTTTGGGGTTGATAATAATAATAATAATAATAATAATAATAATAATAATTTATATCCCACCCATCTGGCTGGGCTTCCCCAGCCACTCTGGGTGGCTTCCAACAAAATATTAAAATACAGTAATCCATCAAACATTAAAAGCTTCCCTAAACAATGAGCAATTCTCTTCCCTATTATAAAAATCTAGAACCAGAAAATAATACTAGTTTGGCCTAGTGACTTCTAGCACAGTAATTCACTGCATTTCTAATCATTCCATGCTTATTTTAAAGGTTTTTTGATCTTTTTGAAAAATGCAATGGATACAAGTCTGGGAAGCTAAAATTAAAAAAGCCGAAGCAATTGCAGGCAAGTTTGGTTTTTTTAAAAAATTCTTTTCTTTTTTACACTCACACCTGTCTTCTTAAACTGCTAATATAATTTGCCACTCTTTTAGGAAGTACTTGACATTGCAAGACACCTCTTAATAGAGCTAGGACAAAATAATGACTCTGAGATTGAAGAAAACAAATCTAAACTTGAACAGCTGAAAACTGTGTTGGAGATGTAAGTATTTAATTTGGAGGTCTTGCTGGTGACACTGTTATCTTTCTCATGTATATATATATATATCTTTAAGGAACAAAGAGAGTTCAACCACATTATTAATCTGAAATATGGGAACTAATCTGTGTTACTAGTCAGTTTCTGATGCTTTCAAACTATTACTGCATCTTCAGAATTTTAGGTAGCATGAAATCTATTTCTAATGAACCACTGAATGCCATTTTGTGCATGTATATTCCTTGTGGAGACATATAAACGATAACTAAGGCCTAGAGGAGAATGGTTGAGGGAATTTTGGGGAGAGCGCCTTTTATCCTGCTTCTGCTGATCTTTTAACTCAAGAGTTGCCAATGAGCCTTTCCCAGTGTCCATAGGCACTGGTGGAGGAAGAGGGGTGCAGGGGGAGCGCCCAACCCTGGAAGCACGATCGCATTGGGGTGCCATCGCAGCTGCCCCCCCTGCCCCTGCTGGGTGCCATGCCCCCATGGGTGGCGCGCCATGCCCCCGGGACGCGCACCAGCCATGCCCCCGCCTGCTCTCTGCCACTGTCCATAGGGTCACCTTTCCCATTGAACTAGGCTTGAAAGAAGCATTCTACTGCAGCCAGTAGAATAGGTTGTGGCATGTGCTTGGTTGAAATATGTGTGGTGTCCATGACAGTTTTTTCTGCTTTGTAAATATGCCCACAGACCGCTGCTTTAAGAGATTGAGCACCAGCTCAGCACCAGCCAGCATGGTCTAATGGTAATAGTTGATGGGAATTGTAGTCCAAGATATCTGGAGGACACCCAAGTTTGGGAAGACTGGCCTACACTAACCTGCTGTGTGAATTTCTGCTTTGTTAAGCTGTTCAAGAGTTACTATCAGAGAATCAAGTGATAGAGCTTTTCCTGGACACTACCTCAGACTGCAGGTGGAAATTGGGTGCTTGAATGCTCTACTATGAAAACAAACTCTCTTTACAGAGAAAATTGCCAGTTAAGTAAGAATGTTAAGTAAATTCATTTTGCCTAACATGCTAGCTGTGCATATGCAGGAAGTATTGAAACCTGCAGGATGAAGTGGTACAGTGCAGGAAAGGCATTCTTCACCATGGCAGCAATGCAATAGCTTCATTCATATATATATATATATATATATATACACACACACACACACACACACACACGCACTTACAAGGCTGCATGATATATATCAAGTTTATTTTTAATGTGTGCTCCTTGCCTCCCCCATTCTCCATTTGTTGTTCTTAGGTATGGACATTTTTCTGGCATAAACCGCAAAGTTCAGCTGACGTATCTTCCTCATGGTTGTCCCAAAACATCTAGTGAAGAAGAAGGTATGGATGCTAATTAATTCTAGAAGCTGGTCCCTCTGTTAGCTTAGTGTAACCGAATTTTGCTTTTTAACACTTTTATTGTCAAAAAAGCTGAAGTTGGAAACATGTAGGGGTTTTTTAAGCTAATTAATTACATTTTGTTCCTCGCTTGCTCTGGTCATCAGCAAAATATCAACTTTTAGGGCTGGTGTGCATCCTAAACACACTTGCTATGCAGTAAGCTCACAGAACACAGTGATACTTACTTATGAATAAACATGAATAGGGTTGTGCTGTAAGTACAATGTTTGACTTCTTAATTGAACATCAAACACTCTCCTTCCAGTGCTTTATTGCAAGCAGCTTTTGATATTCCCCTGAATTGCAGAAGCAATTTGCCATACAGCATGAGCAGCTGCTGTTTCAGAATCTACAAATCCAATCTGAAACTCATCCCTGATGCTCTGAATAGTATCACTGTTCTTTGGATCCTCACATTTTTATATATTAGTCTTAGTCCCTGACAGGAATGTACGTGATAGCCCACCATTCATCATACTAAAATGTTTATTCAACTGAATAATCTCTATTCTCTCTTCCATTTTTTCAGTGTTGCAAACATACTGTATTTGAATCAGACAAATACTGTTGGAAGTGTGACTTTCTTACCCCTTCATTTCAAGCAGCCTTTCCAAGGGTCCAGGGGTCTGTTGAATGGTGTGGACTGTGGTGTCGGGGGTTGAGAGAGAAGAGGGGATCTCCAAAAAATGGGGAGATGTACTTTCCCCCTACCCAGGTGCCATAGCCTACCCCATTCAGCAGGGTTTCTAAACTTTTGGGAGAGGCTGCTGGGATGAGGAGCGGGTAAGAAAGTTATATTCCATCCACTCATTTCTGTTGCTGCTTCTTTAGATCCACCCCTCTGTTTTTCAAGTTACTTCAGCTCACCAGAAATGGAAAATTATCTGCTAAAAAATTGTTCTAGCATATGAAACTTAGGTGTAAATTCGTTGCTCTTCCTCAGTTTTTATTTACCTATTATTTTGCATTGTGGTATTTTTGTATGCATTTAGATAGCCACAAACGTGAGCCATCTCTACTCTTAGTTCTAAAATGGGGAGGAGAATTAACACCTGCAGGCAGAGTTCAGGCAGAGGAACTAGGAAGAGCTTTCCGATGCATGTACCCAGGTGGACAAGGTAATTTATTTCATTTATTGGTGGCAAAGGAAACCATTTCTTTAGATCGAGAACTTGGGGGGAAAAGAAACAGAAGCAAGATTATAAGGTTGTTTTTCTTTTGGTAGGTGACTATGCTGGATTTCCAGGATGTGGTTTACTTAGACTGCATAGTACCTATAGGCATGATCTCAAAATTTATGCTTCGGATGAAGGCAGAGTTCAAATGACTGCGGCAGCTTTTGCAAAGGTACTATGAAAATTATAATTTCAACTGAAAAATGGGAAAGGAATACAGGCTGTTTATAAGAAAATTTTGGAGATTGTACAATAACCTTTTTTTAAAAAATGTTTTAAATATTAAAGTCATGTAAAATTAGCCACTTGGCATACTTTCATATCATACATGCTTTCCTCCTGCTTATGATTAGTAGTTCAGTGTGAGTAATCCTCCCTTCCCACACACCAGTGCAGGGGCACTGACTTGCCCTCCACATGGGGGGGGGGTTGTGTCACGTGATGCATCCCGCCCCACTTGGTACCAGCGGCGTAGCTAGCTGCTCGGGTGCCAGGTGTAGCGCGTGCAGCCGGGGGCGGGGCGCTGCCTCCCCCTCTGCTGTAGGGCAGCTGAGGGAGAGGCAGAAGGCAGACGCAAGTCACATGCCGTTTCAGGCAGCGTGGAGCCTGCAGACGCCCAAGCCACCATGTCACTCCCAGGAGTGACAGCCCCCGTGGTGTGGTGCCCAGTGCCAGCCGCATTTCATTACATTTGTTAACTAAACAAAAAAGTTTCAGGAGCTCAATTTTTTTATTTTATTTTATTTTTAAAACTCATATTTTGGTCATTTTGTTACCCCTCTCAGTGATGACACCCGAGGCGGACCGCACCCCCTTCCTCCGCCACTGCTTGGCACATGAGCGCTCGTGCGGGGGTGGCAGTTATCTCAATATTGAGGAGGGCTCCGCCCCTGGCCCACCACTATTGAGGGAGCCAAAGCCCCTTCCGCCCCCTATAGTTGCGACCCCTGCACCAGTCATTCTGTGTGTAAAATTTATAAATTGCTTATTTCTTGATGTGGTAAAATGGTGGTGTGCTATATGATATATAAGAGTAGTGGTCAAATGCATGTGCTTTTGTTCTCATGACTTACGGTATATATGGCAAACTTTTCAAAATGTATACATTTTTAATTGAAAATAAAGAATAGGTGCTGAACATTCTAATCTAGGGACTGCCAACCTTTTGGGGCTTATGGACACATTTCAAATTTTGATAGAGGTAGGTATGGCAGACACAAAATGGCTGTCATGGGGTGCATGGCATAACACAACATAAGAGAGACAATCACCCCCAACAACCTTACACTTGCCATGGAAAGTTGATTATGTGCTGCTGATCTGACACCACACAAACATGGTGTTGCTGTCTAATATACAAGGCATCCATCCTACTGTCATTTCAAAGAAATTGCTTAGAAGGTACCTGCACATTTTGCCTGATAACCTTTGTTCCAGGATTGCTAGAGACTAACTATTCTTTCAATTGAAAGCTCAAAGTCCAGGGCCTTTACTCAGGGGCACCACTGAAAGACTTCATGGGTGCCTTGGTGCCCATGGGCATTGGGTTGATGATCCCTGCTCCAAGCCATATGCTCTAATCAAAAGTGGACACCACAATCATATTGTTTTTCTTGTATTACCTGCCTGGGTGTAGACCATGGTGTAATAAGCACTAAAAAGCAATACCTATTAACAATAGGTAGAAAGTTACTACCTATAGGTATACAGTTACTTGCTTAAGGATGAATTGAACTGGTGAGGGGATACACCAGGTGTACCCTCTTGAAAGTTTGAGAAGTGAGTGGTGACATGGGACCCCCCTTCTCCCTACGGAAAAAGAACTTATCACGTTAAGTACCAATGTTCACTTTTGTGCTTTAGACTATTTGCCACATTTCCCCTCATCACTCAGTTATTTTGTTTACCCAGGGACTCCTGGCATTGGAGGGAGAGCTTACTCCTATACTTGTCCAGATGGTCAAAAGTGCTAATATGAATGGGCTACTCGACAGTGACAGTGACTCTCTTAGCAGCTGCCAACATCGTGCAAAGGCACGCCTTAATGAAATACTCCAGAGAGACAGAGACTTTACTGATGAAGACTACGAAAAGGTTAGAAGATAACAAAGTACTATACCGTGCTCTAAATATTGAATGTGGGCAAATGTTGAAAATCGGTGGATTCTCTTCTAGCCATCTTCTTAAACTCTCCTGAATGGAGCACAAGGAGAATTGGAAAAAAACAACAACACACATTATAACTGGAAAAGTGTTTTGATGATAATTGAAAGATCAATTAAAATAACAAAAGCAGTAATTCTGCTGTCCTACCTTCGTCATAGCTCATGATGATTACCCAACCCAGTGAACGCTTCCTAACCCACCAAATCTATGCTTCAGATAAGACCAAACGTCTTTTTTAGTGCCACAAGCACCATTTACTTCATTGGGACTTAATTTATTTGTTTTATAACATTTATACACCACTTGATTGTAAAAAACAAACAAACAAAAACCCTGAAAGCGATCATTTATTGAAAATCAAATTATGATTCTTAAGATTTCCTGTTTTGAGGTTATAGTATTCTATTATCCTTCAGACAAAAATAAAAACGAATAGAACTAATGAATTCCCTTTTTATTTGATATTCAGCTCACACCATCCGGCAGTGTTTCTCTGATAAAATCAATGCAAGTCATTAAAAACCCTGTTAAGACATGTGATAAGGTATATTCCTTGATCCAGAGTTTGACATCTCAGATCAGAAGACGGATGGAAGATCCTAAGTCTGCAGGTAAACAATTATTTTAAGCAGACTGTAATGTTAATGCTAGCCATGAAGGCTTAGGCAGTTTTAAGAATTTTGAGTAGACAGCATGTCTGTCAGTGAAATTTAGCTACTAAAATATATACTAATAGTGAGTTATTAATGAAGAAAAGATAGGGTGCCAAGAGATTTATGGTGACCCAAAAGAAGAGTGGGTGGTGTGGAATGCAGTGGTAAAAAGGGCCAGTTGAGAAATGTGGGTGCAGAGAGAAGAGAGTCTATGCTATGAGATGAAGACAAAAAAGGAGGGGCAGAGTTAACTAGATTGGAGAAAACCCATGGTGCAGAGAGTTTGCACTGGGGTGCAGGGGGAGGAAATGAATTTAACAAGATTAGTTTTAGAAGAAAACAACTAAAATTTAAAAAATGTTCTTTCTGTGGCCAATGCAACAATATATCACTCTTTAGCTAATAAAGCTAACCATCAGAACAAGATGAACTGTGCAGTCCTTTGCTAGAGCTTGTTTAGGTCATGACTTTTGTCATGTAAGTGGATTGCATTCTTTAATCTGGAAAAGGATATATTTGATGTGAAAGCAAATATACATGAGATAATTCTAACTAGAATATACTAGATCATAATTTTTCTTAATGTTTCATTTGATTTTACTTCATGTTACCTGAGTTGATTATTCTTCACTAATAATTGTCCACCTAGATATTCAGCTTTACCACAGTGAAACGTTGGAGCTAATGTTGCGTAGGTGGTCCAAGCTTGAAAAGGATTTTAAAACAAAGAATGGAAGATATGACATCAGTAAAATTCCAGATATCTATGACTGTATTAAGTATGATGTCCAGCATAATGTCTCTTTGAAACTAGAAAACACAATGGAACTATATAGACTGTCAAAGGCGTTAGCTGACATTGTTATTCCACAGGTATGTACCTTGCAACTACTCTTAAACAGTATTCTGCAACAACTAGATGTTTCATACTGGTTATACTTGCTAATCATTATGGCAATCCGTAGCTTAACTATTTCCAAACAATTAGTGGTCCACTAACCAGTTTTTATAAATGGTATGTATTGGAAAAAAATATTGTTTTTTTCTGTTCCTTATTAAATTAAATAAGGAAATATCTAGCGGATATGTAATCTAATAATTACATAGACGTATCTTTTATATATATTGGCAAAATCCAGTGCAATCCTGTACATGTCTACTCAGAAGTAAGTCCCATTGAGTACAATGAGACTTACTCCCTGGTTAAGCAGGCAGAAGATTACAGCCTAAGTTAATTTCACTTTGGTCCTAATAAAATAAGTGGGGGCAGGTTAGTCATTGCTTAGCTCCTATTGAAATTAGTAGGACCTAATCAATGACTAACTTACACCATTTATTTTAATGGAGCCAAAGTGCAACTAACTCCCAAGCCATAATAAGCGAGTGACAAGTAGGTTCCTGCAACCACTTGATTCAAGACATTAAAAACCTATTGAGACATGTGATCTAGAATTTGACATCAGATCATGAGGAATGGAAGTTTGCAAGCAAACAGAGTTGCGACCACTATTCCATTCCGCTCCCATCTTGGTTTTACCCCCCTTCTTTTCAACAGTCAGTATTGTGTGGGCAGTGGGACGCGGGTGGCGCTGTGGGTAAAACCTCAGTGCCTAGGACTTGCCGATCGTATGGTCGGCGGTTTGAATCCCCGCGGCGGGGTGAGCTCCTGTCTTTCAGTCCCAGCTCCTGCCCACCTAGCAGTTCGAAAGCACCCCTAAGTGCAAGTAGATAAATAGGTACCGCTTTATAGCGGGAAGGTAAACGGCGTTTCCGTGTGCTGCGCTGGTGCTGGCTCACCAGAGCAGCTTTGTCACGCTGGCCACGTGACCCGGAAGTGTCTCCGGACAGCCCTGGCCTCCGGCCTCTTAAGTGATATGGGCGCACAACCCTAGAGTCGGACACGACTGGCCCGTACAGGCAGGGGTACCTTTACCTTTTATTGTGTGGGCACTTGATATACTCAGTCCTCCGTGGGTTCTTTTGAGTGTCTCCCCATCCCTTAGGATTTTTCCTAGTGATGTTTTGTGCTTCTGCAAACCTCAGGATTACCCTGACTGCACATGAATGGTGCATATTTAGCTGCATAAGTGATTGCGCTCAGAGAATTGAATCTGAAATAGAAAGAACAAATGGGGCCCTATAGCAAAATATTGTAGGATGCCATGCATATACTCAGCGCACATTGTAGCTTATTTTTAATTATGCTCTTCTCATCCAGGAATATGGTATTACTGCAGCTGAGAAAATAGAAATTGCAAAAGGGTACTGCAATCCACTACTGAGGAAAATCCGGTCTGATCTTCAAAGAACTCAAGATGATGATACAGTTAACAAGCTCCATCCTTTGTAAGTTCCTTTTTGCTTGGAAAACTTGGTAGTGGTACTTTGTTACTTTTGTAGCGACATGAATTTAGCCATTTGTTGTGTAAAAATATAACCAAATCCTGCTTGCTGCCTCCTCGCCCCCAAGGCTGGTTGCCTGCCAGGGCAGATCCCCACCAACCGTCCTGTTATGCTGCTGCTGCTTTCTCATCAGCCTCCAATACTGCTGAGGCCAAAACAGAAGCAGCACCAGAACAAGACTGCTGCTGGGGAACTGCCTTTTTCCCCATACTCACTGTTCTTTCATGGCACGTCTTGGCCAGCTACCACCCGTGCTGCTTGCCTGCCTGCCTGCCTGCTGTTCTGTCATTAAACTGCAGTAACCACCACCATATTTTTGTAAGATAAAGAGTCTTCATAATACTCCCAGCCACGCCAACTTCAGCATGACTACATTTTGCTTTAAAAAAAGACTATTATAGTAAGAAATACAAGATATATTTTTCCCGGGGGGGGGGGGGGAAGATCTTATGAAACAAAAGGGGAAAAATAATTGGGGGGAAATGTGAAATTTGTTCACCTCATGGTCATTACAGAGGTACTCTTTCACCAATTTAAGAGAGTTTGGGAAATTATTCTGAATTTTTTTTATCTTTAGAAATTTTAATGATGGGGAGATGCACTTTAAGCTCTCTTGCTTTCTCTACAGGTACTCACGAGCCTGTATAATACTTGTTTACTGTCTCAGATTATTTTGCTCTTAGGTATTCCAGTGGGGTTATGTCTCCTGAACGTCATGTCCGAACTAGGCTATACTTCACCAGTGAGAGCCATGTCCATTCCTTACTATCAACGCTTCGCTTCGGTTCTTTATGTGATGTAAGTGATATCCTCTTCTGGTTGTTTTAGTTCAGTTGTGTATCCTCATCACTTTTGGAAATGTGCAGCGTACTTTATTATTATTATTTAGATAGAAGTATAATGTGGCAACTCAAAATGCCACTCCCATGGGAATAAACTTTGCATTACAGAAAATCTACTGGGAGAGCTCTGAGTGGATTTGGAGAGCCATGTCCTAAAAACATTTTGAATAATGCAAACTTTATACTACTATGTGTAGTTGAAGTTTTTCCCCATAGGCAGAAATAGTTCTGTTACCTTTCATTGACTTTGCTTTGTTCTGAAACGTGTGGAAAAGGCTACTGTGAGTTATTTTATCTGTTCCATGTTCTGAAATATCTGCCACTTGACCTTTTAAAATCTATATGATATTCTCAGACACAGTCTAGCACATTTCTCTGACTGATGCTCTGCAAATTGATCATTATGAAGAGAGGCGCAAGCTATTTGTAGAAGGGGTTGCTGCTAAATTGCTATAGAAATGACAGAATTTCAGTTGTGGGCATGCTGGTAAACTGAAACTATGTAATCCTCCTTCTTGCCTGTAACCACATGCACAGCATGTGTAACTGCACTTTTCCATCATCACCACTTGTTATCTCCCCCCTCCCCAACCCATTGTTATCATTTTTAAATTATATGCTCCTTGAAGTAATTTTGCCTGTACAATTTTGAAAATGCTTTGTACAGTATTTCAGTTTTGCTTTACAAATAATAATAATATTTAAATTATGATAGGTTTTGGGAAAGGATGTAAAAGTGATGTAACATTGGCCTGTATAAGAATGCATTTTATTATAGCGCCGTGCAATCCTATGCAGGCTCGCTTAGAAGTAAGTCAGTTGTGCTTAATGTACTTACTCCTTGGTGTTTCAAATTGCAGCCCTTGAGTTAGAAGCTAACAATCAGAAGTTAACAGAATGTAGGGATTAAAAAGAAATTGTCACCCATACGCTTACAAACATGTGAATTTCTTTTGATCTAAGCCATCAAAAGACGAACAGTGGAAACGAGCTATGGATTATCTGAATGCTGTCAGTGAACTCAATTACATGACTCAGATTGTGATCATGCTATATGAGGATCCAAACAAGGTAAAGAAATGCTAAGCACATAGTCAAACCAGTATTATATACTTGGAACATGGTTTAACTCCTTGTCCATTTTCTTTAGGAGCTTTCATCAGAGGAGCGCTTCCATGTGGAATTGCACTTCAGTCCAGGAGCTAAAGGCTGTGAAGAAGATAAAAATTTACCGTCAGGCTTCGGATACAGACCTGCTTCACGGGAGGTAAACACTCTTTAAAATGTTTCTTACATACATGAAATTTGAGCAGGACTTTTCACAGTACAGTGGTACCTCGGGTTAAGTACTTAATTCGTTCCGGAGGTCCGTACTTAACCTGAAACTGTTCTTAACCTGAAGCACCACTTTAGCTAATGGGGCCTCCTGCTGTTGCCGCGCCGCCAGAGCACGATTTCTGTTCTCATCCTGAAGCAAAGCTCTTAACCCGAAGCACTATTTTTGGGTTAGCAGAGTCTGTAAGGCTGAAGCGTATGTAACCTGAAGCATATGTAACCCGAGGTACCACTGTAGTTGAATGCTTAATATTGTACCATGGCATAACACAGCTTGTGTTGTTGTACCTTTCCCACTTATTTGTAGAAAATAGCACATTTTGAATTTTGAGGAAAAGCTGTGGCCAGCAGTCACAACATGGCTGCCATGGGGATGTGGCATGTCACAAAATTAGAGGGTGTACTGTCATTGCTGCTACCCTGGACAACATTATGTTGTGGAAGTTACACAGTGTCACCTCCACAAAACAATGCTGTCGCTGTCTTGAACAAGAAGCACTCCCCACTACCAGGAAAAATGTACAAGGTGGCCATATCACACTCTCTCTCCCCCCTCTCCCTCACATTGCATACACCACACACATGCAGACCAAGGACATACTTGTATTTCTCTTGCAGACACATGCCATGTGTACACAGTCACACACACAAATACCTCCCTCTAACTCTAACTATCGTGCACGTGTGCACACACCATACATACCTACATCTTTCTTTCTCTGCCCAAGTACATTTCTCTCAATCACACACAGAGCATACTTGAGCACCCCACCTCACACCCAGACCCATCTTCAGAAAAGCCCTTACATGGATGAAGGAAATGTTGGGAATAAGGTCTTCTTCCACCCAGCCAAGAACAGCTCCACTGGCTTCTGCCTGCCACGGAGCCCCCAGTTTCACCCAACAAAAGGCCTTCCCATCAGCAGTTGTCTGCAAGAAAGCACCAAAACAGGGGGCTGCTTGGAGGGAGTTGGCCAGCCTGTGATCTGCTGAATCCGTAGCTGGTCCCACTTGGTGGCATTGGGCTCAATCTGGGTCTGATCACGATGCCAGCTCCAGACAGAGGTAGGCAAGAGCAGACTTTTGCCTGTCCACTGTCTTCTGTCCCAGATGGTGTGAACAGCTCCCTTGTTGGGGTATGGATTGCCCTGCCAGATACTAAGAAAATGGACAAATCATTGTCTTCAGAGTTGGAGACAGTTGCTAGGGACAGCTGACCAAATGTGCTTTGGTGTACATTTCCATAGCTCCATAGGAAGCTGCTTTATCCAAATGCATGTGGTACGTAGTTTGTTGCTATTGGTATCCAAGGGCCATAATCCTTAATATTTGAAGGAATTATGTTTTCCACCTGCCGAATGTTTTGTGTCACATGAAACATCCATTTTCTTCCAGAATGATGGCTCAAGGAAAAACTCCCAGAAAAATGAAAGTGATGAGGAATCACATGCTTGTAGAAGGGATGAAACAGATCGATCTGTAATGATCTTCAAGCCATTGGTGTCAGATCCAATTCATATACACAGAAAGTCGCCTCTTCCAAGACCCAGGAAAATTGGTTCATCAGAAGTAAGTTTGCTGTTCCCATGCTTAACTACTGTAGAAACAGGCTCCTGTTTTAGAGAGATTTTCACATTTCTTTTTCTCTTTTTTAATGCATGGCAAATACATAGCTGTAGTTCTCTTAGGACTTTAACATTGCTTCAGACACTTCCATAAATTAATAACTGAAAGATACCACTATTCAGAGGAGTTTGGATCACTTAACAAGGTCTAAGTTAGTCTTCAGGCTGACTAATCTACATTGCTTGCATATATAATCTTACAAAATGTATTATTCTACAATAAATAGTTAAAGACATTTTTTGCCCTTTGCAAGAATGTTATGGTTCATCCCAATATATATATTTCCTAATATAACTGATTGTTGTAGTGTACCCTGAAAGATAAGACGTTATCTTATCAATATGAAAGATATGTCTTCTGTCCCAAAATCTTAAATATTCTGAATCAAGGTTGATGCAGAGGTCTGTCATATTTACAAGGGCTACTTCAGAATAGTGAAGTAGGTGAGGAGAGAGTTTCTCTTTTTACCAATCATTTTTCAGTAACAGAATAAAATTGCAAGAAACAGTATGGCCCAGTTCACACAACACAGTAAACCGTAACTGATGGTTTACCATGAATGCAGAGATCACTCCACCTTTGCTTTTCTTGTACAGCCAGCAGGAGCAATAAACCACAATCCCTGGTTTAGTGTTACATCTGAACCTAGGAATCATGGTTTGTTCTATTCCAAACAAATCATGACATTAAGCCAAAAACAAACCATATTCCTAGTTTGGATGGAATGCTAAGCCAGGGAGTGTGGTTTGCTGCTCTCACTAGCTAGAGGGAAGGAGCGTTCTGCACATTCATGATAAACCATCAACTGCTATATACTGTGATATGTGAATGCTGTATATGTTACAATTTATTTTTGGTGTCATGTGGGCACTAGTTTGTGTAACAGCAAGGAGCAAAGACTTTTGGGGAGTGGGTTGTACTATCTCCAGACTTACATGCTACAAAATGAATAATTCCAAATAATTTGGCCATTTGATATTATTGATTGAATTCTATACTATTATTTGGCTGTCTTGAGCTGTGATAAATATGAAGGCTAAAAAAAACTCATTTTGTATCCAAGATCTTGTATATATCCTATGGGATTTTTATTTTTATTTTATTTTATTTACCTCTGAAGCAAAGATCCCATGTTGTATCTCCGTTTTTCAAAAACTCCTCTCCGTTTCATAAGTGCCATGTGTTGTTCAGGACCCAACATCTAAAATTCCAAGTACTAAGCCTCTGTGTGTGTGCAGAATTATTTATGCTGTTATTTGGATCTTAGCCTAATTGTACTAAGAGATGCCTTCACAAATTGTGCATCAGCTCACTACTAGTCACTGGCATCATACCTGCACTCTGGTAGGTGGTTGCTCAAGGCTACAGACGATCCTGCCACCTTTTGACCATCCCACTTTTCAGCAGGCAGCCTGGACTCTTCTAACAGCAGGCAGGTCACTTGACTTCTTAGTTCTACCCTTGTGTTTCCAGTTCATCAAACCTGTAGCGAATAAAGTTTATAGCCTGTTTAAACCAAGTTCTTTTCCCTCCCCACCCCTCCCATCCAGCCCACTCTCTCCCCAATGCGAGCACATGCGTTTGTTACTGATCATGACAGTCTTTATCAGAGAGAAATTATATATATATATTTCTTAGGGATCCAAAAATATTTTAATTATTATGATGTTCCAGGTTTTTTATGTGATGATACAGGAATATCCTAATAAATGCTGTGGGGTTTTCCAGCAGGCAAACATTAATGTTGAGCAGTATTCTACATATCCTTTGTAATTTTTCACACGTAGTTGTAAATTCTGCTTTTCCCTGTCAATAAACACTGTTTTTATTTTGCTGACTTTACTAGCCTGAAACTTTAATATAGAAAGATTTGGAAATCATGGCTTCATTTTTACATTATATTTTTCTTTCTTCTTGGGACATTCTGTGTATTCATTGATAAGAACATGGAGAGATTCTTTTTAGCTGAATTTAGAATTCTTTCCCACTTCAATAAAATACCATTTTAAAAAGATTAATTTTTAAATGGTGTGTAAAGCAACGTGAAGCTGATTCTCTTCTATTTGGAGAAAGTGAACAAAAATCAAATAACTTAACCTTGAAGATCAAGGCTCCCTAAATATATATTGAACATAAATGTGTCTGTTATGTTCTTTCAGTGTGGTCCTGACTCTGTTTCTTGTGAATGTCTTGATCGAGACCTAAATGATTGTTGGTGTGCCAGCCTGTCACTGGTGTTTGGTTTAGTTCTTAGAGTTGGTCCTGGAGCTTAGGCAGGATGTATAATGCTTATGCAGAGGATAGATGTGGCATGTGGATACAGAATGAAGATTAAATTTTACTGGCGTGCTTTGTTAGGGGGAAAACTGAGACACTAAAATTAAGAAAATGTTGTTAGTGTCATCAGAGGTCAGTTACATGTTTTTGTGAAATATCTGCTTTATTAATAGTGAACGCAGCACAGACAGAGAATTTGCTATGCTTAGCGAGAGGAACACAATTAACGGTGACATTTTTTAAATATGTACATATTGAGTTTCCTTGTCACTAGTACTGTTTAAGTGTCTTTAGTGAAAATAGGAGCTGAGAAATTCCAGTTGTTTGTATTGTGTGATTTTATTATAGGAAACACGGCTCATTACTGTATAATGCTGTTAAAGTTATTTAGAAAAGGGTGCAGACAAAACTGTATTTCATTTTCTTATCATTTGGCTATGAATCTAACGTTGCATGCTTTGCTGTTTTTTTGCCCCCTTTCTCACTTCCAGGAAGAGAGCCCCCTGAGTGTGTCTAGCCCAGAGTGTATTGGTACCTGGCTGCATTACACCAGTGCTGTGGGTACTGGGCGTCGAAGACGCAGATCAGGGGAACAAATCACTTCTTCCCCTGTCTCCCCTAAATCATTGGCTTTCACATCCAGTATTTTTGGCTCATGGCAACAGGTTTTTAAACTTTACTTCATTAAACATTACTATGCATTCCAAGCAGAAAACAGCTGTCTTTAAGGACATCTAATCCCTTGTTCTGGATTTTATTCAAAGAAAATTATTTCACCTGTCATTAAAATGTGATTAAAAAAACAACTAGTTACTTCCAAGAATGCTTCGGGGGGGAAAAAAGCAAGTGCATGTTTTTTTTTCCTACACAAGTTTCACTGAATGTAGTTGATTGTTTGGTTTTCAGTTGGTTTCTTTTCAGCACTGTAGAGATGGAAATAGTTATCTCCTCATGAAATAGACATCAGCTTTGGCTTAGTTGTCCTTTTAGACTTTTCTTTTTTTTACTTCAAAGCAAAACAAAAACAGCATTGAGTAATTTGGTGGCAGGTGCATTAAAATGATTGTGCAATAAATGAAACAAAATGTGATTTGAAGTAATTGGATTGGGGTCCAATATTGGTATTCCACAGTTGGGATTAGCATAGATTGTCTTTTCAATGGCCTATTAACTGTTCAAGAAAAAAATTGTTAGTACTAATCATTATTTTCTCTACTTGTGAACTGGAGGTGTCCTTTCTCTCTCTCTTTGTTTTGAGGACAGTTCTTCATCCATTGTAACGTATAACATTGTGAGATTTGACATATTGGGGGAATTAAGTAAAATAGTACATATACCAAACAGTAAAATAGAATAGTGTACAGCTTTTATCCAACTCAGATATACCCAAAGTAGACCCATTGAAATTAATGAAACCAAATTAGTCAAATATGTTCATTTCAGTGGGTCTGTTCTGAGTAGGACTAATGTTGGATATAAAACAACATACTTACAAATGGTTGTACTAAACAATGGATGGTGCCCTGTTACCGGAACCCCCCACCCCAAAAGAATGTTATTTTGATGTCCTATTGAAACTAAAAATTGCTTGGATATAGAAAAAAAGAGTTTTAGGTTAAAGGTTGTGAACATCAGAAGTTTACCCTGATAAGAGCCTGTGCATGGATCAGTGACTGTAAGGTGACCTCATCAGCCTGTCTGTGTTTCCTTTTTTTTCCTCCCTCTCCCTTCCAATACAGGCGCAGTTTAGGAGTGTTCATTTGGTAAACTAAAATGACACAGTTGTCTGTGTTTTCATATCTTTCTTGGTGTCTGTCCTGTTTTTGTCATCATGAATGCCTGCTTGCACCACTTCATTGCAAGGATCTCATGAGTGAACTGGATTCCCTTCAGCAATATTGCATGACCTTCCATATTGTTTTGGTATCTCTACTAATGCATCATATGGCTTATTAATACTTGTCTGTCATGAACAGGCTGCTGTTTCAAGCTTAATGGATTCTATAATCCCACTAGAGTGTTTTTGTTCTTACTTATCCATTTCCCATGTCTAGGTCCCAACAGAAACCAACAGTTATTTCCGACCACCAAGAACTATTGTGGAGCAAAAGGCAAGCGGTATAGGTACGTATATATTTCCTAAAGTCCTGCTCCTTTAAAGTAGACCTACTCAGTTTTCAGTATTCAAGCTTGTAGATATTTTAAAAGTTAACTCCATTGTTTGGATAATGTATCTTGAATATTTTAATACAAATAAGTCATTTGGTCATTGAATATAGAATATCAGTTGTCATTGTTGGCATGAATTTTTCACTTGAACCCAAACCATATTGTTGTTTTGACAAGTTAATAGAGACCATTTTAAGAGGATTCATCTCTAGGCTTTTGAGGGCTTGCTCCTTAGTCAGATGGGAACAGTTGAATAGATTCTCCTGGTAATCAAAAACCTTTATTTTTCTCATTTTTTGTTTTCCATATACATTTAAGAACAACACAAGAGTAATGTTCTTTGCACTACCCCAAATTCCATCAACTACAGCTTTCAGAATACAGGCTTGGCTATTGTAACTGTTTTATTACAGCAAGCATCAGATTTATATCTCAGCAGCATTTTAGTACTGTAGAATGAATACTATTTTCCTTGCACTGTAGTGTATTATACTACATTTGGTAGTGTATACTACCGGTACTTTTTTGCTCTGCAAATGTTTTAATATTATGGGTAACACTTTCATAGCACGTCAAACAAAACAAACGCAGCATTAAATGCAGTCTAAGATAAAAATTTATCCAGTTGTCTACTTAACTCTATATTCTTTCTATATACACAATCTTTTTTGTTTCTTCGTGCTTCAAAATTTTACCTACCAAAATGCATACATCAGATGCTCTTGATTACTGGAGTTTAATTTTTCTAATGTTCTTCAATCATTGCACAATCCTGTTCTCTGTGATATTCCACATAAATATACTGTGTTGGCCCGAATATAAGCTGCACCCAAATATAAGCCGCACCTTTAAAATTGGAGAGGGAAAACAAACAAAAAATCTGAATATAAGCCGCTCCATTCCTTGCTGTTCCTGGCTGCATATTGGGGGGGGGGTGTTCCGTTGCTAGCGACCTTTCCCCTTCCTCGTGCTTTCCCTTCCCGGCCTTTGGGGAGAGGACTGGGGACTACGCACAGGGCGGATGCCGCTTTGCCACGCTCCTGCCTGCATATCGAAGGTCGCAAATATGAGCCGCACTTTAACTTTTCACGGTCGGAATTTGGGCAGAAAATGAGGCTTGTATTCAGGCCAATACAGTACATGTTGATGAAAACTGATCTAAATGCAGGTATTTCTTAAGTTCCAAAGCTTCTCCACAGATTAGACATTTATATTGATGTGTTTCGTCACATGTGCTACTAATGTTTTCCTCACCGTTTGGTTGTCAGTGGTAATAACAGAAATTTTGAATCAGTGGTTCTTGATTAGAAAGCAAATAGATCAGGTTTCAAAGGGCAAGGATAGGCGAAACCTCTCCTGAGCAAGTGCCATTGAGAAGAATTTTATATTGGTAAGGGATTGTCCAAAATACATTACACCCAAAGTAGCCCTTTTCTTAGGTTTTTAAATGTAAATTAAAATATGATTATGGGAGGAGGATACCAATATTGTAGTACGTAGAGAATTATACTTTGTAAACAAGGTTTTTAATATCAGACAGCAAAAGTCAGTACACCAGGGTTTGTTTGTTTTTAGAGCAGCCATTAACTTTTAAAAATACACTGAGAAACTCAACACATTTAATGGGATATGTCTGCACAAGCCACAAGTGGAACGCGTGCAAGAAAACTTGATCACATCCCATGAATTTAAGTGGAATTTCCACATGAAAACATGCTGATCTCTGTCTTTTGCAGAGTTCAGTGCTCATTTTAACAGATTCAGTTATAAACTGCAAATATTCAATCTTGTGTTTCTTCCTCAACCATCCCTTTTTGTTTTACATTGACCTATCAGGCAGTGTGTTTTTTTTTCCTTTATCAAGTCTAACAGGAAACAAAAGGAAGTTCCCTTCATTAGAGTTCAGCCTTCTCTTTGTATATAATTAGTAAGGGGATTGTGATATATAGAAGCACAGTAATTTGTGGTAGTTACATCCTGAAAGTACCACTGACTTTATAAGCATATTGTGAACCTGTTCAAGGCAATGCCAGAGGCAGCCTCTTGTGTGGTAAGAGCGATATGCTTGCATGCTGCATGCATCCCCGATGTGAACAGAAGAACACCTGGTTGCTGTATGTATTTTCTCTAACTCCCATCAGGGTCTCACTGTGCGAGCCTGTTTAGCACTTCGGTGCTCGGGGGTTCTTCAAGTGCACCTAACCTACAGGATTATGCTCGTATTCATCGTAAAAAGCTGACTTCTTCTGGCTGCATAGATGGTATGTGCACACCTTCGCACATGCACTTACACCCACCCACTCATATGCACACATTAAACCTTGAAAGAAAGTCCTAGGCCTGCTTACAGAGTAGAAGCCTGTAATACCGATCACTAATATTAATTTGTAGAGGGTTGTAGTGTCCCTTTATTTCTCAGAGATTAATTGCGTTTAATGGCACACCGATGGAAGGAGGGCTTTTTCCCTTCCGTAACAAACCAACTTAAAAAAAAGTTTATGTTCAACCTATGTTTAAAACCATTTAATTTGGTAATTCTTTCCTGAAGTGGAACAAAAAACCATTTATTGAGAACTAGAGAAATCAAAGGAGATTCATTAATATTTGTAAAGTTCTAAAAAGAGGTATGTTTGTTAAATTACTTTAAAAATTATCCTGAAAGTGTGTGGCTTGGGGCTTCAGAGTAACAAGCAGAATAGAAATGTCAGCACCAGATTTCCACCATTTTACAATGTTTGTTAACTTTCTTGAGGGTAAGAAACATTCAGCTTTCTCCTACTGTCACATCCATGATATTCAATTCTAACCATGTATGTCTGTATGCCAAAATCACAAGCTCACCCGTATTTGTCTTCCATACACTCCATTAAACCTCTAGTAGTAACAACCAGCAAAGTTTTACCTGCTTTTAAACCTGTTTTGGCCTTTGCACCTCTCCCAATCCCTTCTGCATGCCACTCAGTTCTAACCTCCTCTTCATTGTTTTCCCCTCTTCTGTCCTTTCTTGAATTATCCCTCTTTTGGTAGCTGTTTTGAATTTCAGGTACCTGTTTTTCTCTTTCTCAGACACCACACGTGGTTCTGCTGTTAAAAGGTTTTCTATCTCATTTGCTCGACACCCAACCAATGGTATGTTTTGCTTTTATTTAAAAAAAAAAAGTATTCCCCTTGCTTCATCCCTTCCAAACTATGGGGTGTATAGTACTGTCCACCATCATCCTCCCTGATTCCAGCTGATCACATGGCCATATTGTCAATTATTAGAAATTCTGATAATTTAAATCCCTTTCCCCTTTTTAATTCCATAATCTAGTCTTTTAAAATTCACACATTCAAAATCCTTTTTGGGATGGGGTGGGGAATTAAATGAATTCCATGTCTATTTTTACGCAGTCTTCTTAATGACACAACCAATTAGTACACATAGTGTATGGTTTAAAAGCTTTCTGATCCTAAACAGCTCCTATTCCTTTCACCTTCATATTCTTTGGCATCCTGCTGTGTTGGATATCTCTGTTCTGAACTTTCAGCGTAAGAACTGCCTTACTAAACCAAACCAAAAGGTCCACTTTCTCTAGCCCTCTATTTCCAACAGCAACCACCAGATGGCACTGGGAAACTCATTAAGTTGGGCATGAAAGTGGTGGTCTGTCCTCTATTTGTCCCCCAGTGACTGGGATTCAGAGGTATACAGCCTTTGAACATGAAGATTCTGATTATCTAGCATAGCTAACAACCACTGCTAAGCCTACTCTCTGTGAACTCAGAATTTCATTATAAATAACAACTGGAACTTGCTATCATCTTCTTGAAATCACATTAGACAAAATAAAAGTTAACTGAAAACAAAGTTCCCTACATTTCTGTCAGTAACCAAATGATTTGCTTCACCTTCCTTTCATACAGACAGCTTAAGTGCTTTCTGTAATGAGTTACTTGCTGCTATGTTTTCCTCCTGAGGTCTAAACGGCCTCGGTCCAGTATACCTGAAGGAGCATCTCCACCCCCATCATTCTTCCCGGACACTGAGGTCCAGTGCCGAGGGCCTTCTGGCCATTCCCTCACTGTGAAAAGCCAAGTTACAGGGGACCAGACAGAGGGCCTTCTCGGTAGTGGCACTCTCCCAGTGGAACGCCCTCCCACCAGATGTCGAAGAGAAAAACAACTACCAGACTTTTAGAAGACATCTGAAGGAGGCCCTGTTTAGGGAAGCTTTTAATGTTTAACAGACTATTATAGTTTAATATTTTGTTGGAAGCCGCCCCCATCCTGCCTCAACATATAACACATTTTGCAAAGCTTTGCCACTGAATTGGTCCTTTCATCACAGAAACTGAGCTGGCCACTCCTCCATCATAGATCAAACAGTAGCTCTCAGTTTCTTTATCCTTATTCAAAAGTTTCCAAAGCCGTTTATTAACTGAATTCAGTGGTAAGGTAATATAATGTCTTCATGAAGCTGTAGATTTGTGTCTATTCCCAAATCATCATAATAAAATGATAGGTTTGCTTCAGTAGCAAATAATCTTTACTAATATTACTACAGTATTTCATACCTACACATGGAATTAGTTGTGAAAATGAAAAAAAAATGTGCACATTGACTCTAAAATTAAGTCATCTAAAGAGAGATATGCTCAACTTAGTATGCAAAACAGCTGAAAGTTGAGGTATGAGAGCTAAAAAATAAATATTTACAAATAAAGGGGGGAAATATATCATGAATAGCTGGCAGAGCACATTTTATCCAAATAGTATGTGCTTAAAATTTGTATATTTTTATCACAGCTGTGTTGATACAGATTGCTGTGATCTGATTAATATGTATCCTCACAACTTTCACAATTTACTGCATGGTTATATGTATTACTCAGAAGCCTAAATGTACTTCCTCAGGTAACTTGGGATCACTCCAGCTGCTTTGAAAATGAGGCGTGGCGTACTGTTTGTTCTTAACCTTTCACTGAGGGCCTCCTCTTTTCTTTGACTTCCATAACTTTAAGATAACAATGCAACTTCTAAACCATTTCAGTCTTCCCCTTCCTTTCATCTTGAGTTCAAGATACATGGTGAAACAAGTATCTACTGACAGTGCTTTACTTATTTTCTGGGCCTCTGTGCAGAACATCCAGACCTCTTTAGGTGCTGGTCGGTTTCTTCTGAGGAATTTCTAGGCGCCAGTGGTATGTCTTTATAGCTTTCGAATGTAAGACGGCAGGGTGGCTTTCTAAGTTGCTGCGCTAACCCTTTCATTGTCTTTCATTTTGATGGAAACTGGTATGTTAAGAGGTCAGCTCACGTTAGCAGATCAGACATTTGAAGGCATACTGTCCAATACGTAGGTGTCTTTTTAAAAATAAAAGAACACAAATGAATAGGTTTTTACCATTTTCAATTTCAGTCCAGTGGAAATGGCCTCTCGGCACACGTCTCAGGGTATTTCTCCAATGCTTGATAATCCAGTAATGAAGCTGCTAAAAGATGGGTGTGTGCACAAGTGAATAGTTGGTTTTTATTGCCTAGGTAAATAAAGCTAAAAGAAGTATGCAGAAATATAAATGACACTATTGAGCTTCAGATTTAACTGTTTCAAAGGATATTTATTGGACATGAGGTAATTATAAGCACCAAAATAGACATGAGCACTTAAAGAAAATAGCCTGCCATAGTCCCATGAAATTGTTCCTTACATAGATACTCATACACATTTGTGGATTTTCTCCAGTCAGGGAAAGCTGCAGTTCTCGTGGAATTTACTGTAATGCAAAGAAAGGGTTCGCGCTTGCCTGCATGCGTAGTGTTGTATTCTTAGAAGAATTATTATGCATTAAACACAATTAACTTGAAGCACACACAGAGGCTTAACTGCTACAATTCAATAAGATACCAAAATGTTCATTTGCAAAGTTTCCTTCTCTAGAAATTTAAGGAGAGAAAAGTGATTTCAGATAACAAGAATTTGAATTCTTTAGTTTTGGAGTTCACTATAGTTTACTTCATATTACATTTAAATGTACCTTGCACTAAAAACATGAATACTTTTTCGTTAGCAAACCTATGTCATTGAAAAAAAAGGTCTTGAGAGAAATTTAGCAACTTAAGTAAAATTACAGTTTTTGTTTTCGGAATTATAATAGTGAAACTTTATATGGACAATTTTTTTGTGGGGAGCTGTCTGAATCAGTTCACAAGTGCTTTTTAAAGCTTATGTACGCATATGGAGTTTTAAATTAACGTTAGTTCAGGTATGCATGGTTGATTATGTTTTTACTTATGATGCCTAACCCTGGATTTCAGATTTATTTGTGGCTTGACAGTAACTGTTATAAAAGTAATGAAGCTGGATGTAAATAATATTAAGGAAACTTGTCATAATCCTGGATGAGGGTTGTCCTTGCTTTCTTCTCAGAAAACAGTACTTTCAGACTTAGATGACCAGGAGTTTTGACTTGAAGAGCCAGCTCTGATGCCTATGGAAGTAACATAGGGACATGCTGAGCCTTTACTTCATTGATTTCTTAAGTCTGTTTTATATAGAAATTTATAAATTGAATGAAAACCTAGATTAGAGTTATTGGAGAGTACAATGGATAAGTAGGTCTACATCTGTGTAAGTGGTGGTTAAATTGCTGCCTTAGACTTATTTAAATAAAAATGTTTTTATATTATGTATATGCAGAACCATGAGCTTCATATATAAGAAATTCTGACACCCTTTAGTCCAGCTCCATATTGTTTCAGTATCTGAAGTGTTACTGTATGATTGCATGTGTTTGGATGGAGCCAGAATCATGTTTGAGGCTTTTTGGTTCCATCTTTCTCACTGCAGGCCTGCATGTGCCATGTGTCTACCTGAGAAAACTCCCTTCAGAAAGTCAAGTGATCATTCTGGAGCTGCTTCTGATGCAGTGCAAAAGGAGCAGAAATCTGGAGAGTTGCACTGGGTTCAGAAGTGCTTTGGTGCACATGGCATGCACGGGTCTCTTTGTATTCTGGCCTGTTAAGCATACTTCTGCAGAACATACCTTTGCCATTATAATTGCTCAGTTGCTTCCTTTTATGTTGGAAATATGTGGTGTGTGTGTGTCTGTGTTTTCTTTTTCAGGCTTTGAATTGTATTCCATGGTGCCTTCAATCTGCCCTCTAGAAACCCTCCATAACTCCTTGTCATTAAAGCAGGTGGATGAATTTCTTGCTTCCATTGCTGCCTCTCCTTTGTACGACAGATTTCAAGCCGCATCCACATTTTCTCTGCGTAATTACCTTTTATGTCTTTTATTTCGCAAACTGCAAAACGCTGCTGGCCATAGGCAATCCATTGAATACTAGGATTTAGTGTTTCCCGGTGTGGGACTGATAAACTGTTTCAGATTTAATCAAATAAGTATTTCCTCATTTTCCCCATGAATTGGCATATAACCACACCACCCACACTGCAGCTGTCTTCTTGGCTGTCCTTGGAAGTGTAAGAGAATGCAATTTTACTCAAATTAGTCACACAATATGACTATAACACATACCCTGCAAGTATGCTGTGCAAAATTTCTGTATAATGACAACACTTATTTGTGCAATTAAAAACTGCTAAGCTCCAAAGAAGTGGGGCTTCCATTCTACCCCTCCACTCCACACATATGTCCCATAGCTAAGCTAGAAACTTTGTTTCAAAAACTTAGGCAACTTCAGATAGAGTTGCTGAGGTGGGGGAAATGAAGATCCTGCTTGGCACATACAGTGGTACCTCGGGTTACATACGCTTCAGGTTACAGACGCTTCAGGTTACAGACTCCGCTAACCCAGAAATAGTGCTTCAGGTTAAGAACTTTGCTTCAGGATAAGAACAGAAATTGGGCTCTGGTGGCGCGGCGGCAGCGGGAGGCCCCATTAGCTAAAGTGGTGCTTCAGGTTAAGAACAGTTTCAGGTTAAGTACGGACCTCTGGAACGAATTAAGTACTTAACCCGAGGTACCACTGTACCTCTCTGTATACTTGAAGTAGCTTATTGGACCCTGAACACTATGATGCCTATAGCACATTATTCTCTTTCCGCTCGAACACTGCCATGCAGATTTCTTGATATTTCTGTAACTAACTGTAAATGCTAAGTTCCCAAATTCCATAGTAGGGCAATACCTTTATTAGGGCATCCAAACTTGTACAAAATATTGAGAAAGCTTTTGAGCTGTCCAGAATTCTTTGTCAGGCTAGGTTTTAAGCAGAGCGAGAAGTGAGGGGATCAAAAAATGGGCCTAGTGTTGAAACCATGAAGCCTGCATTGTGCTTGGTCTCAAGATGGAGCATGGGAAGAGGTAACAGACTTAATATATTTCACATTCCAAGGTGCAATGCGGGTTTCAAGTTACACCTGCTAGGATGAAGGAACACAAAATGTCTGATTTTGTAAATTTAAAATTCTCCAGACCTGCCTCTAACTTTAAGCAAAATTCTCAAGTTCTTTGTGGTAGAAAACAGCAGTAAAGAGAAGCATAACAGTTTTTAAATTAGCAAATCTTGGTGCACTAAGTCAAAAAAGTGAGTAGAAGCTGAGTTAGGTATCTTAACCTAGCACTCAGAGATAATATGCTCTGAGGAAAAAGTTATTTATTCAGGCAGTATTAGACCCTCTTACTCTAGTTTATTATCCTACTCTTCAATAGCTAAATTTAGTAGTTTGCAAGCCATACACAAAGAAGAAGTACATAAGAAAAATATCAAAATACATATTTGGCCAGATACCTATTTTCTGTGCATGCATGCCACCTTCAGTTAGTAGACAGCTTTCAGGTTTGTCTAAATAGGTTTCTTGGAAGCAAAAAAGATGACTGTTTAATAGTTTAAACATGACGTTGACAGAAACCTATAGATCCATGTTGATGAAGAGAAATATTGGAGCATAATATGTTCACTGTACTATTCACATAAAAACAATGTACACACTTTTCAGAGGCAATTGTTCAAAGAATAATACAGCCTTTGTTGATACTTTATATAATCTCTGCTTCTTCAGCATTGACAACATCCAGTTACTTGAGAAAGAATAAGATAAAATATCTTTGTAACTTTTATTAACCCTTTTAGCTTCGCCATCATTTCTGGATGCAAGAAAAAACTCTTTAAATACATACACCCCTGCAAAAATCCAACCAACGCCACAAGAAGACCCTTTGAGTCGGCGAGAATGTTCCTCGACTATGTCAAGTAAGTAATACTTGAAAAAAACCTTTTCACATCCATCTTAATTATTAACAAGAACCGTTTGAGATTGTTCAGAAACATTTTGCTTTATACTTTAAGAAATTTGAGAGCATTTTGGTGTGGATTGGTCTTATTTTTCTGTCTCATTATGATGCATTAGACAAGAAGCGGTTTGGAGGCTCCAGCGAGATCTCATGGATCTCTCACAAGATCTCACTGGAACCTGCAACTACATGATTTCAGTAAGTGAGGCTTCGGCAGAGGGGAGGCAGCAACTTCCCATTCACCTCAGACAGTGACCAAGGAAAGACTGCCCCCTGGCTCCCATCCTAATTTTATTTTTGTCAAGTTTCAGAGATATCGTAATATTGGGCATGACATAGCCAAAGTTGTATTGGTTTCAGTGTTTTAAGTTTCTCCTCCTGAAAGCTAACTGACACTAAAATGCTTGTTTGTCTTGATCATGTTTTTATTATTATCATTATTATTCACCATAAGAAACATGATCCTGTTTTTGCTTGTGTGCAGGTACCAGTGTTTTTTCGCCTCCTGTTTGATACATCATAAAATGCCAAAAAAAGAGTTAAAACAATACTTGTTTAGCACTGGTGGTTAAACTGTCTCAGAAGAAATGAAGCAGTTCGAGGAAAACTGGAAGGTGCTGCCAATGCCATCTTTAGCAGTGTATATTTCTTTGTAGACAAATAAGTTAGCTTTAAAAGGCTATTCATTTCTCTCTGTGTAAGTATGTGTTTCCCTGTATATAAAATAATTACTGAAGTGCATATATAGTATATATTCAGGAAAGGTGATTTCTTTGTTTCTAAAGTATGAAAAGCAAAGATGTTTACACCATTGTTTTAAGGAAATGGTTATCTTTTAACAGAGAAACTGCACACGACATTTACCATCTTTGCTGTCCTAAATTAACGCACAAACCAAAACAGCCTACCATACTGGTTTGCATTATAAAGGAGCAGCTAATAGGGAGATAGGAGAGGGGTAGAAAAAGCCACCATTTCCTTTTTGCCCTACAGTAGACCTTAAAGCCCGGACATGAAAACTTATTCATCACCAAAGCACATTAATAGGACTCTGCTTAACAGATGCCTTTATGAATGTCAATCTGTGACAGCATCTCAGTGGTTGGTTCTTTCCCCTCTGGTAGAAATGCATAATAGAGCTGGATGATAAATGAAAAGCACTTAAGCCCTCATACTTTGAAGGTGCACACACCATTACCTGAAAAATAAAAGGTCAGATTACTTTGAGCCACTTAAGTGCTAATATAATAATTGTAATATTAGAAAGGTTCATTGTTAGAAAGAAAGCTGTGTTATTTTATGAGGAAGAAACAGCTTAAACTCATTTCACAGAGAGTTTTTATTGGAGCCTGGCTCCAGTTTTTGAAAAACAGCAGAAAACTGCAATATGAAGTGGCTGAACAGCTATACCTTCTTTGGAACTTCTCAAGGCTCCAAGTAACTTAAAGGCAGATGAAATAGTAAACATTAGAACAAAAAACACCTGCAACACGAGAGACCATTGTTTTATAGGGAAATATTTTGCTTCCAATTCTGAAGGGCCTGGCATATGCCCACTACCAAACTTAAGGAACACACTGTCAGTGGTGATCTGTGTCACATCTTTTCTCCTTCATCAGCAGCTGTGCTGGGGGAAAAAGACATAGGTCTTGACTCCTCTCCATGGTAGTCCTGCTTAAATGGGCTAAAGTCAGGGATAGTATTTCAGTCTTACACCTGAGTGCAAAATATTGTTTTTTGATCCCTACCCCAGCTTAAATGTGGCTTCTGCAAATATCTCTGCCTTCCTGTTGCTTTCAGCCATATGGAGGTACAGGTTAACAATTCTGGTACTGCTTAGGTGATTAAAGGTCTCTATTGTATTGTATTTGCGAATTAAGAGCTAATTACTAGTATGTTGCCTAAACTGACACCTGGCACACACAGTCTTTACCTGGGAGCATCTCTTTTTTAAATACATTTCCAAAGAGAGCAATTTTTGTTTGGGTATAGGTATGCTGGGTACAGATGACATGCCCTTTAATTTCCTTGTTCTTTGCATGTTTACACCAGACCCTTGACATTCAAATATACTTTGGTTGTTAGTGTCTGTGCTTTATGAGCTCCTCTCCTAAAAGTAATTTCCTGTTTACACTTTTCTTAAATGCTCTTCTATTTTGTTGCAAAGATGACTTTCTTCAAGAGATTTCTGCAGAATACTGCTTAAAGCATAGTTCACGTGTGGATAACAGGGCTTCATCAAAGCAGAAACAGCTGGTCTGTTAATATTCCATGCTGGGAACTTTCTATATGTGCAGATTATATTGTCAAGTTTTGAAATTAAAAGAAATTGTAGCATTACCAAATCGACATAATTACTGTTTCAGCACTGAACACTTGAACATAAACCAATACAGCTAATGTTCCCATCATTGTCCTTCTCATCTCTGCTGTTAGTTAAAGACAGCTGAAGATTTTATTAGTGCTATGAAAATCTTGAGAAATCTTGGTGTTCTTTCAAAACATATTCAGGTTTGTCAATTGTCCTAAGATTTCCTTTGTGACATGATTAATTGAATGCCTTTTATTTTCATTATAAAATATAATGGATTGGGTCCAGGCTTAGTAAGTTTGGACCCACTGAAATCAATGAGGCTTAACTAACTTGTCCTATATCTCTCAGTGAGTGTACTCTAAGTGTTAATTAGTCTGAGTCCAACCCAGGGATTAATATTAATGTGATTCTCATCAACAGCAATATTTTCCTGTTAAATACCAGGAGACCTACCTTCAAATATAATTGTTGTTGTTTTCTGTGTTTTTTAAAAAGGCTTTGATTCTCATCCTGGCAGTTGTCCATGAAAGTGGATTTGCTAATTATACTTGCCATTGCATTGCTGTGCATATTTCATATGAGGTCATATGATAAATTCTTAAGTATGGTTTAAGATACCAAATATATAATAGATTCGTAACTACTCATTGCAAACATTTCATTATCTATAATGTAAGTTTATAATATGGACAATGTTTGTCTTGCTCACCTCTGAATGTATAAGTTATGTTTACTGTTTTTCTATAAGAAAATGTTATAATTTAAGTGTGCATATCATTCCAGACAACCAAAGCTTTGGCATATTTTTGATCTGCTCTTAAATAAAAGAGTCAATAGCAACAGATAGTGTCTGTTCTGTGTATTCTATAATAAATTCTTAACTCTCACTTTACTTTTCTGTTCTAATAAACTACAAGTATTTAAAATAAATTGCGGTAGACATGCACCACTTTATATTGGAAAACACTTAGGCCTGACACATTAATATTTTGCATGAGAAAGGTGAGTTGGAAATGTCCTTGTGTTCTGTGCCCCAGTAACCACCTGTTAGATTGCTATGATTGGTTGTATCCAATGATGTCCATGTGTAAGCAGAATGGATTTCCACATGCACTTTGACTTCATTTTCTTCTCCACACCCCCGCTTTGCCCCAACCCTACTCTGTAACCCCAAAAATTCTATTTCAGAGATTTGGAAAACTTAGGAGATTTGAAGGGAGGCATGAAGACTACAGGAGGGAGGTGAGGAAGAAGAACTCCACTTGTACAGTACTGAGTTTCACCCAATAATATGTTGCACACTGAGCTTTGAAAATGTCCGGAAAAGTACTGAATATGGCAGCAAAGACTACTGACTGGGAATGTTAATGCAAGCATATTATGCCAGTACTCTTATCACCTTCTCTAGCTTCTAGTACATTTCCTAGCCCAATTCAAAGTACTGGCTTTGGCATTTAAAGTCCTTCATGGCTTGGGGCCTCAGTATTTGAAGGATCACTTCTTCTTGTATGTTCCTGGCCATGCTTTGAGATCCTTGAGGGAAGCCCTCTTCTGATTGCCCCTGCTAGATGCTGAGAAATGACCTTCTCAGTGGTGGCCCCTTGTCTATGGAACACCCTGCTGAAGAAAAATTCATCAGGTAGGGATGCAGGTGGCATTGTGGGTCAAACCACAGAGCCTAGGGCTTGCCGATCAGAAGGTTGGCGGCTCAAATCCCCATGACGGGGTGAGCTCCCATTGCTTGGTCCCAGCTCCTGCCAACCTAGCAGTTCGAAAGCACATCAAAGTGTAAGTAGATAAATAGGGGGAAGGTAAACAGCGTTTCCGTGCACTGCTCTGGTTCACCAGAAGCGGCTTAGTCATGCTGGCCACATGACCAGGAAGCTGTACGCCAGCTCCGTTGGCCAGTAAAGCGAGATGAGCGCCGCAACCCCAGAGTCATCCGCGACTGGACCTAATTGTCAGGGGCCCCTTTACCTTTATTACTAGCAAGGACTTTTTGCAAGCTCCACTGATGTGGTTTTGTGTCCAAAATACTAATTCTGATCAATGCTGATTTACTCTTTTTTCTTTATTATTTTTTGTAAGAAAGGGCCCATAAAATGTACTTAAAGCTTGCAATCAATTGGCAAACCACTGCTGCAAAAAAAAGGTGATTGTTATATGTATATATTTTAATTGTACTGCATTCATTTACACACATGGGTGTAACTGCAAAAGCACACTAACAAAGAAAAGTAGTGATAGGTAAACAAACCTGCAATTTACATGTCTGGTTATAGTTCATCTGTAGCTGTTATACTGATAGTAGGAGCCCAGATGCCCCCCCCCCCGGCAAAAAAAAGCATTTACTCAAAGAAATGGTCAGTATGGTGTAGCATTTGAGCAGTACTCCACAAAGGCAATACTCTAGAAATAGCCCTTGATATGGTTACTAAGGGATATGTAGAATACATTACTTTTTCCACTAACATCAGTACTGGTAAAGTGTATGTGTCAATGCATGTATGTGAAGTTAATGTACGTGTCTGTTTTGCCTTGTTCACATATAATGGTAACAAACTAACCAAAGTGGTTTCCTCATGCACAAATAACAAGAGGTCCCCCCCCCCAAAAAAAACCTCATGTTGGAAAAGATGTTTCGTGTGATACAGGCTATGCTTCTAATGATTCTGAACCACTTCTTGCTGACAGATTCTGACCGACCTCCTGCACTTTTTCGTTCTGTGGGTTTTGAGATGTTTTTCTTATAGGCTTAAAATTCTAGTGACCCAAAGTGCTGGAAGAAGCCTTTTCTCACTCATTTCCCATTCCCTCCTTGCTTTCACACCCACTAAAACATGTTCATGTTTTTCCTGCCTTTTTAGTTTTGGGAAACTTTCTATCTAAATTATTTGGAGAAAGCTAAGGCCTTCAGTGCATATGTTTGAAGATCTCTCTTTTTTCTTTTCTCTTTTTCTTTTTCCTTCTATTGCCAGATGTTTTATGCCTTGCATATATCTCTAAATTGTTCTCTGGCTATTTTGAAATACAAAAGTCTAAGACATTTATGTATATGTGTGTGTATATATAGATATATATATATATATGCATGTGCATGACATTTCTGGTAGCATATTTTAGTCAAAATAATTCAGTATTTGAATTTCTTAACCAGCTGATTGAAATCAAGTAGCATATGGTCTTTTTTTCCTCTCCACTGTGTAGCTCCTAATAGCAGTGAGATGGTACAGACCAAGTGGAACTTTTCTCAGAGAAAGATGTACATTTTAATTTACTACCATTTCATACAGCAACCATTCATTCACTACCTTGCTGCAGTACTGCAACAACCGTTAATGCTTTATGCCAACCTTACACCATGCTTCACTTGCATTGTTTGTATTATATGGTGGTAAGGAAAATGCAGATTGCTAGTTAAAATAAAGGTGAAAACTTTCTTGGAAAACTGTGCCTCAATATCCAGTGGCAAAGGTGTTCAGTCCCCACAGCGGTTTCATTCATTGTTATTATTACTAATATGTATTATAAGGTAGATGGATACATACTGGTTTAGATACGTTTTACAGCTTTTCTAATATTCTCCCTGCATTGCATAATAGTGTTTGTGTTGTCCTATTTCCATTGTGGCAATGGATCTTTAAAGTGTGCGCACTGATTTTGATTAGTTTCTATGCTAGGGTAAAATGAGCTCACTATCTTTTTTTAGGTTTCTGCTAAACAATTTTTTTAAAGTAAGCTGTTTCATGCTGTTTGTTCTCTTGACTTGCTCAGATTTGCACAAGTAGAGCTGTAATTGTTAAACAAAAATCTAAATCTTCATCTTCCATTTGACAGAATCCACATATCAAAACCATGCCTATTTAATTCACTGCTCATAATGAGCATATAATGCCCCAAACATTCAGCGCTATTTTTTTATATTAGAAAACAACCCTTCATGCATTCAGTGGCAAATGGAATAAATGGGTAACTGGAGAAGCCTTTGAACCCTGGAATGTAGTCGTCATGCTTCTTCAATATTGCAGAGGCCAAAATACTCTTTATGTTACACTATCTACCTTTACCACAAGGTAGGAGTTGGCTTCAGACTGACCATTCTGCCACTTGGGAAAGGCAGCAATCACCCCAATGCAATATCACTGGTTTTAAAAAAAGTTGGTCAGGTGTACAGGCAGGTAGCTTATGTTTTTAGTCTCTGAATTACCAACGTGACAAGCAAAAATTCAGCAGGTACAATGTCCAGCATGTTGAACTTCTGCCTGCTATACAGCTGAACACTTCATGCATGAAAACAGGAGGAAAAGTAGGGTCTGACGCCCACTGGTGAGTGTTGCATATGGAAATATTTACTAAATAAAACTACATCACATTTGTATCTCCATAGTCACATTTCAAGTAGAGAACACTAAGACTCATAAAAGGGGGGTGGGTGGGTTAGATAATTAACCCTACACAGGACATATTAATATCTAAATACAGCTTTGTCTGCTAATTCAGGATGGTGCTACGTCGGGGGAGAAATGGAAATTACTGCCCAATTGTAAACAGCAAAACAGGTTATCCTGACTGATAGCATTATTAAATCCAGGGGCTTTTGTGTAAGATGTGTAACAAGCAAAAATTCACCTGGCTCAGTATCCCCTAGCATGTTAACTCTCCGCCTGCTAATACAACTGTTATATACACTGGACTTTCATCTGAGTAGATATGGGAACAAAGTTTGTATCTGGATTTGTTGCAAGGCCTGCTCCCTGTCTTCCTGCTATGTGACCCATTAATGCTGAAGAGTAGCTATTTTAGGTTGGGGGCCTTTTCTGCTAGAAATAACAACCCCCCCAGGGCACACGACAGGTAAGCAGCATTGTACAGTGTGGGCTGTAGATCATTAATGACACGTTTGAGTGGTTTCACCTAGGAGTGATAGGCAATAAGAAGTGGTGTTCTGTTATTTTTTTTCTTCTAGATTAGCCCTATGGTAGATTATTTCTCAGTATGATAGCATGTGTGCATGTGTGTGCTTGCCAATTTAGGATTGCACTTGAAGCAACTGTTGAACAAGTCTGGTCCACGAAAACCAACCCCATAATAAATTTGTTAAGTCTTTAAGATGCCACAATAGTGTTTTTGCTGTGGCAAACAAGAACTGCTGCTCCTCTAGAAATTGTTTTCTGCTATCAGCTAATTTTTAAAATAAAGCAGAATGAATTTGCTAAGGATTCTTTAGATAAACAAGGTTGCAATATAACATTGCAAGTATTTCTAAATTCCCATAATTTATACTAAGTTCTATAAGGTTCATAGCTGCCAGTTTTCAATACCCTAGCAATGAAAAGCAATATTTTTAAATGTGCAGGTCCTTGTTCATTGCCAAGAGTTGCCATAGGCGCGATGATAGTGTAAACGGTAACATAGTTCCCTAATGTTAATCCTTATTCTTAGTTTAGCATGACCTGTTTTTCTTCAAATCAGGCCAGGGCTAAGGAGTGAATTAGACTTAGCATGCTAATGCACAAAGTACCTGAACACATCATAATTCTTAAAGAGGTAACGGTGGTGCATAAGTCGTCTCTTTAAAAAGGCGATGGTAGGCATAAATCTTGACTAAGCACACATGGAATAGCAAATGGCTATTAGCAAACTGGATATTGCAATGTGTTTTCCTGTTGTTTTAAAAAAACAAAATTAAATTTAAAGAAAAAAGGGGAAATGCTGAAATACACCACTTCCTTAATTTTGTCTATAGGCTGCAATAGTACACACACACACACACACACACACACGCAGCCACCAAATACGCAGATATGTAATTGAGTGTGGCTGAAAAAAAGTGAGTTGGAAGGGCCTGTCTGATACCACCTGCTGACAGTGTCATAAGAGCCCCTTGCCAAAGCAAAAGTGGAGAAATAATAGGAAAGGAGGTACTGCCATATCATAACCGTGTTAAGTTGAATGACTAGTATCTTGAAGGGTGCTGAAGCACGACTCAAGGCCACACTCACCCTTGAATCTCACTGGCTGACTTTGAACCTCACAAGTTTGTTGTGAGAATAAAAATGAGGAGTCCTGCATATTGGCTTGAGGTCCTTCAAAGAAAGGTGGTTTGCAGATGTAATAAATAAAGCTGTGCATCTCCTCTGAAAGCCGCTCCCTTAATTCCAGATGTTTGAGGCAGAATGCCCTTTTATTTTGTGAAGACAACTTCCTGCGGAGTTCAGCCATATCAGCAAGAGAGTTGTTGGCGGGGGGGGGGGGAGGTAACCCAAGGCCCAGCTATTTTGCAACAGCCCCCTGGATCTCCTTGTGGTAAAGGCCATAACATCTGCTTTGAATGTAGAAGATCTCAGGTTCCGTCACCTGCATTTTAAGGTAGTACTGACTCATGGAGAGCATCTGCCAGTCTGTGTAAAAAATGTTGATCTAGACCATAGGTAGGCAAACTAAGGCCCGGGGGCCGAATCCTGTCCAATCGCCTTCTAAATCCGGCCCACGGATGGTCCAGGAATCCGTGTGTTTTTACATGAGTAGAATGTGTCCTTTTATTTAAAATGCATCTCTGGGTTATTTGTGGGGCATAGGAATTTGTTCTCCCCCCCCCTTCAAAATATAGTCCGGCCCTCCACAAGGACTGAGGGATAGTAGACCAGCCTCCTGCTGAAAATGTTTGCTGGCCCCTGATCTAAATGAATCAATGGTCTGAGAAAGCTTCCTGTATTGTTCCCACCCCAATAAATTTAGCATATAGAGCCCCCGGGTCTATTGTAATGTACAGCGCTTGTGAGCCTGCAGCCACCTCACATCTAAATGTGGCAGAGGCATCCCTACACATCAGGGGTGGCTCATCTTGTTTTGCTGCCCGAGGCAAAATGGGAACTGCCACTGCCGCCCTGTCCTGAAGCCTCACTTACCAGGGTTGCACAGCTGCCGTTTCCTGCAAGATCACCTTAGACTTCTACAACATCTCACTACAGCCAACACTTCTCTTGCGATAGGGACGAGTGGGGCACCCATGGGGGCAAGAGCCCTGTGGGATTCTGCCGCCTCAGTCTGCCTCACGGACGTGCTGGCCCTGCTGCATATGTGCATTCACATCTCTAAATTATCACCCCCGCTCCCAATCCTGATTAAGTACTTAGCAATGCCCCTGCATAGCAGTTAGCCGAGGTACATAAAAAAAAGAACCTGATGGGAATCTTTCTGGCACCTTGAGGCTTTACTGTTACCTAACTTTTCGCAGGCTAAAGGAAAAAGTTACACTGCAATAAGGCTGCAATTCTAAATGCTTGCACTGAGAGTCCGTGCACCACGGAAATAGTGTGGTTTACTTCCGGGAAAGCATGGCCAGGCTCATGCTGCCAACCTGCTAGGCTTTTAAGGTACAGAGTCTAGCCAGAGCCCCCCAACCATCAAGTAAATAAATAAAAAAAAATATTTAAAAGTAGGAATGGGCTATGCTTACTGAATATGCACAAGAAAAATGAGGAATTTGAGAAGGAAGTGCCGAAAAGGTTTTCAGCAAACCCAAGAAAGCTTGTTTTAGCACTTTAAAAAAGAAGATGAAAACAGGTGTGCTCTTTGTAGTTTTGCAAGACTCATTTACCGAGAAAGGAACTCCCCGATGTTGTTATTGTTGTTGTTATTTAACTTCCTCGTTTTCGAATGACTGAAGATTTGGGGCAGCCTTTTCACTGAGTCCTTGGGGTCCAAAGGAAGTAATTTAAAGGTGGAGTCCTTTCATCCCGAATCTGCAGTTAGACAGAGCCATGCAGAGGAGGAGGACCAGGCGGGTGTCCTGCTCCCCCCTTTAAATAAATCCTGATCACGCCCCTATTTTAAGGCGCCCCAAGACTTGCCCTTTCCGCCTTGGGGACGTCGCCACCTGCTCCATCTGGTGGCTCGAGCGCAAAGGCGCGCGCAGGGACCCCGAAACGGCCGCCTCGCAAGGCGGCTCCATGCAAGGCCCCCGCGAGCCGGAGAAGGTTCAAGGACTCGCCAATCCCTGCGCCGCCTGCAGGCCGGAGTCCGTCTCTCCAGGAAGGCGAGCGAGTGAGGCGGCGGCGGTGGGCGGGCCAGAAGCAGCGAACAAGCGGACGGGGAGGCAGGCGCTGGAGCGGCTCCTCCGCCTCGCCAGCCACACAATCCCCGCCCCGGGCCCGCGGAATAAGAGCGCGGGGCGGGGCGGCCGGCCTCTCCTCTCTGGCTGGCTCGCCGTCGCAGCGTCGCCGGCGGCCGGGACGCGGCCCCTCAGGCCCCGGCACCCTGGAAGGCAGGTAGGCGAGCAAGCGAGGGGGCGCCGCCGCCGCCGCTGCGGCAAGGAGAGTAAGGTCGGGGTGGGCTGGGCTGAGGAGAGGCCGCCGCCGGCTGCGGATGCGCCAAGAAGGCGCGCCCTTTGCCCCTCGGAAGAGCCCCGTGAGCAGAGCCGGTGAGAAACGAAGAGCTGGGTGAGGCTCCGGCGAGAGCCGTGCCCGCGAGGCGAGGAGGTCTAGCGGCCGAGGAGCCGCGCGCGCCCGGCGACCGAGGTGCAGCGCACCGCCTGTGTGTGTATCTGCGGGCGCGCGCGGGCGCTTGTAAACATTTGGGTTGTGTGTACGTTGGTCTCCCTTCGTTACACGCCGCGGGATTCTGGCGGTCCGCTTCGTTGGTGCGATGTAGCCCAAGTCTGAAAGGCAAACTGCCTTCGTGCTTTCATGAATATTCTTTCCAGTGGTGCTTGTGCGCGCCCATAAGTAGATAATACATTTGCATTTAGAAAGTGTGTGTGTTTTTGTTTTTTTCCTCAAGTGCCGGTCTGAAAAATCCTATTCCAGCTTGTGTAGGTTATATACATTTATGTTAAGTGTGTCTTTACGGACTGAGCATAAATCATGTGCATATTTTTTTTTATATGGCATGTGCTCAGAAATGCCAGCCTTGCAACACATGCGCCAGGCTTTAGAACACACACTCTCTTCTCTAGCTTCTGGATAGTAGATTTTTTTTATAAAAAAACCTGCTAGAGTACACCAATAGTTATGTAGTATTGTGTGGCCTCTCTTAAGACTGTTGTACTTAGATGGGCACATTATTTTGCAATTGTATATGCAGTAAGGTGTTGTCTAGGTTGTGCAATATATGCTACATACAATATGAAGTCCAGACTTATAGATGCAATCCATGTGTGTTTATTACAGTGTGGCATGAGGGTCTTTGATCTTGCGCTGCTCTCTGTGCTTTGCGTAGGGAGGCGTCATGTACTATTTTTTTCCCTTGCAAGAAAATGCCAAACATTTCTACACAATGGCAGGCCTTTGTAGGTAGCAACGTTGTTTAGCTACACCACACTCTGTGTTTCCCAAGGTCTTGCAGAAAGAAATGGCAAAGCATTAAAACAAAGCAGGTGCCGCCCCACTGCAAGTTTAATTTCAGCGAATAAGGTGACCGAAATTAGTTGCCTGCTGCTGTGCAGCCTCTGCCTCTCAGTCTGCTGAAATGCATCTCTGTCATCCCTGAGCTAGAGTACTGAAGCTGTGCCAAGGAATAGTGCTGAAGCGTAGTTTGTGTGCTGTCTCCCTCTCTCTGAGCGTGCTTCAATGACTCTCCTTGGTGCTGCTGCTTTGACTCATTGTCCATAAAAGGAAGTAGCACTATGGAGAGCTCTTGGCAGCCATGGATTTCTCTGCATGACAGACTGGAATCTTTCTGACCCCATTCTCATGAAGCCTGATCTTCACCGTTGCATACCATTTTCACTGCATCTCTGTTCTGCAGAAGCTCCTTCATGTTGGCGACCAGGAGCCACGCATGGCAAAAGAGAGGTTGTAGCTTCCAAGGAAGTTAAAGGTTAACACCTTTATTCAACAGCAATGATAAACCATGGTGGTTGCCCAAGTACAAAATATTTTCAGATTATACAACTGTTATATATTTCTAGCAAAGGTCCCCTTTGCTGCCACCTTAAGCTACCCATATTTATGCATATTTTGAAATTCCAGAAACCTCTGTTCTAAAGCATTATCAGCAACACGACTAGAAGTGTGAAGGCCTGGGAAAATCCATGGGAAAACTGATCCCCTCCCCAAAAGCCTTTGGTTTTGCTTTGTTTTTTTCTGAAAAAAGAGTTATTAAATATTTTGTTCATAATTCTAAAATAAAATATTTCATAACAGCTTGTAATATATTTATTACTCTCCCCAAAAAAGAATTCTAAAACTGTGTAACCGAAGGACTTATGTAAGACTGTGTACAGTATCATATCCTTACAATTCCAGTATACTAAGAACAGGCAAGTCCTGAGTTGTACTTTGAGAGTTCAACTCTCAAATGCAAAATGAAGATGCATTTCTGCCTCTTGAAGGGCACAGCCATTGTCACAGCACAGGGGAGAAAGAGCCAGTACCCTATTTGCTTGTGGACTTGGCCCTGCTGGCATAGTTAGTGGATCATTTTCTTTCCTTCTGACTAGGCCTCAAAAGTACTGGGAGTGGCAGAAAGTACAGAGCAAAATAATTTTGTTGCAACTCAATTCATGCTGCTACAGATCCTTTGGACCCAAGATTAAAAGGCAGAATGTTAAGTGATGATGGCTTCCTCATTTGACTGGATTACAAAACAGGCAGTACACCTGGGGCTTGGTGTCGGAAAGATGCTTTGAAATGTTGCAGAGCACAGAACATCTTCAGGTGTTTGGTCAAGGAGTCTGGGATTCTGCCAAGCAATATTCCTCCTACAACGAAGAGACAAGGCCTTTGCTCAACACAGCCTCTGAGTCTTCATGTTTATTACCTACTTCAGATCCCTCCATTTTTTGCAGCATGTAAAATAAGCTGCCCTATGTTTGAAAATGCACCAAATCAAGAAATAAACTGACATGTTGAAAGAGTAGAAGCATGTTTCAGTCTGGGCAAATCTTCAATTGTTGGAAGCCCGTGATTAATACAATAACAAATAAGAAGAAAGAGAACTGATAGTGATAGCTTAGAAAAAGAGACTGATTAAATTCCATGTAATACTCAATTCGTTTCGTCCTCCATCCCCTTTTTCTCAGCTCTTTATATGGAAATGGATGGTTTATGTCTGCTTGACACAGTGGAGAACTGGAGGTGATAAAATAATTTCCCAATAAATAATAATTTGTTTTGGTTGTGTTTGGATGTTGATGGTTTCTGTTTTTGCCTGTTCCACATAAACAGGCAAAACCAAAGAGATGTTAGGTTCCTTACAGTTTGGCAGTAGCTTGTAGCTAAATTTCTAACAAAAACTTAAAAAACAAATTCAATTTGTAATTATTGTCTAAATAAGCTATACTGCTAATTTATCAGACATGAGAATTACATGGTAAACTGAGTTATGTATAATACATTTTATGTTACCAAAGTAAAAAATTGACTTTCAATATGTAAAGAGTGCTTTTAAAAAAGGGAATATTTCATGTTTTCATCCCCCCCCCAAAAAAAGTTCATTTTCCCACAGCTACAAAGTTTCCAGAAATTTTGCATCTCAAATCATAACCCACTTGGATGCAAAAATCCTAAGTTCTCTTTAGGCCCAGAAGCTCTGTATACAACTAGCAAAATCCAAAGACTGTCTTGAGCATTATGTTTATGGGGAGTGTAGTGTATTGTGTCATCTTCACTATCTCACTTGCAATACATTTGTGCACATTTCTGGAGCACCAATGAAGCAAAAGTTTTATCATAGAATCATAGAGTTGGAAAGGTCATCTAGCTGAACCCCGTGGAATGCAGGAAACTCAGCTAAATCATCCATGACAGATGGTCATCAGTGTACAAATGCAATTTGATTTGCAAGTTGCATTAGGCCTCTTCTGGTAACTAATGTGTGAAGGGGCTTCTGAGTACATGCTGGCTGACTTTTCATACTAGACACTGGCACCAATCCATAGGTGACCCAATGAGGGGGATATAGGGCTCCACTGTTGTATATTTACTGGGTTTTTATCCCAGCCTTCCTCCAGAAGGAGCCCAGGGCAGCCATACAACATTAAGTTAAATAATACACAAACTAAAACACAAACCAGCAACCTCAAAGGCTTCTAAAAACTTCAGGTACTCAATGCCTGGGTGAATTAAAACATTTTGAGATTCACTAGAAAGGGAGTTCCATAATCAGGTTGCTGCAGAAAAGCCAATCTGTAGGTCTCCTCACCTGCCTTTTCTGGGTACTGTCCATTTGTGGCACCACTATATGAATCTACTGTGTTAATGGGTGAGTGTTTCTATCTCAGTGAAGGGAGCCCTACGCATATAGCACCCATATGCACACCCCACACCCAGACCCTGCTTCAGAATGACACTGACTGTAGAAGTCTGCATCTATGGAGTGGGGCTAGCTGGTGCCATCTTGGAAGCCCCTCTGTGGAGTTTTAATGCACGGGTGCTAAATGACTCAAGGGGTTTAATCTGTGTGATTACGGTGGTTAAGTGTGCATTTCATCAAAAGAAACACTGCAAGCCCCGGTTGTGAAAAACTATCACAGTTAAAAGAAACAGCCAGAGTTGTTATGCTGCAGGTCTGATTTGAAACAGCTATTTATAGTCTTTTGTTATATGTGCCAGAGTTTGTGTCTGGGGTGCTTAATGCAGCCGGAATGCTATATCCTGTGTATACAGATCCATGCAGAACTGTCTAATCAAATACAGGCAAGTGGTTCTGCTTGGCAAATCCCACAAAACGCAAGCATGCGCATGTATGACGTAAAAAGCTTTCAGTCATTGGGTTTGAATGTAACTACACGCTGCAAGCATTAGGAAACATCTGTTGCTTAGGGATTGTAGTGGCGAGGGACTAAGGCTAGCCAAAATGATCCCATTTTTAACAATGAACCAGTTTAAATAATCACCTGTGTGAGAAACATAATTGTTCCATGTATATTTTTCGTGGCAAATAAAATGAGGGAAAGTGTTTCTGTTGCTTTTCTCACCAGTATTGATATCTTATATAGGCCTAAGAGATCTGTGCTTTTCTTAGGACAGTATGGACAAGTTGCAGTATTTAGAGGAGATAATTCCATCATCACTTGAGAGTATGTAAACAAGGAATTCCATGACGTTTTCAACCACATCCTCATGTCTGACAGTCTTGGGTCATTCACAGGTTACTGTGCTTCTTGATAGAACTGTGGACCAGTGGTGCTGACTACCTTCCTATTCTTAACAACATTGGCTATCACACTGTGTTCCATGGAATGATACATTATCCGGGATTCTCCTCTAAGGAGATGGACAGTGACAGAAAACTGACTGCCCATGCAACAGTTTTTGGGGACTTCAGTGACTGCTATCCCTTTCAAAGCCAAAACATGACTGCCCTAGATTCATGGATAGATATGTATGTTGTGTGTCCTGGAAGCTTCTGGAGCAGTTGATGGCATGTGAAATCCCAGCCCATTTCTTGTCCTGGCTGACGCTTCCTTTTCAATCTTTTGGGAGAGAGCTCGTAGTCAGGAAAGTTGTTTTCAGTTGTATGGGCTACAGGAGAGTAACAAAATGCTATTTGTCTGTAGTGAATAGTGCCAAGGGGAGAACAAGGTTATCAATAATAATCTGTCTTCTCCCCCATCCTCAACACTTCCTCAGTCACCTGCCAACATGAAGTTCTCTTTGTTTATACACATCTCTGGGCTCACAAGTGTTTCTCTGTGTGTATATGTGTGCATTATTTTGCTGTCATATATAGTTATGCAAAACTTCATCCTGTCTACCTATTGGATATGCCACATACATACTTTGTACACTTTGTACCTGCATGTGCAATACATGTAGAACTGAATGCACACAACCACACTCTTAGTGTCAGCTGTCATGCCAAATACCAAAGATCTCTGTATAAAAACACGTCGCACATCAACACATGGAAAGCAAGTGTCCTTCCAATATTATTTGTACAGTAAAGCAGGAGAAAATGAGCAAATATTACAAAAGCTTGTCAGTATGGGTGGGAGTTCTGCAGCAGTAGTGATGTAAAAAACTTCCCTAATACCTAATAGCCATACCACACCTTTCCATTGTTGGGAACCATGCTCAAGGCCAGATTGAAAGCAAAAGTTGCAGTGTCTTAAAACATCACTGGAATGTAGGAGACAATTGCAGCAGGTAACAGTCACTATAAACAACAGAATTAACAGGTAATCAGTTTCTGAACAGGTAAATTAAAATCCTGTCTCAATACAAGTAACTTAAGTTGACAAATTGGCTTTTCCTCTGCCTGTAGTCGGGCTTCCATGAAAGACTTTTAACAGAATGCATCCTCTGTGACACAAGTCATGGGGGAAGTGTGGGTGTTCTACATGTTTTCTGTCATATGTAACGCACTATGTGTGGCCCATGGATGTGTAATATTGGCATGTCAGTGACCCACAGACTGGACAGGTGTGCTGCCATCGTGCCAACGCTATATGTGTGTGGATCAGCACTCATGGCAGCTACGTTCAGCATTAGAAATTCACTAGGCGCCAGGTGCATTTTGCACTTGGCTATCAGACACTTGCAACCTAGTGAAGATGCCCAGGCACCAGAATGGTGCCTGACTTCTCCACCATCTGGAGGTGTGTGCCTGGGGATCCTTGAATCTTGACTGTTTTCACACACTAGCAACATATCCTGGAGAATTCTATCCATCATACTTTATCTGAACAATCAGAATGAATTTCAAGAACCAAAAAGTTGTATGGAAAAATAGGACTTCCAAGCCATCTGGCCCAAAAACTGAAAATAGGCATTCCATTTTGGTGACTGTAACCCTGATTGAAGGAGCCATTTGGCACCTAGCTTATATATCTTAGTTTCTAACACTGGAAGTTTAAATGTGACTGGGCATGTGGGATGTTTGCATGTGTATGTTTTTGCATGCAGCATGGGGCACGGAGGGCAGTGCCATGAAATGCCATGCTTCCATGAATGACTTCTGCTTACACAACATAATTTCTTTCCCCCACCCACCCCCATCTCACAGGGGGAGGCAGAGGGAAGGGATGTTCAGTTGCACAAATGAAAGTCCTTGTGCTGATGGGATGGCCTTGTTGTATACAGCACAGAGTAAGTCGGGACTTAGTAAGAAGTCTGAAGAACTGTTGTTCTGAATGAGAACATAATTCTGGTGCAGAAAGTGAGCCAAGTTGATCTTGCTAGGCACCGTTGCCTATATCTGTACTCAGGGTATTTATTTTTATCCCTCCATTTAAGGCACCTTACAATAAAAATGTTAAAAACAAAACAATTGAACCAAAAAAAATAAGAGAAAAATAGCATCATATGAAATCATATTTAGGAGTCCAGCATAAAATCAGTAAAATGTCTGATTTGTCATTTGAACATGCAGATGCATTATATTGAGAATCCTGCCTCATTAAGATATCAGGTGATTTTTAGACTACAGCTTTCTCAATTAATCTAAATCCTATGGATGTGAAAGCATGTGCAGTATAGATTTGAATATTTTATGGGTGTGTTTGGCGTTATGGAATATGTGCTCATTTTCAGCATTTATTTGTACTTGCCTTTCAGAGGACTTCAAGCCTTTTGAGGTGTTGAGGTGTAACTGGAATAGAGATTTAACATCTGGTTAGTTTACAACCTTTCACTTTCAGATTGACCGTTGGAGATAAATGTTAACCTCTAATTTTGTACCTATAGTCGACCAGTATATTCTGCAATCTTTCTTTGCCCTTCAGTAGTAAACTAACACAACTTCAGTCACTCTTATTTAGTAGCAATATATTTATTTATTTGTGTGTGTGTGTGTGTGTGTAAAAGCATACCTAATCTGTGTTGTGATCTTGAGAATATTTCAGTACCATTCCTCAAGGTTCTTAGTTTTGCCATTATAGTCAGAAACTGAATCTCCATTGTAATGTAATATGCTTATGATACCATTGTTTCCAGAGATGCCTTTTCCTGCATTCATCTCATGGGCTGCTATCTCATCAGACTGACACGAGGGAACTATTTTAGGATGAATGTAGTTGGAGTCAGTCTGAGGCCATACTGGACAAGACACCATTCACATAATTGCTTTTTAAAAAGCAAGTGTGTGTGTCTGTATATGCATGTGTGATCCAGATCAAGACCTGGTGGAGTAAGAAGGGCTTTAATCCTTTTCACCCCCTTGTATACCTGGCCCAGATTGGGCCCTTTGCACCACCCATTTGTATTAAACTGTACTAATGAAAGCTTTTCTTCAAATGTTAATAGAAGCTGTGGCCCCCACAGTTCATATTGGGACTGTAGTTGTGGGGCAGGCAGTGTAGAGGCTAAAGCCTCCCTAACCATTATCAAGGTCTGCTATTAACTTACTCTTTTTTTTTTTTTAAGCCATTCACATAATTCAGTGGTTGCCAATCGTTCTGGACCAGTGGCATATTTAGAATTTTGGAGGCCAGTTACGAAATGGCTGGAGGTGTGGCATTACCAAAATTTAGATTGAATGCAGTTTTCCCATCACACCCCATCCCTGGACAAAACGATGCTGTTAGGTTTTGTGCAGTTTACCAACCTTCTAGTTTACATTGGGGCGGTGAGTCTGTGTCCTTCCAGATGCTGCTTGACTCCAGCTCCCATCATTCTTGGCCACTGATGATTCCAGCTGGGGCTGATGGGAGTTGGAGTCCAGCAGCGTCCGAAAGGCTGCCCTGGTTTGTATGAAATCCAGCGCAGTTCTGTGCTCACATACTCAGAAGTTGTTCCTGCTATGTTCAGTGGGACTTAGTCCTAGATAAATGTTTATATAAAATTGTGGCTTACATTTTTTAAAATCTGGAAACTATTTCTGTCTTAACATTTCCCCGAGGTTCAGGGCAATCTTCTATAGCAGGGGTGGCCAACTCTCAAGAGACTGCGATCTACTTTCAGAATTAAAAACTGGCAGTGATCTATCTCCATTTTGGGGGTTTTAGGGGTTACAAAAAAAGCTTTTTGGGAGGGCAGTTCCATTGGGGGGGGGGGGGTTAAAGGCAAGGGACAAAGGGGTAAAGTCACTCACAAAAAGATCACTGTGGATCAAAACAGCAGCACAGAGAAATCTCCGTCTAGAGATCATACAACAATGGAGGGTGGGGTGAGGGGGCATGGTAGGAGTCAGAGATCCACCATGGGGATCTACCAGTAGATCGCAATTGACTTGTTGGACATCCCTGTTCTATAGTGTCTCCTTCATGAAAGCACTTTTTGTATAGGAAGTGTGTATCTTCCAAGTCAGTATGCTTACTCTCATGTAACTGTGCTATAAAACAAAATGCTGCCTGTTCGTTTTGACCCTAGAGTCTGCTTGCTCCTAAACAACCCAGAAAAAACACACACCATAAAAATCCTTCCCAAACTGGCCAAGGCCCTTGAGAGTGGCACAGTTATGTCCTTGTTCTCCCGAAACAGGGCATTGATGGTTATAATCAATGGACAATTCTCTGCTGACATTTGAAATTGCAGTGGAACAGAGGGGAGGAGCAGAAGGTATTTTCAGTATATACGACCCAAGCTTCAGTTTTCCTGGAATATATTAGGAAGATAGTGCAAAACCTAGGAAGGGGCTTTTTTTCTATTCAATACCTGCAGTGGATTTGTTTTCATCCATGCTGTGCACATGTTCTGTGTTCCCAGTCATATTATTTTATTTATTTCATTTGAATAGGAAAAAACAACAACCCGTGAAACATTAAAACCAAATATAACAACAGCAATAAAACAAAAACCTAAAATGTTAGTCTAGATATTTATATGTGTATATAAATGTTGAATTATACCCATCCCATTTAAAAGGATGAGCACAACAAGAGGCCATAGACATAATGAGTTAACTCTCCAATTTAAGGGCCAAAGACTTGGGTAAATAAGTGTTTTTGCTTGGCACCTAAAGACAGACAATGATGGTGCCTGGGGAGAGCATATTCCATAAGTGGAGGCCACCAATGAAAAGTCCATTCAGTTGCAGTATTACTACAACATTTGCAGTTTCCATAACAATACAGTCGTATATCCGCTTACGTATCCCCCTGGATGCATAAACTTCGGGATGCGAACGTGGCAAACCCGGAAGTATTTCCCCGAGTTTCGCCACGCGTGCATGCGCAGAAGCACTCTACACATGTGCAGAAGCGGTCCTCCGGTTGCAAATTCCTCGGGATGCGGCCGGACCTCCGGTATGGACCCCTTTCGCAACCAGAGGTACCACTGTATTTGAAACTCGCTTTCAAGGTTTCCCCCTTTCTGTTTTGACAATATATTACGTATTCTATAATAATGTTTATGAGCATATGTTTAGATGAGATGTGCCTCTCTTTACAGCTTGAAAAAAGATAAACCAGATGGCTAAAATGTGTATTTTGTTGGTATGAAATTCTACATTTTGAAATTTACTTACAGCTATAAAAGTTGTAGGTTTTAGTTCTAGAAATTGATATCTTGCTTCCTTTTCTTGGAATATTAGACCTAAATACATTTACTTAAAGTAAAAATGAGTCCATGAAAGATCAACAGAATATGTTTCCAAGTAACTGTGAGTAGGATTGAGAAAGAAGTCACAAATATAGATCTTTCGGAGTATATTTTCTTTTGATTGGTGTGTGTATAAAGCAAGCTGCTAAATGACCGAAAAATGTTTGGAAGACTCTATCATTGTTTGCCACTTGATTTGACATCCATATAGCAGATTTAGTGCAAATAACTTTCAAAGACGCCTTCCCATTCACCTGAAGCTTTTGTCGTGTCAAGTACTAGATAGATGCAATCAAGGTTGCCGATTCTCTAGGGGTCAGGCAGCTAGCTGTCTGTGAGCATTTCACAGTGAACAGAGATTATGGATCACGTACTCTTAATCTACTTTTGGAAGGTTTGTGTGAGGACATGCTGACTTTCCTCCCTCTCTAAACCAGATGTTAAAAAGGTAATGTTCACTGAGAGGTGGAAACAGACTTTTTACATAAATAAGCAGTCCCACTGAAAGTAATGAGAAATGTATATGATTGTAGTTAGATTACTTTTGTAGCTTTTCACTTGGCATGCACTAGTTGCTTCAGTGGTTCTTGAATAGGAGATGTACAAGGTCAGACCAGCTTCAGAGGAAGCTGTTCTCACTGAGGTCTACATAGGAGGAAGCTCAATATACCTTCTGGGAAAATAGCTGCTTTTTAATGTGTGTGTATGTTTCAAATTAGTGATATTTTGACCTTCACATCCACCAGTTCAGCTTCTGAACTGGGAGCATGTGAAAACTTAAGATCTACTATTTTGCTAGTAGTCTCTGGTACTACATCTTTCAGACGTCCAAGTTGGGCTTAGTCAAAATGCCTTCAGCTGATCTGTTGTGTGGCTTCAGTACCAGGCAAGACCTGGGAATTGTGTTCACTGAAATCTTATTTATTGTGCACAGTATATAATGTTTGCATATCCATGGGGTTCTGCAGTGGTTATTGTGTCTGGCTTCACATTGTAGACAGGCCACAGTTCCCACTTTGGGAACAGAACCTGAGAGCTAAACAAGGTCTTTAAGGCTACAGGGCAAAAGTGGGACTTGAATCCAAGTCCAACTCTCTTACAATGCATGGCCTTACTCTGGCCCATGAAAATCTAAAGCATGGGTGGGGAACTTTTCCTTTCCTTTGGGGACTGGATGCTGGAAGTGGGCAGGACCAATGACAAAAGTGGGCAGGGCAGGCCACCCCTTCTTTCTCTCTCTGCCACCCCTTTCTCACTTTCTCCTTCTTCCTCGCTCGCTTAGGGGAGGGATGGATTGCTCTTGCCTCACACGTTCCTTTTACCACTTAGCCCATTGGGGCTCTCTTTTCCCTCCACCCACACCACCTGGTTTCCCTTTTCCTTGCCAGATGTCTAAACTTGTTTGCTTGCAGACAGCTCCCCGCCTTGTTCCATTGCTCTGCCTGTTTTGGCTTCCTCTCCCCCCCCCCCTGTCCTCTTCCCCCCCTCCTCCTGGGTTTCCCCCACCAACATGAAGCTGCAGGTTTTCCACCCCAGCCTAGTCTTTGGAACTTGGGATCACTTGAGAAATGGCGGCCCCAAAGAAACGAATCTCTATGTCGCTCTGTGCGTTGCAACACACTAATCAAACTGCTTTTTTGTTTTGTTTTTGTATTTCCAGGCTAGCCGATTCATATTTAAAATGGAAGTTGACATTAATGGGGAGTCCAGGTCTATCCTAGCTACTCTCCCGTTGCCTATTGCTGATGTGAGTGGCACCGGCAAGGCCGAGTCCGAGAAACCTCGCTGCTCCAGCACCCCATGTTCTCCGATGCGCCAGACTGTTTCAGGCTACCAGATCCTCCACATGGATTCTAACTATTTAGTTGGCTTCACGACAGGGGAGGAGTTGCTGAAATTAGCTCAGAAGTGCACTGTAGGGGAGGAGAACAAAGTCGAAGCGGTAGTGCCTACTTTGCGTTCCAAACAGCTCGATTCAGGACTTTCCCGCTCCTCCCGGGTGTGTAAAGCCAGAAGCAGGTACTACCAGCCTTACGAGATCCCGGCGATCAATGGCCGGAGAAGGCGGCGGATGCCCAGCTCAGGGGATAAATGCACCAAGCCACTACCTTATGAACCCTACAAGGCTTTTCATGGTCCTTTGCCTCTTTGCCTTTTCAAGGGTAAAAGGGCTCACTCTAAATCCCTAGACTACCTCAATCTGGACAGAATGAACATCAAGGAACCAGCCGACACAGACGTACTTCAGTATCAGCTCCAACACCTCACCCTAAGAGGGGACCGTATGTTTGCTCAGAACAACACATGAAGATAAATTGCCCTTGGCTCATCTTCGCATCAAAAAGCTCTTTACAAGGTGGACAAGCCATGCACGGGGTTCTTGGCTGCAGCAGCAAAGTGTTACCAGACCGCTGTTTGTATGAGTTAAGATTATGAAGATAGCATGGGGTGGAAATCACGTGGAAGGAACTACTTGGAAATTCTGTCTGCAGATATCTTTAGAACAGTATAACAAAACGGGGTTTTGCACATGGATACCTGGACTTGACAATATAAATTCGGAAATCGGTGTACTATGACTTCTGTTTCTAACTGGACTCGCTGTAAGAAATTACTCATGGATAAGCACTGAACTACACTCTTACTTAATACTAAGCATATGTGTGTAAATGTAATGACTTTTGCATCATAGGAAAAATACGTTTGAGTAAGCCCATGTGCTCTTTAAAAGAATCCAGTTTACATTTGCCGTAACTGGTTTTGCACTGGGGAAAAAGCAAAACGAAAAGCAAAAAAAAAAAAAAAAAAGAAAAGAAAAAAAGATCAATGATGAAATTAAGCCTGAGTACTTAAGTTACTACAACTTTTTAAAAAAAATGTAATTGAATTACTTTTCAAGTTCCAAATTGATTTCATTGTAATTAAAACAAAAACAAACTTCGACTGTTTTGGAGAAAAATGGAATATTGGAAGGCAAACATTAACAGATTTTAATTTAGTTTTGTTTGTTTCTTTAAAAAAAAGTTGTCTTAACACCTACATGAGGATCTTTATGTTGTGTATATACATCGTGAACAGCTGCATCTGCATCTGCAGTATACAAATACTAGTTTAGATTCTAGAACTACCATATTACATTATTATTGTTGCGGGGAGGGTCTTGCTAGACCACATTTTAGCACTGCACCTGAACATTCCAGTTTATTTACAGCACTGAATACTACTTTTTAAACCTGGATTTGGGTTTGTTCGTTTGTTTTTTAAAAAGCCTTGAAGGCTTTTACTGGATTATGAATCATGTTGAATGCACTGATTTAAAATGTTTCTTTGAAAAATCATGTCAAAAAAAAATATCCTAATTTATCTTGGCTTAACCATAGCATTTAAAAATAATGGATAATTTTGTTTGTTAGTCTCTTTAGGATGTGCAGTTTATTACTGAAGCAGTGTACAACCATTTAATGTTTTTGATCTGTAAGTTATTTAGAAGTGAAAGCTTCAATTTTGAAGAAATTGACTGTGAAACAAAATCATTTAAAAATAATAATAATAATAATTCCTGGCACTGTTCTGACTTTTCTGAGTAGAAAGACAGGGTCTCTTGGGAAGAATTGGAGAAGGGAGCACATGCTTTGGAAAACTAGGCTTTGTCTCATCTTTGACACCTTTCCCCCACAGTTATGTCGAACCTGCAGAATCTGTCAAAAGATTTTGTTTAACTTTGAGGGAGCGCTAGTAATTATTACAACTTGCACCGTTATATTGTAGTGAATAATGATTTCTTAAGGAACTATTCCTACATAGCTTTTAGTTTGACCAGAAGAATACCGTCCAATGCCAAAGAGGGTTTTTACACTTATTGATTAAACATTATTTATTGATTTTACCCTGTGGAACGACATTGTTGACTATGAAATAAAAAGGATGACGTGCATACTTTTATATGGTCCTGGCGTGTGTTGTTGCTTTGAGAGTTAGACACTTGGTGATGTGCCTAAAGTGTGTGGCAACACTCCCTTCCCCCACCCCCCAACATTGTAATAGCAAGAAATGCTGCAAGCTATGTTTGTGTACAGCTCAGTTCACTCTGCTGTTTCCCTCTCTTGGTGATATTGTACATGGGAGGGTTTTTATGAAGAAGATGAGCTGCAAACTTTCTTGTCTTCACCTCACCTTGTTACTGTGTAAAATGGATAACTCCCAAAGCAGCCCCTTGCGGTCATGTGCAAAGTGGTCTTCTTTTGGCAAAGAAACAGACAATTCTAGCTTACCCTGCAAGACATAGGAAGGTTTGTGCTGTCCCAGCTGACTTCACTTTCGATCTCCACTGAAGGAGATGGTTCCCCCTTAAGACCTTCGTGAAACATGGAAGTCAGAAAGCTGGGCCAAGACAGATGGAGGGGTGATGGATGGACTGTAGGTGTAGGACCCGGAAACATGGTCCTTCTCCATTTATTAGCTCTCTGCACAGGAGGACTAACATGCAAGTGGAGCTTCAGTCCTGTTCCTATTGGCAAAACCCGAGCATTGCTAGACTCTGAAGTAATTTTAACTACCACATAATATCTTTGCCCAATTTTAAATCGGTCCGTCATTTCCAAATTCACCTATTCTAGATATCCTGCAAGAAACATTTGTTAGGAAAGAAATGCTCTCGGGGATTTGACAGAACCCTGATTCAAAGCAATCTATTATTATATGAGCTATTGTAATTCTTTGCAGCAGTCAAGTTAAATCAGGAATTGCTATTCAGGCTCACACTAGGAATTCCTCTACAGCTGCCACACTGTTCCCGTTCTTTTTATTGTTTGTTTAGTTCTAATACAATTAAAGGCTTGTCTCACTGGTGAAAGAAAAACGTGCAGATATTTGGGTCCTTGAAACAATGTCTCAATATAGAAGGAATGCTTCTTCCATCTGGTTGAGCGTTTACCCCCTTTTTGTACGTCATGTGCGACACAGTTCTTACTGTGTTTATTGGGAAGTCAGTCCCACTGAGTTCAGTGAAGTTTATTCCCCATACAAGTGTGCACAGGGCAAGGATAACCTTCCAGAGGTATTGGACCCCCCATCATCTCTGATCATCTGCCCTGCCAGCTGGGGCTGGTAGACAGGCACCACTGGAATAGGGTTTTTGACTTCACTGTAGCGAAGAGTTTAATACGCCCTGTATACTTTAGACTCATGCATCCCAATCCAGTGAAAGAAACCTTCAAGTGAAAACAGGTTTTCCATCACCGATCTTCCATATTAAGGAGTTAAAAGGATGCTGGAAGGAAACCCCTCCATGTAAATTCTGTGGGAAGGGTGGCATGTGTGCTAGAAGATAGTTGTGCTGTTACCTGGCGGTGACAATCAACTATTACATGGGGAAGGGAGAGGAAGTAGGTGGTTCATCTCCCTCCTGACCACCCACAGGTGATCAGTGCTGCTGTAGTGCTTTCATCACCTGTTGGGTGAAGAACAAATAGGTTCAATAGCCTCAGCTGTAGATCTCATAACAGGCAAATAGGCTGCAGTTGTAGCTGCATATGACAATCTGCAGCCATTAAATGTTGACACATGTGCTCAATTTATTTTAGGACTGGGTAGAAGACTTTTTAAGTTTTCACAGCCATCTCTGCATATTTTTGGATCTTGATGCTACCCAAAGAAAAGAAGTCACTTCCTTAATTCGTTTGAAGGCTTTCTGTTACCTCCAAGCCTGCTTTTGTTCTTTGCAATCCATAACTTAAATATGTTAATGCATGTTTATTCTCCTTTGAGATTCCGTATATCATCTTAGCAGCAGCTAGGAATTTGTGCAAGAGATCCACTGCTAGATGAAAGCGTGGCAGGCTGCCAAATCTCAGCTCCTCTACAATTTATGCAAAGCCTGCAATCCTAAGCTCATTTACTGGGAAGTTTGTTCCATTGACATGAGAGCCTTCCATGGAAATGTAGGGAGAGACTGTGGTGTAAGATACGCTCCTCAAAGACTATTGCAAAGCCAATTAAGTTCAGAATTTCCAATCAGAGAAGAAAAACTTTAATTCAATGTTCAGGCCTTTGAATTTAATATAAATCTGGAAACGGTCAGTTTTGTATATGTTTATTCTTATATCTGTTATGTCCCATTTCCACATTAATTTGATTAAAAAAACAACCCACAAAGCTCTGCTTTACTTTAATTTAGTTTAAATATGTTTTTGTATGTCAATGTAAACTTTTATAACAGTATTTTCTAAAACACCCATTTTTGTTGTTGTTGTTTAATTGCATATGGGAGTGTTTATTGAGCTAAGAACTGTCATGCAAATTTTGGAGAGGTATAGAATCCAAACAGTATTGGTTTTCCAATCTGTGTACGAGTCCTGGAGGTAAGAATTAGGTCAGCTTGTTTGTGGACTGAACTGAATTCTCCTCAGTTCTTATATTGAATGTAAATAATGAAACCTGCATCTATATCTCTTGGATTAGATTTCAGCATGGATTTGAGGATGTGGATAAACAATTATATGTGGAGCGTGGACATCGGGAGACGGAGCCTTTGTAAAATGTTAGCAGGTATGAAAAAGAAGATGTGCAAAATATTAAGGGTCACTGGGTGCTCAGTCAAAGAACAAGTGTAGCTAACATCCTCAATCTCTATTTATTCTTTGTGAAAGTAAACCTTGCGCTAACCGTTTGAGCACTTCTATAGTTAATAGTTACCAGCTCAGTAATGTGCTTGGCAATCTGACATATATGAGTAATTATCTCCCCCTATCCCTCTGTTTTCTGTTGAATCTTGACTACTGGATTCTGACTCCATGAAGCTTTTGGTAACTAGCAGAGTTATTTAAGAAGGTGATATGCAGTTTTTTTGCTGGGCTCTAAACACAGGCCTGCAGCAGGCTTTATTTAATTCACTGATCATAAATACAAGCTTCTTCATGTAACTTTTGTTTCCTCTTCCCTTCCAGCAGCAATGCCCCCCTTTTAAAAATCTTTGTTTTGTGTTGGGAATTCTTAAGCATTTATATCTAGGTGGTTATTAAGTTTTACAGGAATCTGTAGGAAGGAAGGATAAGGCACCTTTTAAGAGTACACGTCTGAGCAAAGGAAAGACAGCTTTGGCATCTAGGAACATCCTTCCACCCTCCCAATGCTTCAGGATATAATTTTGTATGGTTTCCTGACAAGTGATCCTAAGGCGATGGTGGTTGTTTTTAAATCTTCTTGATCCCTATAAAATACTATGTGAAAGAAGATAATAGCTTATTGTTGCAACCTAGAACTTGCACACTCCTAATGATTCATCCACAACTGTTATACCCTGTTTTGTGTACTCTAGGTCGGTGATGTTACCTAATCCACAATGTTTAGTCATTTGCTATTGTTGTCGAAGATGGTGAACTTTCTTTCTCTGAAGGACAAAGAGATATGAGCAAGGGTTACCCGTAAGAACTCCAGCTACCCATTAGTGGTTTGAACACCTAATGAAAAGTGGGAGAAAGCCACAGCTTTCTGCAGGACTGCACATTATCTTGTTTCTCCCTCTGCCTCTTACACATACACAGTTTCCACAAGCGCGTTCTGAGTGCTTTTAGCATTCTATTTTTGGAGCAAATTGCTGGAGTAGTTTTTTCAGAGGCACTGTGCGATGTGCCGTCTGCAAATGGATTAAGCTTTAAAGCAAGAATGGGAGAGAACAGTACAGTACAGGGATGTACCAGGCTGTGGTGAAGAGTAAATGCCGCGTTGAGGAGGAAAGAAGGAAATATTGGGGCCAGTTTTATGCTGAAAGGGGGGTGGTGGTGGTAACATCTCCCATGGAAAAACGTCCTTACCACTTTCACATGAAAAAAAATATGCTTCTGTGTTGCACTATCCTGTTGCAAGATATTTTGTAGTGAGCCAGTGTCACTGTAAACCATGATCTATAAAAGCAATGTGTATTAAAATATTTTTAATAGATTTGTTTGTACAGTGGTACCTCTGGTTATGAACTTAATTTGTTCCGGATGTCTGTTCTTAACCTGAAACCGTACTTAACCTGAGGTACCACTTTAGCTAATGGGGCCTCCCGTTGCCACCACACGATTTCTATGCTCATCCTGAGGTAAAGTTCTTAACCTGAGGTACTACTTCCGGGTTAGCGGAGTCTGTAACCCAAAGTGTTTGTAACATGAGGTGTTTGTAACCTGAGGTACCACTGTATAGCACTAAAAAGGGGGCTAAATGATTGTTTAATTATCCCATTGTTTTTCTACCTATTGGTCAGAACACTGGAAAATGGTAGCAAATTCTACTTACTACTTGAGGAATTGGTTAGAATGCTGCCTGCATATTTCTGCTGATATCTCCATGGATAAAAGGATTTTAAAAGGCAGAATATTCCAGATCAGAAATGTGGTGAAACAAGCCTATTTCTGGGGTATGACCCTAACAAGTCAAATTGTGGGTTAGATGCTATTATACCTAATCATTCTATTACTACTTCCAGGGAGATAATAGGAGTACCCATTTCTCCAGAAAGCTTGGTGTAGCCCATACTTTGATTTCTTGAATGTGCTGAGTTAAGAGATGTGCTATGGAAAACCTTTCAGTCACACACCAGTGTTGCTTCTTTGAATTTACTATATTTCCTCTTGCTTGTCGTGCAGCATTGCTGAGTGTTGTGAGCTGATACTCTTTCCTCTTAAAGGAACAGCAGTGATAGATCATGAAAACTGCAACCCTACACATCAGCATTTTAGTCAGATACCCATTTACTGGATCACTGAATACTTGTGTGCATAGTAAAGTGCCTGGACCCAGAATGGAAAGGATGATAGATGTTTGTCATTGTCTGTAAACTTCTGTTTTTGGCTTTTCTTCAAAGGAAAGGCTGTGTGGGGTGTTCGCTTGTTTTTGAAAAAATATATCCGTACACATTGCCATCTTCTTCCCCTCCACTCTCCCAAAGCTTGTTGAAGTACAGATCTATCTCTCAAAACAGCTGTAGGCTTCCACATCCAATCCAGTGTGGTGGCTTCCATGATTAAATGAGCTGAACCTGAGCCAGAAGGCAAAATGTCTGTGAAACAAATGAGAATCTCTTTAGTGAGCAATTTCTACAGGGGAAATTTCAGAGGTGTTTATATAGACTTCAAAAAGTGTGCTTAATTGGATTTTGTTTGTCAAGAGGGAAATAAAAAGATTTAGGTTCTGGGGCATTTTATCTCTCTTAAAACAGTGTAGAGGAAAGGGGAAACAGACTTAAATGCCGTTCATGATTAATGCACAACCTTGAGCATGTGAAATACTGTAGGCTGCTTATATCTGGTTAACAAGCTGAGCTATATTCAGCTACGTTGAACAGAAAAACACGAGTCTCAAATCTTATCAGTAGGTAGAGAGAAAAAGCGGAGGTGAGTGGGGAAACAGAAGTGGCATTTCATAGCATGCGTACGTGTTATGGTTTGAGACAAGCTAAATTAGATCGTTTACTCATTATTGCCAAGGACATGTTATCTAAAAGGCAGCATTCGCTGGGTTGATCATGTCCAACTAGCTATTAACACTCACATTAAGGCAGTTGTCCGGTTGAAAGTCCAAATATGAGAACACCACCAGGATCCTACAAAACATATAAAGCAGGAGTAGAGAAGCAAAAGTTGTTGAGCTCCAACTTCCATCAGCCCCATGGCCGATGGTCAGGAATGATGGAAGTTGTAAGTCAGTAACACCTGGAGGACCACAGGTTCCCCACCTCTTATCTAAAGGCTTCATGTAATCTCTTAGGAAATGCAAACTTAACCACAAATTTTGAAAATAAGATCATTGGCTTCCCAAAGTACAGTGGTACCTTGGTTTAAGAACAGCTTAGTTTGTGAACAACTTGGATTATGAACGCTGCAAACCCGGAAGTAGGTGTTTCAGTTTGTGAACTTTGCCTTGGAATAAGAACATGTTTCGCTTCCTGTTGAGTGTGTTCCATTTGTAAATTGAGTCCCCTGCTGCTATGGGGAAGCACACCTTGGTTTAAGAACTCTTTGGTTTAAGAATGAACTTCCGGAATGGATTAAGTTCATAAGCCAAGGTACCACTGTATAACACAGTAGTCACTTCTAGTGTGCAGGACTCTATTATCAATACGTACAGGTACTCAAATGAGAAGAAAAGTAATGTTTTCCAAATCGTTCCCTAAGTTTTTGAACCCTTAAAATGAGTTTGTTATTCAAATGATAAAGGATGAACCTTTCTGGCTCTTTTCTTTTCTTGACATGGTGAAGTCAACTCAAGTTGACTTTATTGATTTCTGAGCCAGCTGTGTGTTGGATTTAGCACATCACCACAACTGATTCAGCACATTGTTGCAAAGCAGCCCAAAATAGGTGCAGCAAAGATGTGCTAAAGCCAGTCATATGACCACCGTCTTTGAAATCAGCTGAAAATGGAGGAACAGCTCCTGTTATGTTTGTTGGACTGCTTATTCTGGAAATCCTGTATTGAAATAGCATGAAAATCAATTAAATCACAATAAAATGGTGGGCAAATAAAGGGAGAGGAACGGAAAAGGGCGGACAACATCGGTGGAAATATAGGACAGGGTGGTGACAGTCCCATTAATGTTAAACTATATTCCAGTTGTTCTTTTTTAAAAAACAAAAACACATGAGCATTAGCTTAAGTTAATAAAATAGCACGGTGTGGCTGTTGGTGAAAAATTGCTTCCATGTGATGGGGGTTTCAGGCTTGCAGCCGTGTCTTGCCGCATGACTTGACCAAACCACATCAGCAGCCATCAGAGCTGTGGTGTTGAGCCCTCGATTAAATATGCATTTCATCAAAAACACGGCAGTGCTTGTCACTGTCTGAATCAGGCTAAATCAACGTGCGTAGAAAGCAGAGGAAGTATAATGAAGACACCAGTGGGAGAGAATGTTATAACTAATTTTAATGTCAGAAAGGTGCAACGAATTGTAACTTTGTTTAATAATAGAACCAAAATAAATTGTTAAGGTTAATTTTGATGTCAGAAGACACGATGAATTGTATTTTTAATTGAATTTCAAAAATAAAAGTGTTACTTCTGTAGCGTATTCACTTTGACTTTTGAAGTTCAGTAAAAATATTAAGATAAAGATGCAGTGACAAAAATAACATATTGCTTATTTATTTTAGAAGTTACATTTGTTTATTTTTATTATTGCATGCCTATGGATGAGGGTGGCACTGTGGGTTAAACCACAGAGCCTAGGACTTGCCGATCAAAAGGTTGGCGTTTCAAATCCCCGCAACGGGGTGAGCTCCCGTTGCTCGGTCCCTGCTCCTGCCAACCTAGCAGTTCTAAAGCGTGTCAAAGTGCAAGTAGATAAATAGGTACCGCTCCAGCAGGAAGGTGAACGGCGTTTCCGTGCACTGCTCTGGTTCGCCAGAAGCAGCTTAGTCATGCTGGCCACATGACCCGGAAGCTGTACGCCGGCTCCCTCGGCCAGTAAAGCCAGTAAACTCCAGAGTTGGTCACGACTGGACCTAATGGTCAGGGGTCCCTTTACCTTACCTACCCTGCCTTTCCTCCAAGGATCTCAACTTAGACTGAGAGACAGCGACTGGTCCAAATGAGCTTCATGGTAGAATAAGGATTTGAACTCTGGTCTCAAGCCAACACTCTTAACCATTACACTACACTGCAAGGGCTTCTCAAGGCCGCTTCCACATGCAACTGCAGCAACATAAAACAAAATGCATTCTAAAAATGCATGCAAAGCAATCCAATTACAAAACCTAAACCAAAAAATTAGCAGTTTAGTAAAATGCAGATTGAAAATAAAATGAGTTTGACATTTAACATCGACCGGCAAGCTTTCCTTCTCTACCTGTCTGTGCCTTAACTTCCACAGTTCCCCACACTTGTCATGTGATTGACAGCCTTTAATCCCTGTTTTTCATTAGTGAATCCCGTGCATGGTGATAGGTGGTGCGGGAGGGGGAGGATTCTAAAGCCGTTTATCTGCCAAGTGTCAGGAAGCATTATTTATGTTTTCCATTGTGACATTCCACTGCTGACAGTAGGAACTGTGTGTGTCAGTCCACATCATCTAATAGCTGCTGGGCGTGTTAGCCAGCATGCTATAGGGGTCACACAAGGACACTGCGCTTTGTGAACCTGGCTGCTTTTATCTCCTCTTGGTGCCTCTCCTTTACATTTTCTCTTTGTGTATGTGTGCGAGAACGAGGATGCAGATGTTAAAAAGCTGATCACTCCAGAGTTGCATTGGGGGGAAAGAATTGATTCAGTTGGAATTTATCAAATTTGAACATTCCCGAGAACCGAAACATAGCCGTCTTGTAAAATTACTCTTAATTCACATTCTGCAATGCAGTTCTCGAAGCTGCCTCAGGCTATTATCCAAATGGTAAAGCCCTCTGGTAGGGCAGTTTGGATGGTCAGCCATACAAATTGCTCATAAACACTCACATGAATATCAACTATTCAGAGACCACCCCAAGATAGGTGGGTGTTTTCATACAAACGCACGACTACACCATAGCTTGCTGTATTTATAACTTGCCTTTCCTCCACAGACCTCAAGGCAGCATATGTGGTCCTCTTCATCTTTATTTTCAGATACAGTAAGTGGTCAGTCAGTGAGTTTAGTGGCTGAGCAAGGATTAGTCCAAGTCGATAACCATTGCACCATATTGCCTGTACAAAACGTTTATTTGTAACTGTTTCTAGATTGTCACTGCTCCGCTTCAAAGAGAAATGTCTAGTAACATGAAAATTCTGAGCTCTATAAATTGCAAGTGTTATATTCACCCTTTTCAGGTGCATAGACCCATCCACATATGCTCTCCAGAGTTGTGTGATTCCAGAGAAAATCCCCATAATGCATAATGGAGGCTCTCTCTTTCTGAGATAATCCATATAGGTGATGGGGCTAAGAGGTCATGCCCTGTGGAAGTACACCTGAAAAGATAACGGGTAAAGCGTCCTCTGCAATAATAATTTTTAAGGGAGAAACGAAAGCAGCACGAACTGTCTGGAACCATTATATATTGCCAGAAATGAGTGCTATGAAAACCTAGTAAAGAAAATAATAATGTTGATTTTGGAGCCATGATAGACTGATGCGTCCTTAATATCTTAACAGCCTTAATTTACATTTCATGCAAGTGTGATGATCTCATTCATAGCAGGCAGCTGAGGATTAAATCAATATTGCTTTCTGCCTACTCTCAGCCATGGAGAAATTTAATATTTCAGGAAGGCTTGGTAGTTAATTTGGATTTTAGAGCAAGCCTTTTTCAAATGTGCTGATACGAAGCACAAGATGGCAAGATTTCAGAAGGCACTCATATATCATTATGGCTCTGTTTCCCCCTGTGTTTTGCCTGACTTTGTCTTCTCTGCCTCAGTGACAGAAAATTGAATTCAGTAAAAAGTGCCAAAATCTCTTCATTGTTTGGAATAATACTGGGAAAAGTGAATTGTTATTATTGCTTTCCTTGCTTTGTAAAACTTCTTAAGAGATTGTTCAGATCATTAAAGCTGAAGAAAGTCTGCATCTGCAGCTGAGTGGGTTTTTTACTGTGCACCCCTTTCAAGAGAAAGCAGCTGAGAGTCAGGCTTTAGAAATTATCTGGAGGAGACGCTGGTAAGACAACAAAAACAATGGAGTTAACAAATGAGAGAGTGACAATTGAGAATTATTGCCTATCTGTTGCCTTCCACAAACAGCTTCAGATGGGAGGTGTTTGTGTGCATCTTTTCACAATCAGAATAAGGGTGGGGTTGAATATTTACCCCCGCACCCAAACATACATGCACACATTTCGATTGGGATCCATCCATCCATCCGCTAAATGGGGAGGTTTTTAGGGTGGTGACTTACTGTACTGACAAGTTGGCAGAGCCCCCCCCCTTCTTCAATAGAGATATTGCTGCTGCTTTTCAGGCACCAGTGAAACAACCCAATAGCATTCCTGCTTGCTTTTGAATAGAAAAATACAATTAACAGTTGTAACATAGCATTGTTCCTGGGGCTGTTTGAGGAAGAGAGGAATGGCTGACCCCATTGGACATGAACATGCTCTTCTAACATGTAAGAATCTACATAGATTGGGGGGCTTTGAGACAGGATGTCTGCTGTGACCCATTTCTGGGTCCCATCGTTCAGCCCGGCCACTGAGGTCCATCTGGTGGTTCCCTCACTGCAAGAAGTGAGGTTACAGGGAACCAGGCAGAGGGCCTTCTTGGTAGTGGCACCTGCCCTGTGGAATGCCCTCCCAGCAGATGTCAAGGAAAGAAGCAACTATCTGACTTTTAAAGACATCTGAAGGCAACCCTGTTTAGGGAAGTTTTTAATGTTTGATATTTTATTGTGTTTTTAATATTCTGTTGGAAGCTGCCCAGAGTGGCTGGGGAAACCCAGCCAGATGGGTGGGGTAGAAATCATCATCATCATCTGGGAACAGACTGGGTTGAATCTCATTCTTATTAGAAGACATTGGCACTGTAATGGTCCCTGGCCCAAATATATTCCTTTTATCAAGATCACTAAAGAGTTACCGGTATGTTTTATAAAGTTTCTGAAATAAGATAGACCATGCAGGTATCTGCAGAAAACTTTGCATTTCCAAACACTACCAGTATATTCTTTTTCAGTTTGTGCATCATCTTTCCTGGAGCAAAATGCAACTGGCATCCGTCAAGTAGCACTCCACTCAGACAGCAGCTGCTTGCATCAGCCCTGACCATTGTGGATTTATTGGCAGCATAAAGCTATGAGACTTCATGAAATCATGAACTTTGCCTTTGTAAAGGCAGCCTCTTGATCTTGTCCTCAGGACATGGTGGATTAAAGCTGTGTTTAGTTATGATGCTATGAATTTATTTTGCAAATGCTGTATCAACCTAGATAGTTCACCCTTCTAAAAAATAAAAATAAATAAATCTCAATTCCATAATGCTAGTTGGAACTTGTCCATGTCATGTGGTTATTTGCCCCAATAATTATATTCAGCTTAATGAAAGATACATTTCTCTTTGTTTAGCCTGAGTCTGGATTCAAAGATCTAATTCGGGCCAGGTTCTGTTAATTCACAAAGGTCTAAACAACTTGTGCCCAAAGGAACTTAAGAACCATCTGGTTCCTTATGCTTCACCTTGATCACTGAGAATGGACTCCCTCAGGATGTTGTGGGCTCTCCTCTCTTGGAGGTTTTTAAGCAGGATGGCCATCTGTCATGGATGCTTTAGCTGAGATTCCTGCGTTGCAGAGGGTTGGACTAGATGACCCTTGGGGTTCCTTCCACCCCCACAGTGCTATGACTCTATGACTATTTATAGGACACTTTTTGTGGAAAATGACTGCGCAGAACTCCAACTTTTTTCTTTTTTCTTTAATTGATTTATGTTGCTTTTTTATTTTTAAAAAATGTAAAAATGTTTTAAGCAAATACTGAAACAAAATAATTCGGCCCTTTCCCCCGGAGCATTCTGTGTTTAAAATGTGCACCTCATACACTTACATGCTCCCCTTTATAGAGAATTGAAATGATACAGTTTGGGTCCTGCCACCATCATGTCCAGCTCTGCCCCAAATACTTGAGGAGGTGATTAATTTTAATTCAGAAATGTACAGGTTTGATCTAATCACCAGAGCTCCAGGATTTCCATATGCTCTCTGTGATTGCTTGTTTTCTTTTTCTTAAATATTTTAATGCAGCTCTTCCTTTATACTTGAAATCCTCTGAGCTAATTTCCACCCAACCAGTTTGACAGTCTTAATATAGCATTTCTCCTGTTTAAAATTTCACTGTTCTCTTTGGCCTAATTACATCTCAAGATAACAATCCTAATTATAACATCAGGGAGCCCCCTGTTAATTTGTTAATCATTGTATCCTGCTTAGCTAATAAACACCTCAGTTTTGAACCACAGTGCCTGCACCCCCTCTGGGCGTTACTACTACATCATAACAAGGCTATAGCTTATTTCCCCCCACTTCATTGTAGATATGGCACTTATCAGCTGAAAGTCACAAGTTAACTACTTTTTATTTTAGTTTTCTGTTAGTCCGCCAACTGGATAGTTTGGGAATCTTCCCCTAAATAAATAGTTACAGCCCAGCTCGTAAATTTATGTAAAGCTTGCTGGGATCCATTGATTGTTAGACAGAAAAGAGTTTTGCATTTTGTATTATTCATTCATTCATTATTAATTAAATCTATACTATTCCTGTGACTCATTTGTTTTAAGCGTTTCTAATATTGAATTTTAGCTTCTTGTAACCCACACTGGGACCTGCTCAGGAAGGGCAGCTAATACATTTAATAATAGTGATGATGATGATGATGATAATGATAACAATGATCAATAATAGACACAATTCTAGGGTGGCCAACACAAAAGAGCTTAAAATAAATATATAGATTTCAAACAATTAAAAGCAACTGAAAACAATCACCTACACCTAATAATTTCACGGTTGCCAGGATCTTTCAGGAGTCAACCAGGAATGTTTTCGAATTCTTCTGGAATGTTAATAATGATGGAAACCGATTCACCAGGGAGGGCATCCCACAAAAGAGGAAGGAGAAAAGTCTGTCACGGGTCAACACCAAGCTGCCAGTGACACTGCCACGAACAGGTTAGGCAAACTATCCTTCAAAATTAAATCTTCAAACAGCTCAGAAGCTCTCTGTATTTCAGGGTAGTAAAGAATATAACATTTAGGCATATGCTTGGGCGTGGGGAGGGAGCTATGCCTATTGATCATATGAAACAGCCTTATATTTGTCATCGTCATCGTCTTCTTCTTCTTCTTCGAGTTTATGTACCACCCTATACCCGGAGGTCTCAGGGTGGTTCACAGAAAAGATCACAACATGTACAATCAGAATAAAAACATCAACCCAACAACACGCCTCCCCCCAAGAAAAGAGCCACATTTTAAAAGGGTATAGAATGTCAAACAGATGAACCAAAGGCCTGGTAAAAAAGGAACGTTTTTGCCTGTCACCTGAAGGTGTGCAATGAAGGCTCCAGGCGAACTTCCCTGGGGAGAGCATTCCAGAGATGGGGAGCCACTGCAGAGAAGGGCCGTTCTCATGTTGCCACCTTCCGGACATCTTGAGGAGGAGGCACATAAAGGAGGACCTCAGAAGATGATCTCAGGGTCCAGGTGGGTTCATATGGAAAGAGGCGGTCCTTCAGGTATTGCAGTCCTGAGCCATTTAAGGCTTTGTAGGTCAAAACCAGCACTTTGAATTGGGCCCAGAAACTAATCGGTAGCCAGTGCAGTCAGAACAGGATCAGAGTAATATGTTCAAACTGTCTTGCTCCGGTGAGCAACCTGGCCGCTGAAATGTGCACTAGCTGAAGTTTCTTAACCATCTTCAGAGGTTCTTTAGCTCAGTCTTCTCTACTCCATGGGTTGGGAATGTTTTCAGTCCAACAGCAACATCCCCTTGTGGGAAAGAACGTCACAGGGGCAGAGGCAAAAGGGGGTGCGGCAATGAATACGAGCCCCAACATTTGAGCCGTAGGCTATGTTGCACCCCCACAAAAGTCAACTGTTTCTACATACACGTTATCCTTATCACCCATCCGGGCAAGCAAGAAACATTATTACAGCCAGGCAAAAGCACTCAGAGTCTGTGGAGCAGGGCAGGTGAGGGGTGTGACAAGAGAAGAGTCCTGAGAGCTGGATAATGAGACTTGAGGGGAGGGCAGCAAGGCCATTTTTGCAGAAAAAGAGGTGCCTGAACTCACTCTGAATGCCTCACTTGTTCTCTTGCAATGGTGCCCACCTGAGAGGTGTCTGAACTGAGTTCCAGTGAGTTCTGGCTGCAAAACAGCCCTGCGTACGTCTATCTAAAAAACCCTTCCTTGCCTCCACCACAAGACCACTGTCCACAGTCTAAAATGGCCTAAATGCATCAGTGGTTGTTTTCACATACTGCGATACATGCACCAGCATTTGGTCTGGGTTGTCTGTCCTCGGACTGCCCTTTCTGCCCTCCCTTTTCCGCATGCTCTAATAAGTCAGGAAGTCTTCAATTAACCATAGTTTCCAATTGCATCTGCCCTGGGAAATTATGGTTAGCAGGCTTGGATCAGCTGGGATCTTAAAGCACACCTTCATGTCTCAGTTTATTAAGTGCAAATAATCACCTGAACGCACGGCCAAAGAGTGCAGAGTGCATAACTGCAACGCAAGCGATTTATTTTAAAGAGAAGCTCCAGCTTGGTCTTCTAACCTGCAGAGATCACCACTCAGTTAAACTGGCTGAGACTCTGAAGGCGATAGCTTATCGCAGCAGCCAGCTGATTTTAATGCAGAGATATTTAGGGAAAGGCAGCTTTATGATGCGAAACTAGGACATATTAATCAGTATTGTTTCCGACGCATTAAGACTAATTCCAATGCATCTTTTTATAAATATTTAACACAGGAGTAAATAAATATGCCACTCAGCGTGTGTGTGTGTGTGTGTGTGTGTGTGTGTGTGTGTGTTTGTGTGTGTGTTTGTGTTTGTGTTATAAATGAGATGACAAAGGAGGGAGATAGCTAGGCAGGCAGGACCTTATCTATATATGCTCCCCTCTCACTAGGCTGTAAAATATGAGCCTAGATTCATGGTACTGATGCTGCTTGATGAGGCATTTTAATGACTCTCTAATTCAAGCAGAACACAGATACACACAGACCTTCAAATATAGGTCACTCCTCTGCGCAGGCCTTTCCTCGCAGCCTGGCGTAATATGCTCAGAGATGCAGAATCTCCTCTTTGCGAGAGATGAGATGAGCATGAACCTGCTCCCCAGTGCATTGGCAGCTGCTTCTGCACACGTTGTGCTGAGAGGAGCGAGAGCTTCTATTTATTCCTATCAGGAATAAATAAAGAAGAAATTCCCTGTGGATTGTGCCCATTGTTGCTTTGGAATTGGTGGCGTGCATAAAAGTAAGGCAGCACGCGATGATTATTTGGTTTTGTGAGAGCTGAGAAAAACATCGTTACGGTTTAACTAATTAAAATGTGGCAGGGGTTTTGTTTTTTGTGTTAGTTGGGCAGAGCCTGTTGAAACCTAGTTCCTTGGCTATGATTGGATGCCAAACAGGACTAGTATTTCAACAAGCAATTGCTTCTCCCTCAAATTCAACTGCTCACCCCCCCCCCAAAAAAATCCTGGAAACTGTAGTTCCATACTCTTCAACATTTTTCTGATGAAAAGAGGGATGTCCTATTTAACAACAACAACAACAACAACAACATCCCGGCGATCTGAATGAGTTGCCCCTGCCACTCTGGGTGGCTTCCAACATATAAAAAAAAAAACATAATAAAGCATTAAACATTTAAATAACTTCCCTATACAGGGCTGCCTCCAGATGTCTTCTGGAGGTTGTATAGTTACTTATCTCTTTGACTCGGGGAGGGGGCACATAACTGCATACCCTCCAACATTTTTCTGATGAAAATAGGGACGTCCTAAGGAAAAGTGGGACATTCTGGGATCAAATCAGAAACCAGGATGGCTTCTATAAATCCAGGACTGTCCCTGGAAAACAGGAGCACAGACCCTCCAAGTGCCCCTCACAGAACTACAATTCCCAGCACGTTTAACAAACCTGGGTAGCCTCAGTAGCTAGAAATGCCATATACTGGTTGCAATGGTTATGACAGCTGTGACCGTTCTTGGACTGGGAGTGCTTGTCCACAATAGTTCATGATTTGGCTACTTCAGGATTGGGTTGTTGCAGTGTTCTCTCTGTGGGACTTTGCCTGTGCTTGGCCCAGGAGCTGCAGTTAGTGCAGAATGCTGTGACACAGTTGCTGGCGGGAATGAGGCCGGGTCAGCATCTAACACCTTTGCTTAGAGACCTGAAAATAGAATCTTATCTGCTACTGGGTCAAGTTCAGGTTGTTACCCTTAGTATATAAAGCCCATAACATCTTGGGACTCATTTGCCCACTCCACTGCTTTGATCTGAGGAACTGTCACTGTTACAGGTCAGGTGCCACATAATATTTGCTGTGCAAAAGATAGAAATCTATCCTTTGGTGTGTCAGCCCCTGCACATGCCTTCACTGTACTCTGTCTGGTGCCTGTTAAAAACATGTTTGTTTAGGCAAGCCTATGCAGACATTTCAAAGCTTTTAACCTGGTTTTGCCTCGTTGCTGATTTTAATTTTTTAAAAAATGTTTTAAATACTTGTTTTAACTGTATTCCACCGATACTTTTATCTTCCATTCTTTTGGCAATCCGCTCTGTGGTTTTATTGCCATCAGGCAGTGTATTAATACTGCAAAATAAATAGATAAACGTTGCGTGGAGGGATGCATTTTATTCAGACCTAATTATTATTTGTGATAGCAGTGGTGCAAGAACTGGAGCGCTCTTCTTGACAGTTCACAGGAAGCTTCTGAGGGGTTTTTGGGGGGGGGCAGTTAGTTCAGGCGTTGCCTTTTGTAGCTCTTCTGCCTCCTTTACATGCAAAGAATTATGGGATGGATTCTTAACAGCCTGTCTTGTTTTTATCAGCTGATCGTTTTGAAGTTCACTAGTGAGCAAGTTATACATGACGCACAGCAATCTGTTTTGAAACAACTTGCCCATCTGCTGCAAAAGTAGTCTCTGAAACAGCTCCTCGGTTTCCAAAGCTTCAGTTTTGTAATGATTAAAGAATTTCCAGGAAGCTTTTTAAAAGATACGTCAAATGTTTATGCAATGTGTTAAAATACTTATATCCTGGGATAGCTCAGTCAACAGAGCATAAATCTCTTGATCTCAGGGCCATGGGTTGCAGGGGGTTGGACTAAATGACCCTGGTGATTCCTTCCATCTCTACAATTATATGATTCTACTGCCTATATAAGAGCACTGTAGCGCTTGTGCATATTATGGAAGCTGGCTGACTTGTTTTACACTGGCATGTACTACTGCCTGCGTAAAAAGATAATGCAGCTTTAAGATCACTGACTGCTTTAGGCAAACAAACCCTGTGACCTACTTCATCCCGCTATACAAACTACGAGAGCATGAAGGAAATTCCACTCCAGGGCTCCCCCCCCCCCCCCAGTATGCAAAACCATCTGCTGCATTCAGTGGAAGACATGACCGTAGTCATTCATTTTCTTTTCAAATGCGTCTCACAGACTGACACCGGAACCGGAAGAATAAAGACAATCAAGTATGGGACATTATAGGAATTTAACCATGCCAGGCAGAGTTAAAGCAGTTAAAATGATCTTACTCCCTACTTTTATTTTGAGATTTTGCCAATTACCGTTCTGCACAGAACAATTGCTCTTTGGCAAGCAATATTTGCAGAATCTATCCACTCATGTTCTAGACTGAGGTCATGCAAAGGCTTGATGCATAACAACCCAAAACAAGGGGGCTGAGAGGAACCAAGCCTCTTTAAGGTACAATGGGGTCTTTCAACAGAGAAATGCAATAGCGCATGTTCATTAACTGGAGAATAGATTTTGGATGTGGATGGAGGTTACAACAGAGGAGAAAACTAAATTAGAATCACCGATTCTAGGTTGATTGCCCATAGGGAACTTAGATTGGCTCTGTAACCCTTTCACAAAGGCCATTATTTTAGTGTGGAAAAGTTGGAGGCACAAACTGATGAAGGAGGTACATCCCCTTTCTCCCATTAGAGATTATACCTTTCTGTAGCTAGATAAAACTATATCAGGGCTGGACTCCCTAGGTTTGTATAAGAATAGACTATCTAATGTAGCTCTTTGCAGAAGGTGTAATATGTGTCATGAAATTGTGGCTTTTTTTTTACCAATATACTGATATGTCGTACTAAATTTCATTCAACACCAGTGGCCATGGTGTGACATAACAGTGAGAAGCATGGATAACTTCATCCGTTCAGTTCACACATGCTTCTGTTTCCTCTATGAAAACAGCAAGAAAGGTAAAAAAAGGTAAAGGTAAAGGACCCCTGAATGGTTAAGTCCAGTCAAAGGCGACTATGGGGTTGTGGCACTCATCTCGCAGCGAGGGAGCCGGCGTTTGTACACAGACAGCTTTCTGGGTCATGTGGCCAGCATGACTAAACTGCTTCTGAAGCAACAGAATACTGTGACGGAAACCAGAGCGCACGGAAACACTGTTTACCTTCCCGCCGCAGCGGTACCTATTTATCTACTTGCACTGGTGTGCTTTTGAACTTCTAGGTTGGCAGGAGCTGGGACTAAGCAACGGGAGCTCACCCCGTCGCGGGGATTCAAGCAGCCAAGCTTCAGATTGGCAAGCCCAAGAGGCTCAGTGGTTTAGACCACAGCACCACCCGCATCGCAGCAAGAAAGAACAGTGTATAGTACCCCCAAAGTCCACCATTTTACTTGCTTAATTTTCCAGCTTAAGGGGGCTAAAATAGCTCTGTATTTTTGGAATCAGATGACACAGAAATGAGTGCTAAACATGCACTATATTCTATTCGTTTTGTGGACGCGGCTTTTATATCATGTGAAAGCTCAAATGTAATGTGGAAATTAACAGAGAGGGAAACATTGCGGAAATGGAATAAGTGACCATCAGAATGCAGGCCAAGTCAGACTATGTAGCTCAAGATTGTTTTCATGGGCTGGCAGCAGCAGCAACTGAGGACTTTCAGACCAGAGACCCTGCCCTGCCCAGCCCTATGTTATGGGACATTTTGCATGCAATGCTAGTGCTTCACCTCTGAGCTACATCTCTTCCTTACAACACAGGGTGATAGTCAACTAAGGAATAGTAAAGGTAAAGGGATCCCTGACCATTAGGTCCAGTCGTGACCGACTCTGGGGTTGCAGCGCTCATCTTGCTTTATTGGCCGAGGGAGCCGATCCAGGTCATGTGGCCAGCATGACTAAGCTGCTTCTGGCGAACCAGAGCAGCGCACTGAAACACTGTTTACCTTCCCGCTGGAGTGGTACCTAATTATCTACTTGCACTTTGACGTGCTTTCGAACTGCTAGGTTGGCAGGAGCAGGGACCGAGCAATGGGAGCTCACCCTGTTGCGGGGATTCGAACCGCCGACCTTCTGATCAGCAAGTCCTAGGCTCTGTGGTTTAACCCACAGCGCCACCTGCATCCCCCAACTAAGGAATAGTTTCACTGAAATCAAAGAACATGTCTACTCGGAGTATGACTAATATTGGTTATCACCCATAGTGTTAAGTTTCTCCCATTTTGGGGTTCATATTTCCTTACGCGTTGCCTCTGTAAGCACAAAAGCTTCCAAAATGAAAATTGTACCAAAGACAAGCTAAATTATACATATGCAGCTTAAGAAAAGGCCATGATGTGACACGGCTAATACAGACACTATGCAATTTATGTCTGCTTGATTATACTTTGCGATCGCATTTCAGTCCAAAGCACATTGAAATCAAGAGGTATCTTTCTGCTGACTTCTAGGTGCTTCAGGTTGGAAGCATCACATGCCGAACAGGCAATTGGAAGACAATGTATGCTGAATTATCCTCACTTGATTCTCCTTCAGCTAACTCTGTTGGGTGGTGTTCCCTCAAAGTGGCTTGATATTTATGATGAGGAAGCAGAAAGTTAAGTTTTTACCTATTGGAATAGCGCAGGATCTCAGTAACCGTCTATGTATACAGTACCCTTCCTCCAATGGGAAAAACAGAATAGTAACCTGTAGAATTTAATATGCTGACCACTTCTACACAGTCTACAAAGATCTCGTTTCTAAGCACATTATTAGATTCTTCATGACTGATGATACTACCACAGGGTTGCAGTTTAAACCCATAATCCTTTCCCACTGTGAGACATCTCAAGACTAGTTTTCCGAAAATAAAACAAAATAAACCTCAGGCAGTTGCTAAAGGATAACTTCTTCTGACTAATTTCTGTTTATTCTTCTAAGGTACCCTTCATGATAGAGTGGCAATTGCATGAGGAAGACCCATGCAATCATCCACATGCGTTGAGTTGTGAATTCACAATAGCTCCACAGCCTTCTGCCAATTATCCATGTATAGATGTTGATACCTTAGATGGAGTAATGTGAACCAAAGTCACTGTCAATCCTGCAGCATAGGAACACAGCTAACTAACAAAAATGTTAATCTTTCAAGGGAGTGTTTGAGAAACAAGAAAAGATTCTTCTCTATTTAGATTTGGACACAGATTGGGGAAGGATGAAGCTTTCTTTGCTAGGCAGAATTTCAGCCATTAAAATGAATGTATTACCTAAGATGTTGTTTTTATTCCAATCAATCCCAATTGTCTGGGAGCAGCATAGTTTTAATATTTTTGTATTTATGTAGCATTTTGACTATTCTTGGATCAGGTTGGCCCTCCAGATGATGTTGAACCATCATAGTTAGGGTTGATGGGCATTGTAGTCAAACATCTGGAGACCCAGTCCCTGATTTAGACCTTCTTAGGCTGTGTAGACACTGTTCCTTCACAGCACGTTCTTTCCCCCCAAGAACCCTGGGAAGTGTAGTTTTTAAGGGTGCTGGGAATGATGCCCCTGTGAAGGATAAGCTAGAATTCCCAGGTGTTTTTTATTAGGAGAAGCCATGTTCTCTTTTTCCAGGATGCATCCTCTTTTTCATGGGTAGAGTTGTCACAGCAACCCATAGCTAAAAGTAGAAGTCGCCAAATGTGTACCAGAGGGTGATCCACTCTTGCACATGCCTAATGCATGTGGGTGCACATTGCATGGGTGCACTAGATGCTAAACAGGTGCTTGGTATATATGTGTGAATGCAGGCTTGCACTGCACAATTCTCCTTTCCAAAAAGTAGGAGGGCAGGGGGAAATTGAGTGAATCTGGCAAATGCATGTATGAGCCTTCTTATTCTATATGGCAAATAATTATGTTGGGCATAGGTTATTGTCGTCGTCGTTCTTTTGGAACAAGTTTAATTATTTGCCATATAGAATAAGGTGCTGTAGCCTGTGAAAGAAACCATTCAAACCAAATAGCAACAGAGAGAAAGAGAGACATTATAGAGCTAGATCAATACTGCACATTATTTATGCTGCTTTCATACCTGACAGGGATATATGTAACAATATCTGTGACCATGGTATCATATCAAGATCGGTTAAAGAAATCCTTTCATTTGGCTGTGCTCCCAACACTACTAGGTCTTATGACTGTGGTTTGGTGGATGCTGTCGGATACAGAGCCTTTGTTTTAGAGCAGGACCTCAAGGGAATGATATAATGCAACAAATAATCTGTGGATCTCAGAGCTTTCACAGCTAAGCACTTCCAATGAGTCACTGCTGGCAAGGCAAGCAAATGGTGGTGTAGGGAGGGGCATGATTTAATGGTGTGGATGACAGTGGAGATTTCTGTTCTGGAGAACACATTCTCTCTCTCTCTGATGCCTTTGCCAGTGTCTTTTACAAGTGGCTGATTTCAGCAAATCTTTCATTCTGCAGTGCGTGGTTGGACGTGATCTTGATGTGTTCATATTACGCAGCATTGACATGAGCCCAAGGTCACATCAAAGCAGAAGCACAGAGACAAACATTTAATCTGTCAGACATTATCTAAGCATGCTAGGGATTTGATGAGTTATGCTCTTGTAAGTAGCATAAACAGGTCCCTGTTATGTAGAGAATCTCTTCATCAAGTTATTGTACAGGAACTCATAATGGGGGGGGGGGGGAACGACATGTTTTAAATATGTAATATTTGTCAAAAAGACCTCAGGTCATTGCACACAGCCAAGCCCACTGTGTCCTTGATTTTGTCCGAGCCCCTGCAGTGGCAGCTGTGACATGGCGCACCAGAGCACACACGCCTTGAACTGGCAAGGAAGAAGATGAACGGGGAAATCTGGAGTTGAATCACACAGCTTGGAGGCAGGATGATACAACACCCCAACACCATCTTCTCGGATGGCAACCTCTTTAGACCAGACGGTACACACCTATCAGCAGCACAGAACAAACTCTGGTTCTGGGATGTGGCAAGGGGCCTTAGGGATTGGTTGCAGATGTGAGCAGTTTGGTGGTGCGGTGTCAAGAGTGTCGGCTTGGGTGGTGGGTAAGGCATTGGGTCTGGATCTTTAACATCTGGGTACCCCATTAAAGGGGTCTGGGAAGGGACATTGCTGTCTGGGAGCCCACATGGACCACAGAACCCCTTCAAGAGGTGGCCCTAGAGGGAGTGTCACACTCAATGTGTGTCGGGGCGCAACCTCCTTTACAGGGTCAAACCATCCCATTATCAGCCAGCAGGCAGGCTGGTTTATCTTGGATACATACCCAATGCCTTCTCCTAATTCGGTTTACGTGTGTTATCAATAAAGTTGCGACCTATTTCATCCCAATAATATTGTCCTTTGTCTTCTTTAATATGGTTGACCCCCATCGCTCAGCAGCTTCCTCTTCACAGTTGGACACGCAGTTAGAATAGACCCACCTCTGGGTCCATCCAGTTGTCAAGATACTACACAGAAAACCCATGGAAAGATGAAGGTGGTTGTTATGGTCCCAGCAGCCCCTTTTACCACAGTGTTTTGTTGACTGTGTATCATGATCACTCTTCACAATGTTTTCCTTATGATTCCCTGCAGAGAGACCTTTTACTTCTCTGTGTTTTTTTTTTAATGACGTTTTGTTCTATTAATACCTAAATGAGTAAGAGCTTCCTGATGCCATCGAACTGCCTCTTTAATTTGGCAGGCAAAGGCAATTAGAAATCTGGCAGGAAAAGAGCTGAAGCTGTACATTGTGCAGCAATGGGATAACCGACCAGTAGGTGCTGCAGTACTTAAGCAGCTTGTGGAAGCAGGGCGGGAGTCGGCAGCCCTGGTAGTTGTGCTGAAAGCAGGATCAACTTTGTCCAATATTAGAAATTAAATTCTGACCAGACCCTACTGGATTCATGTATATTGGCCAATGCTGCGAATCGTGGGTCTCTTCACTGTGGGGTTGCCATACGTCCGGGCAAAAATCCCTTCGATGTCCAGGAAAATCCGTATGCATTTCGGAAGTCTAGATTTTGGTGAATGTGCTTAAAAATAGCTCAAAAACTTACTTTTGTTGAGATTTTGCAAAAGAAGCTCAACAACTTCGGACAAAACTGAAAACAGCTCAAGAGGTTTGCCCCACCCCAAATGCTCAACGACTTTGCCAAAAATGCCTTTTGTGTCCAGATTTTCACTTTTTGAAATATGGCAACCTTCACTGTCAACCTCAGCTCTGTCTTCTTCCCTTCCTCTCCACACATCTCTGCTTGGTTTCTCCCTCCCTAACAAAGCTCTGCCCCCAAAGCACAACAGGCAAGTAAAGGAATGTAGCTTTAACCATTGTTCTTTCTATGCAAAGTAAAGATAACCACACTCTTGAAATTTATTGCTTATTATGGTCACAGACCAAGAGCTGCATTATAGCTGCATCTCCTTTCTCATTCCCCCTTTGAAATGTTGCTTTAGACTGTGAGTTCTTTCACCAGGGACCAGTTTGCTTTTTAACAACTGCATCCATATTGGACCTGACATTGTTTCTATATATATTTCTGTTAAAAAAATTTTTTTGTTAGATCACTTTGGGGGGCTTCAGGGGAAGTGGCTCTTAAACAAAATAAACAAATAACATTTCGTACAGCATTTAGCACATTGTAAAGAAGCAAAGAGATATAGTGGCTGCCTTGTGAAAAAAGGCTATCTTAGAATCACTGGACTCTGTTGCACAACTATTGTGACATAATTTCCATTATACTGTATTTTGGTGCTGAAAAAGAGTATGGTCCATTGCCTTTCAAACTACTAGACCCATTCAGGTCCAATATTTTAATACTTAATAAAGCAGTTGCTACATTTAAAATGCTATAATTACCATCAACTGTGTATTATAATTTCACACACACACACACACACACACACAGCGCTTATGGGTGGGTTTAGGTGTAAAATTGAGTAAGAGATATTGGCAGGTTAATTATGCATTTAAGTACAACTGCATTGTACCTCATTCCTCTTTGAAATGTGAAGGTGAGCCAGAAGATAGCAACCTACAGCCTGATCTGCGATGTCACGACAGCAGCACAAATCAGCACATGTCTGCTTTGACACCACAGCAGCTCATCTGAATTCAGCTCCTGTCTGTTCATGGACCAAACAAATCCAGACAACGTCAGCATTCCAGATTTTCCTTGTAGCCCTTCTAGTGAAAGAGAGCACTCTTTTCTCATTGGTGCGCTATTGAAAAGATGTCAAGGGCAAACAGCTGTACACTGTGAATTGTTTAGCTATTGCTCCCGAGCCTTTGTTCTTTGACCCATAGCGCAATCAGGAGAAAGCAGCAAAAGGCTCGGGAGACAGAGTTTGCCCCCCCCCCCATCGCTCTCTTGAAATGTTTCTGAGCTGAGCCCATTTCTGGTCTGTTGCTTTTGCAAAAACATCAGGCTAGCATTCTAAGCAATGGAATCAAATGAGGTGAAATTAACCTGTGCCGAAAATTTTCTGTTAGATGCAACCTTCAAATGCTGTTGGTAAATATTTGTATTTAGTGTGCATGCATACTCAATAACCAATACAGAGGCCTGGAAAAAACAACAACTGTCCCCTACAAGAATGTTTCTGGGATGAGATGTCCAGAGAAAAGAATGCCTAAACTCAAAGACATGAAGAAGCACTAGGCACAGGAAAAACCTGAAAAAAGTACAGATTAAAGATAGAAAGGGCAGACCAAATCATTCTAGAACAAGCATAGGCAAACTCGGCCCTCCAGATGTTTTGGGACTACAACTCCCATCATCCCTGACCACTGGTTCTGCTAGCTAGGGATCATGGGAGTTGTAGGCCAAAAACATCTGGAGGGCCGAGTTTGCCTATGCCTGTTCTAGAGACTGTATGCACATTAATTGTGTAATTCTGTTAACTATGCTTGTCTTAGGGTTGAAGCTACTTGGAATGTTGACCCTGTAAGCTGCTGTGCTGAAGGAGCAGCTCAAAGGTTCCAGCACTGATGCGTGAAGACAACTTGTCTCCCTCCGTGGCATTGGAGCCTTACTCCATCCTTGATGCACAGCTTTGCTGGTCATGGTTGTACAGAAGTGTCATAGCTTAGTGGTAGAGCAACTCCTTTTTTAAGACTGAGGCACTGTTTGTGGATGGTTCCCTAGACCAGATGGATGGCAGCTTGCCTACTCTTGATGGGGTTACACTACCTCTGAAGGAGCAGGTACATGGGGCTGCTCCTGAATCCTTTGCTGTCGCTTGAGGTTCAGGTGGCCTCGGTGGAACAGAATGTCTTCCATCAGCTTCAGCTGGTGGCCCAGCTGCACCCTTATCTGGAGAGGGATAGCCTAACCTCTGTTGTCTATGCACTGGTATCATCTAGGTTAGATTACCGCAACGCATTATATGTAGGACTGCCTTTGAAGACAGTATGGAAACTTTAGCTGGTGCAGAATTTGGCAGCTAGGTTGCTCAAGATGGTTTGAACATATTGCACCAATCTGGCCCGATTGCACTGGCTGCCATTTAGTTTCCGGGCCTTATTCAAAGTGTTGGTTTTGACCTATGGCTCAAGACTGCAATACCTCAAGGATGACCTCTCTCCATATGAACCTACTTGGACCCTGAGATCATCGTCTAAGGCCCTTCTTCATGTGCCTCCTCCATGTGAAGTCTGGAGGGTGGCAGCACAAGAATGGGCCTTTTCTGCAGTGGCTCCCCATTTGTAGAATACGCTCCCCAGGGAGGTTCGGCTGGCACCTTCATTATACACCTTTAGGTGCCTGACAAAAAATGTTCCTCTTCAACCAGGGCTTGGCCTGATTGACATCCAATGCCCTTTTAAATGTGTTGTGGGAGCAGGGGATTATTGGTTTGTTGTTGTTGTTATTATTTTCACTATGTATTTAGTGGTTTTTATATTGTAGCTTTATGTTGTGAACAGCCCTGAGATCTGCGGACGGAGGGTGGAATAGAAATTTTAATAATAATTCTACATACAGAAGCTCCCAGGTTCCAACTCTAGGTAGGGCTGAAGGAAACTCTTGTCTGATAGCTTGGAGAGAGCCATCACTGGCCTGTGTAGAGCATGATGAGATTGAGGGGGCCAATGACTTACTTAAGTCTAAGACAGCTTCCTCTGTTTCTAACTAAATCTGTACTCTTAAGGATGTATACAGGGGTAAGTGGATCAGCTGAGCCAAAAGTCCATGCCGATTGGCCACATTCATCTTAGCTCAGGATAAAGAGCAGTGCACCTTTGCATCCATCTTGTTTAGGTTGTTCTGTGTTGTTTCCATCTGTACTGCCATAGTTGTGTTCAGTGCCTTTTGTGAATAGTCATACTTGGATCAAGGCCTCAGGCAATAATTAATATACCATTGGAAACAAAGAAAATCCCAGTTACCAAGTCCATTCTTGAACGCAGCCAGACTGTTTGCTACCTGAAGTTATTCAGAATAAATATTCTAGGCTTTGGTAACAATTATGAATGAATTGTCTCCCTTACAGAGAAAATGACACATAATTCAAACATTTCTTCACGTTTACCACATGGAAAATGCATTTCACCTACAATATAACTAAACGCAAAGATTAATCCCAGGAACGTTAAACAATGAAATCATGTGTGTTTTGTTTGTGATCTCTGACCTGATGTAACAGACCTTGGGACATGTTTCTGTCATATATTAGTAGCAGATGACAAATGGTTCAGTTTAAATTATCTCCTCCTGCTGCTGCCAATTTACTGGCAACAGTGCAGAGCATTTCCTAACAAAGGAATGTTGACCTCCAAACTAACGCCTCTTCTCTTTCACTTTTTTTTTTAAAAAAACTACAGTCAATCCCATGCAGAAGGTGAGAGAAGGATATGATTTGCTTTGCATCTGGAATTATGTGTTGTGAAAAACTGGAAAGATGATCACATGCTATCTCACAACTAAGTAGGTAGATCTTAACTGGCTATATGGATGGGGCAGAAATTTAATTTCCTTTCCATTTTAATGGGAAATGACCTCTTTCACACTTCCCTAGTCAAAAGGTGAGCTACAACACAATGATCCTTCAAATTCCGCACTTCTCCAGATTTTGCAAAGCAGGTCTCCAATCAGAATGCATGTATTAGGGGGAAGCATGCATAAAAATGCATACGTTCATGAAAAACAACTTACCCCAAATGCATTAAAATATGGAAAATTGTAAAAACTGCATACAAAATTGTAAAATATGCATACAAAAATGTGCCTCTTAGGAGAAAGTTACACTAAAATGTTGGTGGATTTCCATGAGGATTTTTAAAAAATGCAGATTGCTGTGGAACTGATGGGGCAAATGAGAAACTGAAATGAACAGATTCATGCTTTCCTTATTGGCTATCATACATTTGCTTAGCATATTCTCCTGTGGTTCAATCAGTCACATAATGAATGGATTTGTGTGTTTGCACCCATTTACCGTTCTTAACCCATACAGATTGTGTACACAAACACTAGTGTCAATGTGGCATTAAGGATCCTCTATGTTTACTCAGACGTAATTCCCAGTGAGTTCAATGGAATGTCGGTTTAGTTAATACACACACACACACACACACACACACACCCTTACTCTTAGGTAAGAGTGTACAGGTTTGCCGCCTGACACCATTAAGAAATCTTCAAAATGCAGTGATCCCTCTGTCCTTAGTGGAATCATTTTTAAAGCATGAAAGCTGGAAGTTTTGAAATTTAAAATGTTCTGTACAATGGCTGCTCAGTACTAATAAAACACGCCCCCTGCCCCCCAAAAGCTACAGTACAATCAGCAATGCAGTTTGCTGTAGGTTTGCTCAGCTGATGCAACAGAATGAAACTTAATCAATTAGCAGGGAAAACTTACAGGAAGCAACCGTTAGCAAATAATGTCTGTGCCATCATTTAACAAGCTACACCTGACATCACTGTAACCAGGGAAATTTAGAAAAGATGGAAACATAGTATTTAATTCCTAAAGTGTCCATGAATACCATACAGTCTCTTGTATGCAATGCCCACAATTTAATATCGCCATCCTTTGGTGTATATGAAATAATATTCCCCCACATTCCCCTCTTTATAAAAACCTATAATCCCCTCCTTCATTTAAAATTAGCACTCTATCTTGCTAGTGGGGCACGATGCCAGCACAGCAGATGGGCATATATGTGGGTATGCCATTGAAGTCTGGTTACAAGGCAACTGGATTTTCATCTAAGAATCTGGCAATGCTGGTTGCTTAGGATTCAAGAGAAAGCTTAACTCTCCAGTATTGTCCTTTAAAGTTGTGCAAAAGCAGTTGATGAAATAAACTAGACATAATTTTGGGGAGGAGGACACCAAAATGGCCAGATTCTGGTAAATAAAACTTTTTGAAACACAGAGCGGAAGAAATAAAATTTGGTGTCCTTCAGCCAATTGATAGGCAGTCAGCCTCAAAACTCTGACATTTGTCTGTTGTTCAGTAATGAACCTGTAGTCACTCAGGCCATTGTGAAAAGACCTTCTGTGGTTTGCTTTCTGCAGAATGGAGGTGCACATTTTCTCCTATATGGGGCAGGAAAGGGGCTTCATGATCAACCACAAGCATAAATTTCTGGTCTGGTTTGATAAACATTATGCCTTCAATCTTATTTAGATTTCCAGTTCAATCCTGCATGTGTCTACTTAGAAGTCACTTCTATAGATGTCAATGGGGCTTATTTCCATGTGACTGTAGGACTGCAACCTTATAGCCTAGTTTCAATAAAGACAAACCATTGTATGATTACACCCATGATTAATAACACCATACATACATACATCACGATTCTTTCCAAAGAAATATGTTTGATATAAACAAACAAAAAGCTTTCTGAAATGGCTTTTTTTAAAAAAACCAAAAAACCCCACAATGCTCATAAAAAAATTACCTTGGTAAATGCCTTTATGATTTTGGCAAGAACATAGAGGGACATCTGGGGAGAAAAATACCAATTCACTGCTGTGAAAAACATCATCAATGTGTTATAGTGACAATAGATACCTATAATTAAGTCAACTGAAATGTCTGCACATCAAATTATATGCTGCTATTTATAACTGCAGTTGTCCATTAGTATTAGCTTGCAAATGTGCTTGAAACTCCAGAGGAAAATGGGAAAAATATTATTCAGGGATATTTGAGTTTAATGTCTGTAAAAGCACAGGATAACAACTCCCAGGAGCAAACATGCAACTCCCCCACAACCCTTAGAGAATGATGTTTTCAACACTGAAAATTAGATCATAACAACACATTGCATGAGTCTAATTGTAGCTTCTTCTGCGTAGTAGGTGCAGTAAAAAAAAAGAAAGACACAAAACAAATGGGGGAATATCCTTTTTTGTTTATTTACTTACAAAATTGTGCAGCTTGTAAGTTATGAGAGATGTGATGATCAAATGTTACTAAATTATCATTTGCTGGTAGCAGGTACACACTTGTTCTGAAGGCCCAGTACAGAAGACTGTATTAGATTCCCCTTCACATCTTGGTCTCCTCCAGTGGTCGGTTCATGAAGTCTTGAATGGCCTGGTTTAATGGCAACCACTTACTGACCGAGGCTTTCAGTGCCGTGATCCATCTGGAAGAAAGGAATAGGCAGAGCTGGTCACTAAATGAATGGTGTTTGGATAACTGCAAGCTAAAGACTGCTTGAGCTTGCATCAATATGGCAGATGAACAATCGTATCACAGCAAGTGCGCTGCCAAAAGTAGCGGGGACTGGAAGCGTGGCAAAGTTTTTGTAAAAAGAATTATTTAGGAGGAATGGACAGTAGCTCTAGTTTTCAGCACAACAATTATGGTTTTTTTGGGGGGGGGGAAGACTCCTACATTGCCTCCTACAAATCCTTATCCTTTGATCTACTTTGGCTTAAAACTGGCATGGAAAGCATTGTGGGATTCAGAATAAAATGGATAACTAACTGACAGAGACTGTGGTTTGAATGTTTTGACATGTGATAGATAACTGGATTGTCTGCATTGTACCAAGTCCTGGAAAGTAATATACAAAATGTGGCTTAAGTCAAGACAGGATAGGTCCTGCTCTTTCTGTAGGTCTGTGATTAAGGGTGTGGGAAATTCTGAGGAAAACGTAATGACAATGCACTTTACGTAATTAATTGTGTAAATTACGTAAGTTGCATAATTTTGTCACATAAATTACATTCTCATTACATCATTCCCCTCTCCATTTCATTGAAAAGGTTTCTGGTGGAAGACAAACTCTAGTCACTGGCAAAGGAAGAGGAGTGCGGGGGGAGCGTACCTGGTGGGGTGCCATTGCGGCTGCCCTTCACCCACGCTGGGCGCCATGCCCCTGTGGGTGGTGCGCCAGCCCCGCCCCCCCGCTCTCCCCACCCCCCGTGCCGAAGCATGAAGCTCCGCCACTGACTCTATTAGAATAGAAACCATGCTGTATGTGATGAATACAGGAGGGGATGGGAAATGATACTTTCTTACTTCCCTATATGTGATGCATCGAAAGTTTGAAGGACCATTCCCCTTAGCATAGATCACTTCCACAGTGACGCTGTTTCCTCAGTTACTGTGATGAAATTGTCATGTATGGATATCTTTGAATATCTATGGATATCTCATTAGGATTTTAAGATTTTAAGAAGGCACAACTCATTTCCTTCTACTCTCTTATGTGGCCTTAAAGTCGCCATTCTCCAATACACACACAGAGCTTTTTTGTTCATAATTGTTCATAGAAAACTTCAGTTCTACTTAAAGGTAGTCAACCACCCAGACAATTACTCAGAAGCCTCAAAACTCTCTACTTCACTCATTGTCTACAACTACGGAAAGGTGGTGGAAAGGCAGGTAGAAATGGGCTAGAGAAACAATTTCAGAGGAGAGAGGAGCACATCATCTACCGTTTGTTTTCGGTCACGCTTTCTGCACATAAGTAGAAGGTTTTAAACTCCTCCGAAGGTGGCTTCACTTCAATCACGGACCTCCTGGAACCAAGGGCCTGTTCACTCACAGTGTATCCCTGCAGGTAAATCCCACCTAGAAAAAGAAAGAGGGACAATAGGCAAAAGGTAGAGGACACACTATGCACACAGATGGCCCCAGAGTCTCCAGCAAAAAAAAGAGAAGAAACCCAGGAATCAGGGCTGGGAAAGTCGTCTCTTTTGAGACCCAGAGGAAATCACTGCCGGCATGAGGCTAAATGGGTCACAGGTTCCCACATTCATAGACCTAACAGATCAGGTGCTTTTCCTGAGCAAGGCTTTCCAGATCACATCAGGTCTACTACAGCTCCTTGACCGACTCCCAAGAACTCTAGCTCTGCCCGTCAGCTGTTTATTGACATTTTCTCAAATATTTCTGTGTTGCAGAGGATGCACAGTGTCACAACAAAATAAAGTGGCTGTATCTTGAAAAGTCACTGTAAGAATCAGGACCCCTGGAATGCCAGGCCAAAGCTCCAACTATGTAATAAAGGAATACTGAAAGTAGACCTAGCAAAGCATAGGTCACCCCATCGACTTCATGGCTGAGTGGAGATTTGAACCCTGGTCTCCCAGGTCATAGTCCAACCCACTAAGTGTTACACCACACTGAAGCTTCCTGTTTTGCATTATTGGCATTTTTGTATTATGTATAGGAGGAAAACCTACTTGGTTTCAAAAAAGGAGGAGGAAAGGTGACCACCTACCAAGGGCATGTGTAGAGCGTATGCTGGCATAAAAATACAAGCAGCCATCTTTTAGAATGCAGTAGTGTTGAACCCACATGTCCTTGTTCTTGTCCAATTGGTGAAGAAGTCCCAGGCACTCCGGGTTTTTGATGGCAAGTGGTGGAAGGCTTGTGTTGTGCATGGTGACATCTACCCAGACGTGGTTCTGCACATTGGAGTTAGTAAAGAGACCACTTTTACTGTTGTTAAATGAGCTCAATGTACACAAACATGTCCAAGTATATTTAAAGCCACAAGAATTTAGAAAGTTAAGATGTCAGCTTATAATTTGTCCAGTCTATACAGTGGTAACTCAAGTTACAGATGCTTCAGATTACAGACTCCGCTAACCCAGAAATAGTACCTCAGGTTAAGAACTTTGCTTCAGGATGAGAACAGAAATCGTGCGGTGGCAGCGGGAGGCCCCATTTAGCTAAAGTGGTATCTCAGTTTAAGAACAGTTTCAGGTTAAGAACGGACCTCCAGAACTAATTAAGTTCTTAACTCGAGGTACCACTGTATTGTGAAATGGGCACATCTGTCAACAATTCATAAGGCACATACTCTGGCCTGTTAAATTCTGATTTCCTGCTGTCAGCATTCTATAAATCCATACTGTGCCCATTTTAATGCTCATTTCTCATTTTGGTTATTAGCTTCACGGTGATTTTGGGTATCACATTAATCAGCACATTTCTCAAGTCTCATGCCTTCAAATGTAGCATGTGATATGTCAAATGACAGTTTGCTAAGCAACGTATCTGGCCAAATACATCTGGTGGGGATGAGAATAAAGAATGCATGCTTGAAGCAGTGAAATGAACCCATTCTTTAATTACACTGACATTCATCTGACATTCTTCTTAATATATGGGTCTGAAAGGCATGCAGTTGGAATCTAACATTAGAAGCTGTTTTCAGATGTTAGTGTTTGCAAAGCTTGAAGCTTGCTTTGAAGTTAGCTTCTAGATGGAATGGTCATGTTAGTCAGCTGTAGCAAAACATATTAAGTATCTTGTGGCACAAACAAATACATGATCACATATTGCATATGCTGCATCTGATGGAACAGACTCCAATTCAGAGATGGGGAGCCTGCAAGCAGTCCATATATTGTGGGACTCCAGTTCCCATGAGCCCCAGCCAACATGTCTAATGGTCAGGAAAGATGGTAGCTGTGGTCCTGCCACAATGGGAAGGCCACATAGGCCCCACCCCTGCCCTAGTCTGTGGAAGCTTAGCCTTTAATGAGTTTTTTTTAGTCTTGAATTTGCCACAAAACTCTTGAGTTGTCCCTAATGAAGTCTTATCAGAATGCCTTGCCATGACACAACTCAGCATATAACTGCAAACATCTCTAGTTAGGGTTGAGGAGCATTACATTAAGTTGTGGTTTTTGTCTGTGATGGGACTACTCAGACAACTGCTTTGCTAGAGGTACTTGTTCCTGAGGCTAATAAAATCTACTCAGTCCAGATAATAAATTAAATAGCTCACTAGTTGCTTAAACAGTGTCTGAAGCAGAGTGTGCAAACAAACAATTCTAAAGATTCTTAGAAAAACAGAGGACAAAATCCAACTGGTGCCCATCAACCAGAAGAATGACCTTCTGCTTGCACTTCTTCCTGCTTTTGTCTGCTTCACACCTGAAATCTGCTCCAGAGGGCTGACAGTTTGCAAGGAAAAGGAGGAGGAGGAGGAGGAGAAGTAACATCCTTTGCATAAGTGGAAGTCTGCTCACACAGCAGAGGATCCTGAACAACGGCTCCTACTGACATTTATATGAAATTGGAAGGTTGTACAACTTAGAGAACAGCTTGAATGAAGGCCATCACTTGATCTATTGTGATTGTTTATCTCCTGACATCTTTCAAAGATTCCCCTGCTGCTACCTAGAGTGGAAGGTGTGCATATATCCATGCCTAGTTATGCAGAACAGGCCTAAAAATGATAACAAAACTCTTGAGAATTAAATCAGGTTGCCACGGTCTCATGTACAAACAAATGTGTGGCTATGTGAAAAGGATCAAGCTGCAAACCAGGACATTTCTCCTCATTTTCACATCAGATGGAAGCTCAAGAGTTGAGCCTCGGTGGTCTAAAGCAAATGTGCTTGTTTATCAGCAAAATTGGTAAGCAGCCTATGTCTTTGCTCATTTGAAGTCCTTGGAGAGAAGCCATACAATGTTGATGATCTATTTCCCTTTAAATTGCATTATTTCCTCTGGAGCCTTGATGAGCCAGCAGAGGAGGAGATGAGCTAACTTCAGGAAAAACTGTTAAGTGCATGCCCCGCCATCCCTTGCCGGTGAACCTTCTGGGATGTACGGCGGCAAAGTGCAAAGAGAGGACTGAAAGGATGCTCAGCACATACGCGGAATAGATGCTTTACTCTCAGTCTCATTAGGATGACATAGCACCAACACTTCAGTGTGTGGCACCATTGAGTTTGCAATAAAGAAAACCACTGTCCATTGCAAAAGGGAGTTCTTGTTATTTTGCCTTAAAAAAACAACAACAACCCTCTGGGTGGTTTGTCGGGCTAAAGAGGATTGTAATTTAGCATTCGCTTATTCCGTGACATTTTTTTAAAAGGGAGAAACCATAAACTGTAAGCAAAAATTACTAATGAGACCTGTTATGTGATTGTATTTGCATCTGTTCATGTGAAAGGAAATGAAAAAGAAAAGAAAATGATGTCTTAACCAGAGCGTAGCAGCGAAGTAGTAATCTATAAAAATAATGGGTTTCCCAAGCAGTAGAAAATTGCTAAAAGGCTGAAATGGTCTAAAACCACATTATCCGAAGAAACCTTTCACCCCTGGTCTTAGCAATGTTTGACTTATTGTTACATCCTGCATAGTTCTGACTGCTTTAATATTCTTGTATATATAGTCTTTTTGGCAGCATTTAGACCAGGGTCTAAACCATTTAGACCATCATCTTCAGATGATGTTGAACCATCATGGTTAGGGGTGATGAGGATTGCATCTGGAGGGCTGGAGGTTCCTTGTCCCTGATTTAGACCTTCTTAAGCATATTCTTTCTATTGAGGAATTCTGGGCCTTTAGTTTGTTAAGGGTTGCTTGGAGTTGCAAATCTGGATACCCTACCAGAGTTAATGTTTCTGTTTTCAAGAATGGCTTAGCAAAGCCGTTGCTATGGCTAACAAAGAACAAATACAGAGAGATCTCAGAGTGAAGGCAGCTTCACACAGCAGCTCACCTGTTGGTTTGCAAATAGCATGCAGAACACTTGAAGCTGTTTCTGCCTGCCCCATGAATGACTGCCAAGAGCTGAGGGCCATGAAGATAAAGTACTCACTCAGCATGTGCCCTAGGATTGGCATATGTGAGAGACCAGAAGGGGGACTTAATCCCTTGTCAAGTACTCTCTCGTAGACTTTGGTGAGTCTATGCACAATTTAAGGTCACCCTCAGCATGTAAAGTTTGTAAATTAGAAATGGACATGCACAAACAAAAACAAAGGCTCTGGCAAGGTTACCTGATGAACGGGATGCACAGCTTTCTCCATGGCCTCCAGCCACCTATGGAGGGAAAAAAACCATAGATGAGAATAGGTTTGCTTGAGTGCAACATCCTGCATGGGGGCCTTGTGGCCCTTTAGGGAAAATGGTAGATAGCTACTCACTTACACAGGCCTGTATGATGAAATAATTGGCAGGGCCAATTTCAAACACATGGAGGAGTCTGTACCTCACAAAAACAGGTGCTAACATCCTCACAGCATTTCTCATACTGGTATGAAGAAACATTTTGCAAATGTTCTTCATCTCCACCATTGCCATACTTCTTTTCTTCTGCTATCGGAGGACAAATATGCACATAGCCACCTATATGCAAAACAGTATTGGTGTCTCCTAGTAGGAGAAAGAATTATGTATGTATAGAATATGCAGAGAATGCGCAAATGGAAATCTTGAAAGCAGGCTGAATACAGTTGCTGGGGAAATCACAGTGAGTGAAGGCTGTTGACCTCATACCCTGCTTGCGGATTTCCCACAGGAAACTGGTTGGAAACAAGCACGGAGCCAGTGTGGTGAAGTGGTTAGAGTGTTGGACTAGGACCTGGGAAACCAGGATTCTAATCTTCACTTGGCCATGAAGGCCGCTGGGTGACCTTGGGCCAGCCACTTACTCGCAGCCTAACCTCTACCTCAGAGAATTGTTGTGAGGATGAAATGTACATCAGCTCAAGCCCCATGGAGGAAAGGTTGGATATAAATGCAATAAATAAATGAAAAATGCTGGATCAGAGAGGCCTTTGGCTTGGTCCATCCAGGACTGCTTCTCTTAAATGATTATGCTAAAGAACAACAAAAAACCAGAGGAATGCAAAATAAAATAACATATTATGCAAGTTACTGACAGAATGCTGATGGGGGAGGGGAGAATTGTATATGTGGTAACCCTAATTAAATCTCAGTGCAAATGTTTTCTCTCCTGCAGTAAGAGACTGCCTGCTGCTTATGCAATTGACCTTAATAAGCAAATCCATTTTGCAGAACTAGGAAGAAAGAAAACATAGAAAGGAATGTAGTGAGTGGATTGTGTACCTCTTCATCTCTTGGTTTGATGTGGCACAGAAGTAAAAAATCCTGTTTCCAGTCTGAGGAATGCACTTAAATACAAAGGGTTTGCCCAGGGTACTGTCCACACCAATTTCAGCACCTTCTAACTTTGTGACTTCTAATGGTCGGCACTTTCCTTCATCCTGTAATGAAGACAAGAAGAAGAAGAAAAAAAGATTTTGAGAAAAGCCATGGGGGGCTTAAGAGACATGGTGGTGGTGTTTTTGCTAAACATCCCCTTTAATTCCACAAATTGCTTCTCATCTAAAAAGCAAAGATTGCATAGTAAAGCCAAGTACTATGGGATTTCCCCAAAAGAAGCTGATTCCATAGCATCATAGAATTGTAGAGTTGGGAGGGAACCTGAGGATAATCATGCCTTCTCTTTAAAGTCAAGGGGATTCACTGCAGCTGTCCCAATCCCTTTTGCTCTACTTAGAAGGAAATATATACATTAACCTCCCCTGAACGTGAGAGAAAGAGAAAATACTTGCATGCATTGGATATGTTTTACAAGAGGATCACATTCTAGTCCTGTTCTTTTCCTATGATGCTAGACTTAGTTTATTTTTAGGGGAATCATTTTGGGCTTTCAGAGAGTTGGCCCTATCATTAGGCACAGTGAGGTAGTTGCCTCAGGTAGCAGATAGTAGGGGAAGAGGGGCAGTGGCGACAAAGTGTTGGAGGACAGAGCTTCTCCCAAGCTAGCTTACTGCCCTCAAGTGTGGCGAAGGACACTGTCCTGTCGACGTATGATTCACCCTCCAGTCAAGTTGGCTTCCGTACATGGACTACACCATCTGGTCCTTTGCCTCAGGCAGCAAAATGTCTTAGGCCAGCCCTATGCTTGCAGTGAACCGACCCTCCAACACTTCCTATTGTACAGCCTACTCTAAATTTCCAGCGGCTGTGGTTTTCATTTTGACCAACTTCAATATTTCAGAAAAAGTAAAACCCTGCAGCAAAAGGAAAGACTACCTTTGCGCTCTTCTGCTTTTAACTCTGAGAGGACTCTTCTCAGAGCATGCGATCGCTACATGCCTAATATACTTACATAGCAATTGCTGTGAAAATTAGGTCATACTTTCCTTTGCAAGTGTAATCTATTAAGTTCCTCCCTTGATGAACTATGCATTTTGTTTCCTGATGCAACCTCACTCCCAGAATTTCCCAATGGGAATGCTGTGTGCCCTAACCTTTGTGCTGACTGCCAACACCAGTTTAGATCACTCCCTAAAGAGACTGTGGATGAGTTCAGATGTAATGCAAGACGGAATGCATGGTTTGCGCTAAGCATACTTGCGCTGGAGCATACTACTCCATGGTTTTAGCTTCCGTGTGCACAGCTGACAAACAACAAGCTTAAGCTACTTGTCAGCTTTTGTTTCTCATTTACTCAAGGCTCAGCTTCATAAGTTCATTTCCATCTCCCCGGCACAGCAGCCTCTTGTAGTGCAGTAATGACTTTAACCGTGGTTGGTCAATGGTGCTTGAATTCAGGCACAACAGCAAAGAGTAGTGTGCAGATCAGCTTGTAAAATGGTGGTTTTTCAAACCAGGTTCCAATTGCAATTCTGAATCAATATTTGTCAATCACAGTTTGTGGGCGGTCTTAGGTTCAAACAAACCATGGCTTTGTGCTATACCTGAACCAAGCCAGTGGAACAGGCTGATGATAGGAAATAGCTTGCTAAGCCTATGCAATGAGTCCATCCAACTTATACCCCAGATCTCTTAGACTCAGTTTCAACCCTGCGTTTACTGGACTATTTTCTTACTACACTCATTTTTTCTTACTTCTGTTGTGAAGCATCACTGGCAATCCTACCATCTGAAACAGGAACAGTCTCGGCACCATCTACTTTTCACACCAGATTGTTGATCGTAAGAGCAAACAAATTTTGTCAACGCAGGCCCTCCCTAATTTCAGCGAAGGGCTTGTATTGCAAAAAATAAGGAAATGCATCACAAATACACAATAAAAGATGGTACCGTTCTGCAGAAAAGAAGCACATGCTAATTTATAGATATAGATATAAATGTAGAAATAATAACTGTAATTAAATCTATATCGCAGCATGGCAACAAAGACTATGACCAGGTGCTACGCAGTCACAGACTCTGTTAGTCTGCTGTACGAGCTCCCCTTTGATGATTCCTAATATTGGACAGGACAGCCCACCAAATAGAGGACTGTGCTCTGTAAAAAAAAAAAAAAAAAGCACAAGGTCTGCTTTACTTGAGACATGATGATTTCTCATATCTGAGTCATTACAACATTATATTGTCTGCTCTCATCCACCATCTGTTGTAAACTCTGCATATATTATGGTGGTGGTGGTGGTGATGGCAGAGGTGGAGGAATCTGGCCAGAGAAAAAGCAGAAATGCAGATCCATTCCAGGCCTCCCCCAGTCCAGCTGTGCTACTAGAAAAGAAGTCCATAGACAAGAGTTGCAAAATATTCAAAAATGCAAATGAGCCATTAGAGAGAAGCATAAGCATTTTGCTGCTTGTCTAAGACTACATAAACAAGGTCAGATCCTTTTAGTGTGGCATAATTAATCTCAAATAAGATCCACTGCCCCATTTTGTATGCAGAATCACTAACACTGTTTGGACCATAGAGGGGGACTCTAGCTCCCATCAGCCCCAGACAGCATGGTCAGGAATGATGGGAGTTGTAGGGTGCCACATTACAATAGTCCAATCCCAAGGTTACCAGTGAATGATTCCCTGAAGCTATAATGGCATAGCAGCCAATGCTATGGGACTCTTAGCCACTGAGGTCACCACGGACAAAGATGGTTCAAGGAGCTGCCCTAGACTGTGCATCTTCAGAGAGATTGCAACCCAGTCCAGAAGAGGCATGTACACCCAGGAATCACTTGCCCACAGAACTTTCATCTAAAGATTGGGCTTATTGGCTGTCATCTAGCCCTCCACCGTGTTTAGACACCAGCTTAGGACTTGCCCCAGCATACCCAATTCAGCTGTAACAGAGAACTAGAGATAGGTATCATCAGCCCACTGGTGACACCATGTTGTGAATCTTCTAATGACCACTCCCAACAGCTTCTTATAGATCAGGTGTGCCAACTCTAGGGGGCGGTGGTGTTGCCAGCCCCCCTCAATATTCCTTAGCCAAGCTGAGCATGGGAAAGCATCAAAGGCAGGCTACACTCCTGAGCGTGAGAGAAGAGGAGCCATGGACATTGAAGTTGCACGGCACTGGGCAAGGCCTCCTACCAACGATGCACCTCCTTTCACCACCACATGCACACTGGGCCACTGAGCCCCCCACAATCTTTGGCCCAAGGTGGTGCATCTGCTGTAGATGAGGGGTGGGGGAACTTTTTTCAGCCTGAGAGTCACATTCCCTTCTGGGTAGCATCCCAGGGGGCTAAATGTCAATGGTGGGCATGTCCAGAGACAAATTTCACCTGCGTCCATAGCCACACTTCCCCTTCTATCCTCCATCCAGAGCCATTATTAGAGTTCAGGGCAAAGAAACTCAAGCAGGGGGCAAGGCAGGGTTGGTGAGGGATGTGTCTCGGGAGGGTGTGAGTCACATTGCTTCTACACTCCCCACATGGGACATGGGTCTAAACCACTGAGCCTCTTGGGCTTGCCGATCAGAAGGTCAGCGGTTTGAATCCCTGCAATGGGGTGAGCTCCCGTTGCTCAGTCCCAGCTGCTGCCAACCTAGCAGTTCGAAAGCTCGTCAAAGTGCAAGTAGATAAATAGGTACCACTGTGGCGGGAAGGTAAATGATGTTTCTGTGTGCTCTGGCTTCCATCACGGTGTTACGTTTCGCCAGAAGTGGTTTGGTCATGCTGGCCACATGACCCGGAAAGCTGTCTGTGGACAAACGTTGGCTCCCTTGGCCTGAAAGCGAGTTGAGCGCCTCACCCCATAGTCGCCTTTGACTGGACTTAACCATCCAGGGGTCCTTTACCTTTACCATTACCCTCCTCACTTCTTTGTGGTATCCAAACCATTTCCTCAGTTCAGTGGCTCACAACATAGTGAGCTTCCAACCCACAGGGGCCTAGACTGGGTAGTCCACTTTGTGCTGGAAACAGAAGTGGAACTCCAATCTAGGGTCGTGCAACTCCCTAGCATGCAACCTGTAGACTGCTCTTTCCATCTGCAAGGAAAATTAATCAGTGACTAATAAGAGGAAACACAAAGCATGCCCAAGGGAGTGTCACGGCACCTTAAAAGACCAACAGATTTATTGTGACATAAGCTTTTGTGGAATTAGAGCCTAGATAGAACCATAGTGTTTAATTAGCAAACCAATCCACTCACAATGGGCCTCACAGAGGCTCTGCAAATGGAATCAGATTGCAGGCTGGTTATAAAGAATGGGACGACTTTCTGCCTGTGGAGGATAAAGCTCTCTGTTAGAATGGAGAGCAAATGCACATTGTACCTCTAGGAGGAATAGCTCAGACCTAAATTTATTTATAGTTAAGCCTTTTATATAAACCACTTAGACTTAGCAGTGAATACGTGGGCTTGAAAGAAGACGGGCTTGGATGTTCCATCAGGGAGTGAGACAATGTGAAAGGCCCAGACCCAGGGAGCTGAAAACGTATTTTATATAAACTGGGCTCCGGATGCAATGCTGGAAATTAAGATAATTTTAAAGATGTTTCCCCCCCTCTCTTTTCACCTTGCAACCGTTATTTGGTTCAATCATAGGGGGGTGGAGGCAACAACAGGTGAAATGTGTATGGGAAAATTAATACCCAAAATTATTTTTTATGGTCCAACTTTAGCTCAGTTGGTAGGGCGGGAGACCAATTTCAGGGTCATGGGTTCGAGTCTCACACAGGGCAAATGATATCTGCATTGCAGGGGGTTGGACTAGATGAGACTTCTTGATTCCTTCCAACTGTACAGATCTTTGATTCAATGATTCTGTAAGGACATATACTCACGATGGCTATTTATGTATGTATTTATGTATTTATGATGGCTTCAGTATCAGTATTCGTCTGAATACCAACTGATGGAGAGCACAGGAAGGAGAGCATTGTCCCGTTCCTGCCCTCCTTCTAAGCATGTGAAGGACAGCAGAAGGGGAGAAGGAAGGCAATAATATAAGGAAAGGCTCATGGTTGTATTTTCTCACAACTAAGCATAAACTAAGGGATGCAGGTGACACTGTGGGTTAAACCACAGAGCCTAGGGCTTGCTGATCAGAAGGTTGGTGGTTTGAATCTCCGCTACGGGGTGAGCTCCCGTTGCTCAGACCCTGCTCCTGCCAACCTAGCAGTTTGAAAGCATGTCAAAGTGCAAGTAGATAAATAGGTACTGCTTCAGCGGGAAGGTAAACGGCGTTTCCGTGCGCTGCTCTGGTTTGCCAGAAGCGGCTTAGTCATGCTGGCCACATGACCTGGAAGCTGTACGCTGGCTCCCTCGGCCAATAAAGCGAGATGAGCGTCGCAATCCCAGAGTCGGTCACGACTGGACCTAATGGTCAGGGGTCCCTTTACCTTTAAGCATAAACTATGGTTTAGCATTATGTCTGAAATGGGCTGGTGGCTTCCAGGCAAGAGAGATTGCTCAGAGTACAGGCTGTGCTGGATGCTTTCTGAAGCTGGTCAATTGTGACCCAGTGTTTTAGAAGGACTATGGCTAATGCTATGACAATTATCACAGTGAATATATTGTATCTCTCAGCTGCCATTACTTGCAAAGCTGTTCCAGAAAGTGAATCTGTGCTGGCTCCATGCAGAGATAGAGCGATCTTGTACTTGTTATGATGAGTTTGGCATCTATGTTGCAAAAGCAAAATTGTTCATATTCAATCTGATTTCCAGGGTGTCAGTTTAGATGATGTACTGATGCTTATGTATCTGAATTGTCTCCAACCCTATATTGTCCCCCTGGGCCAAAACAGGCCATGCGATAATGCTTAAAGTAGAGAGATGTGGAACCTTTGGCCCACCATATGTTGTTGATCTCCAACTCTCATCATCCCTTGCAATTGGAGGGTCTCAGAGCTGGAGTCCAATGATATTTGGAAGGCCACAGGTTCCCCATCATTGGCTTAAAAAGCCTATGGACGGCTAGTTGCCCAAACTGGCCAATTCCTTTACAACTGCTACTTAGGAAGCTCTCAGCTCTTACACAACCAATTATTAGTTTAGGGGATGGGTCCAATTCCTCTCCAAGCCTTGATTCCTTTTCTTCTCCCAAGGCTGGCAACATCTACTTGGTGTGGAATGCAAGATCCCCAAAACAAAATAATTCCCCTGGCATCTGGCCAGGGGAGCCATGTATGCAGTAGCCAGTTGGACATGTGGAAGTCAATCTGGCAAGTGGCGTACGTGTATGTACATAAGGGAAGCTTGCTTGTGTACGCACAACCCACACTTGCGGGATTAGGTTTACCTGGCTTAGAAAAGAATAGACTGAGATAATAAGATAGCCCAGGCAATACACATCTTCAGATAACCAACGCCCTCTGGTGATAATCAGGCTAAGCCATCTATTAATAGTTTATAAGACTAGGTTCTGTTGACCTAGATTGCCTGAGTGACCCGCTGCTGTGGTGAGGAAGTACACAGTCTTTCCCTGTCTTTCTTGCTGTCCTTTGCTACGCAGTTGCAGAAGCTCTTTGCCTTGGGGCTTCCTGAAGGCCCTGAGCTTGTGCACCTACTGTAATGCAGAGTGTGGTTCTTAGAGTTTTATGCATCTACCTTTGGGAGGAAATGTCTGCCAGTAAGCCGGGGAGAAATCTTATACAGTTTTGAGCAACGCGACTATTTGCTGCTGCTCCTTTCTCTCTCTCTCTCTCTTAAATATATCTTTATTGTTTTTAAAATAGATATATTTATCCCTGGAAAGCAAACCAGCCAGCCAACCAACTAACCAACTAACATACATACAATCAAATAAACAAACTATAAATTGACATATGGTTTGAAGCTCAACATCAAAAAAAAGAAGATCATGGCCACTGGTCCCATCACCTCCTGGCAAATAGAAGGGGAAGAAATGGAGGCAGTGAGAGATTTTACTTTCTTGGGCTCCATGATCACTGCAGATGGTGACAGCAGCCACGAAATTAAAAGACACCTGCTTCTTGGGAGAAAAGTAATGAGAAACCTAGACAGCATCTTAAAAAACAGAGACATCACCTTGCCAACAAAGGTCCGTATAGTTAAAACTATGGTTTTCCCAGTAGTGATGTATGGAAGTGAGAGCTGGACCATAAAGAAGGCTGATCGCCAAAGAATTGATGCTTTTGAATTATGGTGCTGGAGGAGACTCTTGAGAGTCCCATGGACTGCAAGAAGGATCAAACCTATCCATTCTTAAGGAAATCAGCCCTGAGTGCTCACTGGAAGGACAGATTCTGAAGCTGAGACTCCAATACTTTGGCCACCTCATGAGAAGAGAAGACTCCCTGGAAAAGACCCTGATGTTGGGAAAGATGGAGGGCACAAGAAGGGGATGACCGAGGACAAGATGGTTGGACAGTGTTCTCGAAGCTACCAACATGAGTTTGACCAAACTGTGGGAGGCAGTGGAAGACAGGAGTGCCTGGTGTACTCTGGTCCATGGGGTCACGAAGAGTCGGACACGACTAAACGACAAAAATAAATTGACAGACAGACAATAGCAATATATGAAACAACACAATTCTTATAACTAACATCATTTGTGCTCCCAATGATGTGAACGATTGTAAGACTTATAAAACAAGAAATTTAAAATGACTTCCATCTGCTGCTCCTTTCTCATATTGTGTGACATCAGAATCAGAATAGCACAGAGAGGTGACGAGTTTTTTGGGGGTTTTTTTTTAAAGAGAGGGGATTTGCAAATGGGAGCATCCCTGTTTGAACAACTGCTTGCATTTACAAGGTGAGCAAAACTCGGGTCACCTTGCAGATGTGAACTCCTGCTGATGCCTTTCCTTCCAAGTGCCCCCAAAGAGAAGTGGGGAGCTGTTAGTACTGAAGTTGATAGCAGGTGCTCCAACTTCCTTGCACACCAACCTTAACCAACAAAAAAGAGCCTTGGAGTCCCAGCATCCCTGGTTGGAAATGAAGCTACTGGAATGGCCTTCTCCCCAGCAGAAATAGATGCTGATAGCATCATTTTTCCTACTGAGGATGTTGGGACTTGTCCCAATCCTCTCCTTGGTGGTAAACAGTGCTTCTCTAGGGAGCTGCGGCTCCTTCCACTTCCTGTCTCTGCAACACCTGTGGGTCCTTCAGCAGGCAGAGGAAGCAGGAGCTACAGGCTAAGCCTCTTTCATTAAAAAAAGGGTCAAAACACATATGTAGATCTTAAATAAGCACTTGCAAATGCAAACAAATCTCTCTATAAGCAAAAAATTGGTTAGTATTGAGCATTTTAATGATAAAAAGGCCTTATCATCCCCTCCGTTTCCATTGTTCAGACATTAGTGTCATTGCTTATGTAACCAAAATATCACACCTCACACAAGAGGGAAGGTATCAGTAGGGTTGGGTTGTAGAAAAGTAATAATAATAATAATAATAATAATAATAATAATAATAATGTTTTATTTATACTGTGCCCATCTGGCTGGGTTGCCCCAGCCATTCTGGGCAGCTTCCAACGCACATAAAATAATAATAAAACATCAAATGTTAATAGTAACAATCTGATCCAATATAAAAGGTCACAATAACTTTAAAATAAACAACTTATATCAAATAAATAAATAAATAAATAAATAAATAAATAAATATTCAATAACCCATTTGAACCCAATAGTAAACAGTAAAATTAAATATTGGGGAAGGGGGACTTAAGGGGGTAGACTCCCTAAATTGACCAGTGAGGACTATTGATGATGACTCATAAAGTGCTGAATGACTGATGGGGATATAAAAAAGCATGTTAGGAATGGGAATGCAATGGAGTATTTTAGCGGAGTAAAGTTTTATTCCAAATCTTAGTTTGTTTGGAAGGCATTCATCACAGTTCCTCATCTGTACATATTGGGAGACTATGATTAACTGCCAAGTTTCCTTAAGCACTACCACATATATAAAGCAGATGTTTCGTAGGTGATGGATCATATCTCACACTCTTTGGAGGGGTTGACTTCAACCTTGTCAAACTCAGGACCTGTGTGTTGTGTTGGCATCCGTCTGTCTTGGGAGACATTGGAAGCATGTATCTTGGGGGGGAAGTCAAACCATTGGAGAGTTACAGCGCCTGCTGTGGCTGTAGAGACTGATATGGGAGAGACACTGCAGGTGGGGCAGATGAAGGTGTCTGGATGCACCATGGCATTTCTTCTCTCTGCAAGCCTCCCAGCGGTCATCCCTCCTCTGGTCACTGCTGTGGATAAACAACCTGACTGCCTGTCTCCAGGCACTGCAATCCTCTGCAGAGGTTTCCCATATGGTGGGTTCTCAACCTTTTTATTAACTTCTTGCCATATATTTGCCTGGTGGTACTGCTGTTATCACAGCTGCCAACTCCCTGGGGCCCTGAGCACCCACAAAATTCCCCACGAAGGGGGTGGGCGCCCACAAATTTTGGTGCCAGGGCCATGCAGGCTGCATGGCACCCATGGCCCTGGGTGCCCACAGTCGCGGGGCCAAGCTGACACTCCTGGCTGTTATTGTGACCCACCTTAGGTCAGGTGGTAATCCAGAAGTGGGTCGTGACCCACCTGTTGAGGACCTCTTTTCTGGACTAAGTGAAGAAGTTAGCCCCTAACGTTTAACATACTATTTAGATTAAGTTACACACAACTGCCCTGTTAACAACTTAGCGTTGTATGCAAAAAGAGGGGGGGGGGAATCATGTTGTCAAACATATATGCACACCCATTCACACACAGAAGAGGTCATATTTTGGGTCTATCTTAAGAATCCAGCTTCAATTAGGAACATAGGAAGCTGCCATATACTGAGTGAAAGTACTGGTCCATCTGCAAATGGCTGTCCAAGGTTTCAGACAAGAATCTTTTCCAGCTCAACCTGAAGATGCTGGACCATTGACAAAGCAGATGTTCTACCACTGCACTTCAGCTCTTTCCAGTTACACTGACCCTTTATTTCATGATAGTAGATGGTTTAGGGAGCTAAAATGCACTCAGGTCTGATAAAATCTCATTTGAGGACCCACACATTGACTTTTCCCAGTACTTTCAAAAAGATCTCTGATCAAAGTTCTCCACCTGCTGGATATGGTTTGAAATTAACACTGGCTCTTTGAGGGACTCAGTACAAGATGGGTTCTCAGCACGAAATGTGAACTAATTTCTAACATTGTTGAGTTTATTATTTATATGAATAAAGAAAATAAACAGAAAACAACTGAATGTAAATGTCTATGCTACATTACCTGTACAGTTACTGCTTATTTTAGTGGGGAAGTTATGTAATAAGATGTGTCTCCTAGCGACAGTCTTCAAAACATAAGTTGCTTTAAGCCAAGATTAATTAAATCAAGTTTGGAAAGCAATCACTAATTATACAATCACTCAGTAGATTAAAAATAAAATAAGGGTGTACTCTAAATTTATTCCTCAGATTGCAAGAGGGAAGAGGAACAGGCCTCAGACTTGGATGATTCCCTTCCATTTTCATCTGGTATCTATTTGAAGATAGGATTCATTTGGACCCTCTGAGATTAGAGCCTTTTAATCAGGGGTAGGGAACTTGCTATCCTCAAGGTTTCTTCAAATGGTCCTTGGCCTATTTCATGTGTGGGGTGGGAGCTGAGAGGGAGAGAAGGCAGGGAGGAGAGGAAAAAGGGGGTGGGCAGGGACAAGACAGAGGGATGGATGCAAGGAGGGAGAAGGCCTCTGTAACTGATCTGTCCCAACCTCTGACAAGGGCAATTTGTTCCAGATGTACTTTTTGCACAAAGGATGGTGACCAAAACACACATTAGGTATGACAAAATATCCCCAACTGCCTCGGCAGCTAGTCTCCAGAGGCCATTTGTGTATGGCCTGGACCAGATTGCTCCAGAGTCTGGTGAACTGGAACAAACTAAAAACATAGACTAACATTACAATCTCCCAGAAGTCCAATGCATGGTGTGTGTGTGTGTGTGTGTGTGTGTGTAAGAGAGAGAAAGAGAGCGCTCTCAAAAACAGAGTAGGGTATGGCCATAGCTGTCAACTTTCAGATTTGAAAACAAGGGATCAGCAGCCTCAACTGTCCCAGGGACAGTCTACGGGATATCTAAAAATCCAGGATAGCAGCGGGAAGCAGCGGGAAACGACGCTGAAATAAGGGAATTTCCCGCAAAAAAAGGGAAGGTTGACAGCTATGGGTAGGGCCTGCCCACTACAGTCGTACCTCGGCTCCAGAACACCTTGGGAGTCAAACGTTCCGGCTCCTGAACAATTGAAAACCAGAAGTGAGTGTTCTGGTTTTTGAATGTTTTTTTGGAAGCCGAACATCTGATGCGACTTCCGCTATTGTTTCCGGCATGCCTGCACAATTGGAAACCAATAGGAAGCTGTGCCTTGGTTTCCGAACTTTTTGGAAGTCGAACGGACTTCCCGAACAGATTCCGTTTGATTTTCAAGGTACAACTGTACTTAATTTGTACAGACCCACTACCAGCGCGCTCCCTCAATGGACAAACGAAATAATTATACACATGCCTTACCTTTTTGTGTTTGTAATAGTAGAGGCAGCCATCGTGCTTTAGCACAAACCATCTCTTCCTCCAGCCCTTCAGGATTCCTGACTGGGTTCGTTTGTGCAGATATCCTCGACATGTCGGGCGAGGGGTGTTGGGACAACGACTGATATCAGAGCCAACCAACAATGTCAAGATATCGGGACCTGAAATATTTGATTATATTGTGGTCTATTACAAGGTAAATTAAAACCAAGTCTATGAAGCAGGGAGGTGGGAAAAACTCTTCTATATTATTATTACTTACTAAATTTGTATACAGCCTTTCATCCAATACAAAATACAAATCGAGAACACAAAATACATAATAAAATGAAAACTAACCAATAACCCCCTGTTTTCACAAGGGTGTTTGGATGTTAATCAGCCTAAGGCCTGGTTGAGGCGAGGGGGCATCCTGACTGATAATATTTTTTTAAAAAACACTCCTTAGTAAATAGAGATAGATGTGGTAAATGACTGCCATTCTCTTCAACGCAAGTGTGTGCATTGCACACCTATAATTAATGAATTTGGTATGTGTGTCAAGGTAAATTTGTCAGTCACTTGTGAAATAATTTTTCATTATTAAACCTTTATTGATCTCTGTCAAATTCATAGCATGGTGGAATTCAGTATGTGGTGGAATTAACTGACATGCACTAAAGGGTACAGTTTGGTTTTAATATATCCCAGGGAAATAATTCAAAATTAATTTAAGTGGCATTTTGTTTCCCCTGTATAAGACACTCTCCTCATCAAGTAACGTATTAGTTGCACCTGGATGTTGGTTCTCTTATACACAGACAGGTCTAACGTGTTCATTGAGCCAGCTATAAATTTTCCTTCTGAAGAAACACCAGAAATAAATAGTAGATTGATGTCTTGAAGGCCACTGTCAGGACCCATCTGTCTTTGAGGCATAGGACCCAAAAGCAATATTGCTCAATGTGCTCTTTCCACCTGACATTTTGGCCTAGACTTAAGTGATACTATGAGCAGATAACAATATTAGTAGCTGGCACAAAGAGAAAATGAGGGTCTTTTATCCAACCAAGGCTTTCCTCTCGGATCACTGTCACCTTATTGCTCCATCAGTCTCCGCATGTCCAAAGTAACTTGCCCTTACTGTCAAAGTCAGCTTTTCCAATGCAGCTGAGTGATAAAATTCATAGGTAGGCTCTCTCTTGAAAGATTCTTTTTCTTTTTTAAAATTGAATCTGTGGCACTTTCAAGCACACTTACATCAGAAATGTCAATCTGTTTTCTCTGGCCTCTCTTTAATTTGCTCCTGCTTTTCCCCTTGCAATTATTGCAAGAGCTCATGAAGGAAAATAATCCCTAGGCCAGAGTTTATTTTGCACCTGCAGTTAGGAAAACAGCCTGACCAAAGCTCCTTCACGTGTGTTTCTTTCAGAGCAGTTATTTTCTCAACAGAAACGTTTTCATCTTGGATAACACAATAGCCCTTTTCGGGCCTTCTGAACTTATGTAAAGCCTACTACATGTGAGTAGGAATAAAAATGTCAAGCTCTGCCTTCATCACCAACCCTGTCACTCTCCAGCTCATGGAGATAAAAGTCTGATTGTAGCTCCCAGTGGCGTAGCGTGGGGGGTGCCAAGGGTGCCGGCCGCACCGGGCGCAACATCGGGGGGGCGCGAATCCAGAGGGAAGGGACAAGTTCCTTCCTCCGCCGGGCTCCCCGCAGCCACCGCCAGCCTTGCGCCCTAGCGCGCGCGCGCCCCCCGCCGCCGCTGCGGCTGCGCTCCACTCACTGCTCGCAGGAGGAGCAGCCGCTGCAGCAGCGCCGACGCCGCCACCGACGCCTGGCCGGCACGGGCAGCCTCCGCACCCCGACGCGCCGCCGGGCCTCGCCGCGCCCTGCGCTCCCCAAAAACCTCCGAGAGTAAGCCGGTGGGCGGGCAAGGCCCGGCTAAGCCTCTCGCCAGCGGGTTAAGGGGCTTTCGGTTTTAAAAGGATTAGCTTGGGAAGGGGCGGGGGGGGGCTGCTCGCCGGCAAGCGCCTGCTCCGCGTTTCCAAAGGCGCTCGCCATCCGAGGGAGACGGAGCGCTTGCAAGGAACGGGCTCCGTGGAGCAGGTTAGGAAGAGATCCCTTCCCTGGCAGGCCGCTGGCTTCGCCAGCTGTTTCCCATTCACGATCAGGAGGAACTTCAGGCTGCTTTCAGCTTTGGTAGAGGGAATCTAAGCAAGGGGATGGAGCCGGTGCCCTGAGGAAAGGCGGCAGCATTGGGTTTGTTTTTAGTTTAGAGAAAAGGCAAGCAAGAGGCGACAGGAGAGAAGCCTACACAACTAAGGCATGGCAAGGAGAGAGTGGACAGAGAGGAAAGTTTTTATCCCTCTCTCTGTACAATATAACTCGTGGGCATCCAGTGAAGCTGAACGTTGGAACAGTGGCGTAGCGTGGGGGGTGCCAAGGGTGCCGGCCACACCGGGTGCAACATGGGGGGGGGCGCGCTCGCACTCGGGTGCTAAAATCCACGGGTTAGGGGGCGCAAATTACTTGCCTTGCCCCGGGTGCTGACAACCCACGCTACGCCACTGGTAGCTCCTGAAGAGTGCTGGCTCTTTGGTAGTGAGTTTGGTGAACAGAAGGATGTTAGGTTCCTAGAAAGTGGTTTTTAAAAATCTATATAGTCAAATGTGACTAGACAAAATTGGGCAAGGCAAGGACTGAATAGTTTCTGAACCAAGGAACTGATTAATAGTTGCACAAATTACTCCCATACACCTTCAATTAGTGACAGGCAGACCTGTCAATTTTGTGCTTCTCATTTTTCCAGTCTTCAGTTCTCTCCCTATTTCCACATCAGTTTTTGATATTTTTTTTAGGCCTCGTGAAAATTTATCAGCATTTTAGTGCAAATTTCTCCTAATATGCATATGTTTGTATGCGATTTTGCCTAATATATGCATTTCTGCAAAACAATTTCCCCTATTCTAGTGCATAAGTTATTTTCACTGTTTCCATGAACCCTGTGCCTTAGTAATATATGCCTGTTTGAACACATTCCTTGGCTGAAAAACTGTGCTGCAAAATTTCGAGGAGTGTGGATTTCAAGAGATGGCTATGTTTTGGTTCATGTATTGTTTTGGAAAGTGTGATTTTGGAAGTTTTTCTTTTAAATGCAAACTGAATTTAATTTCTCCCCTGTCCATACTTGCAACAGACTTTTGAGCAGGAGCAAGTGTGTGTGTAAAAATCCTTGGACATTCATAGGAGAACACAAAAATTATTTGAGATTCAAGAGTTGGGGGCAGGATTGCTACATTATGTACAATCTATTTAAAAAATGTTGCCCAAGGGCTGGTATCTATTTTATTTCCCTTTTAACGTTTGAAATGAAGCTATAGTTGAGCGGCAGAATGCCCAATAATGTTGCTGCCACGCACTCTTTCTCCCCTGGAAATGTTGCCACATTATGATATTGTGTCATTAACAGGTAAAAGGTAAAGGGACCCCTGACCATTAGGTCCAGTCGTGGCCGACTCTGGGGTTGCAGTGCTCATCTCGCTTTACTGGCTGAGGGAGTCGGCACACAGCTTCCAGTTCATGTGGCCAGCATGACTAAGCTGCTTCTGGTGAACCAGAGCAGCGCACGGAAACACCGTTTACCTTCCCGCCGGAGTGGTACCTATTTATCTACTTGCACTTTGACGTGCTTTCGAACTGCTAGGTTGGCAGGAGCAGGGACCGAACAATGGGAGCTCACCCCATCGTGGGAATTCGAACCGCCGACCTTCTGATCGGCAAGTCCTAGGCTCTGTGGTTTAACCCACAGCGCCACCTGCGTCCTGTCATTAACACAACACTGTAACAAAAAAAAAAAAGTGGCTGCCTCCTATTTATTTTCACTATCGAAGTTTATGGTTTTTGCTTTGTAAAAACTGTCAAATCTTGGTTCAAAAAACCTGACCAAAAAAAACCTCAGCAAAGCAGTTAACTGCATTGGCATCATTACCTTTTCTTGCCAAATTTGCAGCCTCTGAGTGTGGCATGCTGCTAACGTCCGTTCCATTGACAGCCATCACAATATCTCCAATCTGGAGGCCTGCTTCTTCTGCTGAGCTGTCTGCAACAGAAGGGGAAAAGGACCCTTATTTGGGACATTTTGATAATATGCCAAGAGGAGTTCACCTTTCACGCATAAAGGGGTCAGGGGATCAGTTTTCCTTCCAGCCATTTTTTTTTTTTTTTTTGTGGGGGGCAACTTGACAAACATAGAAAAGTTTAGCTTTCACATGCTGGCTGGGGCTGATAGAAGTCGTAGTCCAAAACATCAGGAAGGCACAATGTTGAGGAAATCTGGAATATGCTCAAGTTATTCTTGGTTATCGTAGGCATGGTTAGTACGGCACGGGGCATGGAGGGAGCCTGTGGTGGCTCCCCTCACAAAGAGCTCTCAGGATGCACCCGGGAACGGAACTGTGGCCAGGCCCGAGGAAGCTGCAGCTTTCTCATGCTCTGTGGCCTTCCTCTACAGTTGCCACAGCCATGCGCAAGCCAGGCTCCGATGGCAGAGCCTGTTGTAGGGGTGCCTGGTCATGCCTCCTCAAAAAAACATGCGCGGGGCCACAGCCTCCCCCAACATGGAGGGAGAGTGTTGTTCTACCTGACAAACTGAAAATATTGGACTGATTGCCATAGCACTATGCTGAATTCCTCCCTTAAAAGTGAAAACAAAGAGATCATACTATGTCACAAACCGAAATAGATCCCATGTTGGTATAGAGACCAGAAGTACAGGCAAGAATTCCCACCCACCCACTGTTCCATTCAAAGAAAAGGCATTTTAAGATCAAAACACAGCAGAGCAGAGTCTGCGTCAAAGGCCTGAATTTTTCTTGCTCTTGAGCTGTGCCTTCCTCATTATTGCAAAGAAGGACGGAAGCCATAAATTCACTTAGAAGGAAAAACAATTGCTGGTAGGATAGAAAAGCACGCTTGATCCGAAAGTGCTAAGGTATCCTCCTTTGGGTTATTGTTCGGCAGCTGAAAACTGCATGGACTACTTTTTTAGGAAGACTTATATAAAGTCAGGCTAGGAATAGACAAGAACTTACATAAGCAGAAAATATGTTCAACGTAGGTGCATTTGAATCCTACGAGGATGTGTACCAGAACCATCATTTTACCTTCCGTTTTCAGTATATAATTAAACTGTCATAATGTACCAGGTAAGCATGTTTCCCACCCCCCAGAAAAAAACACACAAATGTCCTCTTTGATTAACTTAAGTAAAATTTTAACATTACTAGTACCTTGTGATTTAATAAGTGTGTCTTACAACATAAACCCCAGAGTCCTGTCTTAGAGCAATGGGGAAGGAAATCAGAAGGATAACAGGGAATGAGAGATACAAGACCACTGTGAATTTCTGCTCTTTCCATAAAAAAGCAAAATGATAAATTATACATTATGACCATTCTGCTATTCAACAGACTGATAACTCTAGAGATGTGATGTGGGATTTCTGAAGCTATTCCAGTATGCTCAACAATTTAAGGACTTCAGATGCAATTTTTTGTGATCTCTATTTGCTTCATTTTGGAGAGAAGAAGCCATTTTGTAAGAATTTGTTCCAGAATTATTGGCTCTTGCCATTTGGAAATGAAAGCAAATAGCCAAAATGGTTTTCATGGTAACTACTTTAGGCTTCTCTGTGTTCTACTCTTGAATCGTGTATGGCTTCTGAAAATCCACCTCAGTCACTGACATTCCCAAGAGCCAAACATAATGTTTCAGAAAACATTTGGCTTAAGGAAGAAATGGAAGTCTGGTCCCAGTATAGCAGGAAAATTATGATAAATGTCATAATCAGGCAGGGGTGCCAACTTGAATAAAATATTGGGAGAGCCCAGGTAAGGCCTGCCCCACATAACTGATCACATGACGCAGTGCGTGCACACCATTTGAATGTCAATGCCCATCAACTGTGAGAGGGGCGGGCACCTCAAATATTTTACTGGGGGAGCTGAAGACTGGAGTTGGCTCCTATGTAACCAGGGGTTGGCCCTAACATAGCATCTTCTCCATCTTGGCTGCACGGTCCCTCAAAATTATAACAGCATTCAGATGTAATGCTAAAGTATGCTCCTCAAACACTAGCTTCTTCCCTCAGGTGGGGGTGGCAACTGAATACTTCCATTCCTGATCTAGTAGCAAACCAACTTGCCACTTCATCTGAATCTGGTAAGTGACAGTTTCTTCAAACCATAGTTTCTCTGTATGCTAGGATTGCAAACAGCGGCTTACAGATTTCACCGGTGAGCAAAACTATGGTACAGACAAGCCATAGTACACTAGGCTTGCATGAAATGGCAAAGTCAGTCACATGAGGGGAAGGAGAGGAACATATCTGTGAAGTAGTAGGCTCATGCTTATAATCCTAAATAATTCCTATAGGCAGTGCTTTTTTTCTAAAAAAAACCTTTAGGGGTTCTCTCATTTTCCTACTCATATTGAAATACTGCCCCTCAATGAGGCCAAACTTAGATTCACAAAATGTTTAGGGATATGCATACCCCTGCGTCCTCCCAGAAGAAAAGCACTGCCTATATAGGAATCCTATTTAGCTATTACAGGAGCAAGTCAGATGCAGGGAGCTGATCTTGTTAAAAATTCAGAAAGAGAAGAAAAAGCCTGTATGATTTTTTAACTGCCAAATAGTTTCTTGCTTTATACGGATCACTGACCTTTTTTGTCATGATCATCACCTCTCCTTAGCAGAGATATATGGTTGGGAGGGGAAATTGCCCCAGGCTATGCCTGACCCTTTTAGTTTCATTAAATGAAAAGTCAGTCAGGGAAGATCATTTATCAATAAGTAAATGGCACATAAATGGGCATCTGTTCCTCCTCTTATCATTTTCAGTATAACAGCCAACGTCATTCGCAAAAGCAACCCCTAATCCATTTTCAGGAGGACTATAAAATTAAGTACAGGTATAATGCAGAATGATACTTTTATGTCGCTATCTATATTGCAGAGAAAATCAACTTCATAGCAACAATAATAAAAAGAACACAGGAGACTTGTTGAGCTGCCAGCTAGCGGTTTGCCCCGAGGCTCTTTGTCATCATAAATTCAGTGGTGCTCTGAGCTTCTTTTTAAGCACTCTGCCATGCAAGTCACTTAGGATCTACTCATAAGGAAAATGAGCTTTGTGGGTATCACTTACTGGTGTCCACTTCAGTTACAAGGATGGGCTTTGAGAATTGGATCCGGAATCCCCAGGGGTAATCACCTGTTCCTTTAGCAATTCTTACAGTTCGTTCACGAACTAAAACAAGACAAAGAGAGAGAAATAAAACACCTGACGTCGTGTTTTTCTAATATAGCTGGAAAAATCCCCCTCCCTCCCTCAGAGGCAGATGCATTTTTTAAAATTTTGAATTGCAAAGAGTACTGGCTACAGGTGAAACTCTCTGTTTAAACTGGTAATTTGTAAAAAAGGGCGGGGGAAGGTATACACAATGTACATTCGTAGATCTGAGGAACGGAACCAGGCACATACAAATAAAACCATAGGTGTTACCTGCTACGGGTCTGGGCCTTTTGCTAAGACACCTGGGGCTGTTATCCGGACTGGCATCATCCCCTCTGAACACCCAAGACATTGAGTGGAAGATCTCAGTGTAGAAACCTCTCTCTTCACTTTCACCACGCAGACCTAGATCCACTGAACGGCCATCCTCCGAGTTTACTGGAAAGTGACAATAAGAGAATGGATTTGTTTCCCTATCCCAGAATCTTTTTTATTATTATTCTTTTAAGGCAAAGATATAGGGAGGAATTCAGTGTAATGATCTGGCCTGAGTGAGGCACATTTCAAAGGGCCCACATGTAAATGGTCTGTAGAGGACCATGAAACTCACTGGGTGATCCTAAACACTATTTGCTGAAACTGCCTTATAAAATAGGAGGGGAGAGGAGATAACAGTCTTGGAGCTCCCTGGAAGAAGGGCACAATATAGATGGAATAAAAGTGGTGAACATGTGTTACATTTTTAAAGGTTTGATCCAAGGAGGCTGTTAACTGTTTCAAGCTTTCTAGATTTGGTTTCCAAATATATAAAGTTAGAAAAGGTCAGGCTTTGCGGTCATTGTAATGGATTACACTTACGGACGGTAAAATAATCTGATTTTCAACACACACACAAACACACACGCTAAAATGGTTTGGAGGTAGTGCATATTCACAAGTCCAGAGGATGTAAAGTGCATGCATGAGTCACATTCCCATCATGTACAAATGATGCAAGATAAATTACTTGCCCAATGACATTCAATTACTAAGTCAATGGCTGAACAAAGATTTGGACCAAAGTTTCCTGAGCTCAAGTCCAGCGCTGGTGGCATTTATGCTCATGACGCTAAAAACACTTCTTTTCTGTGTGTACATGTATGGCGATGTAGTGGCTGTTCCAGGTTTGGGGGCAGTCCTTGGGCAAGATGGTTTCTTCACCCCCTTTTCCCATGAGTGTCTACTCCTTGGCTACTGTCCTCTCTTTGTGCTCTCTTTGCCCTGCCTCTCTCTGGGCCCAAGTCTACACGACTGCCCAGAGTGGGAGTGCAAGGCAATTGGAAGCTGCTGCATCATATCCATGGTGCTTTCATGGCTCAGAGAGGAAAGATGAATAGGCAACAATAGCAACAAAGAGCCTGCAGGATCCAGGCCTTGGTGGTGGGCCCCACAGGAATGTGTGGGTGCCTGATGGTGCCAAACCATTTAATACTACTAACCAGGAACAGAAAGCAGGAGAGAGACACTTTCATTCTGATGCAAGCCTATGCAACTTGGGACTCCCCCCCCCCTAATTCCAGACACACATTGCCAGACATGTGCCCCAAAACTCTACTGCTCCTGTTTTTACAGCTAAACACGGAGGACCATCAAACCTTGGTGGGCTGCCATGCATAGCTGATATGATGCCTTCAACTTGGGAGGTCACAAGTTGCACATCTAGCCAATTTAGTTTTTACATTCATGCTAGAAAATGTGGGGAGGGGAGAAGTATTTGGTGTCACACAATCTATTTTTCCTTTTCGTTACCCTAGGAATCTAGGACACACTAATTTCTATGTCTGCATAAAATCAGAAAAGTGGCTCAGACACACTTTTCCCCATTCCAGTGAAGCTCCATTGATTTAATGCCCCGCTCCCCAGTTCAAGTTGTCTGACCTCCTCAAACAAGCACTCTGATGCATTCTTCTTGCTTAGGAAAACAGATGAGGCTTCTGGAGATTCAGTATTATGAGCCAGTATTCAGAGATGCTTGTTAATGTCAAGAATAGAAACTGGCAAGCAGCGTGTGTGTGTGGGAAGGACAAAGTGAATCTATAATAAGTAATATCACTCAAGCAACGCTGGAGAGGTTTGAGCATTCATGTTAATCTTGACTCTTCAGTTCAGGTACAAATCAATCTATCAGAATCTCAAACTTTACTCCTTTCACATTTAGCCACCTTCTATTTAGCCACTGCTAAGTTTAGAACCAAAAGCGCCTCTTTTTGTGTGTGTGTCACAAAAGCATCTTAAAAATATTCTCTTCTTCCGCTTCTGAACACAGGACTATCTTTATCATTGACCAACACATTTCGACAAGGTCTGAGGACCTCCCTTATTCAGCTCAGTATTACAGAGGCAGAGTTACAGAAAGCAAACATTTCTCTGTGGCTCAGTTTTTACATGCCAGGTTTTTCTTCCCATTAGCTCCCTCCTGACAGGTAACATAACCTTAGCGTACTTTGATCATGGAACAGAAAATCACAAATATAGACTTCCACACAAAAGCCCACATGAACTTACCTTTGTGTTCTTGTTTTGACCACTGAAGGTCCATGTGCCACAAATCTACTATCTTTGTCAAAATCCACAGGCTTTAAAGCTTAGTGATTATTGTTTAGCGTTGCACTGTGTAAAGACGGAGAGGGAGTTTCCCAGGAGCAGATTTGATCATATGGATGAGTGATTCACAGTTAATTCAGTCACTCAGACAGCGCTCATCAACATGGTGTTACATAAGGCATCACAACATTCATGATGTAGCACTTCCAAGTAGCAAGTCATTAGGCATGTCACATTTCTAGGTACAGGGCAGTGTTTGATTTTCTAAATACACGATTCGAAGAATCATGCAGTGTGTCAAGCCCAGGGCTTGTTCGTGGTATCTGCTACTGAGTGCTTTTCAATCCACACTGTACAGTAACCTTAGAATTTCAAGTCACTCCATTATACATGATACCAACTAAACCTATCTTACAAAACGATAAAACATGGACATGATTTAGACTCATATGGGTCTGTTTGGAGCATAATGCGGCTTATGACCTACAGTACGAAGTTCTGAGTCATCATGCAGATTAAAGTTGTGCCAAACCTCATTCTGTCTGTATTTATGGACCCAACATCATTTCACTGAGTGAAATCCAACTACCTCAAACTCAGAGTATATTGATTGATTTCAGTGGGTCTACTCTAAATACATCCTGTTATACTACTACTACTACTACTACTACTACTACTAATATATTATTTATACCCCGCCTATCTGGGCTTCCAACAAAATATTAAAATACAGTAATGCATCAAACATTAAAAGCTTCCCTAAACAGGGCTGCCTTCATATGTCTTCTACAAGACTGATAGTTGTTCTCTTTGACATCTGGTGGGAGGGCGTTTCACAGGGTGGGTGCCACTACCGAGAAGGCCCTCTGCCTGGTTCCCTGTAACTTGGATTCTTGCAGTGAGGGAACCACCAGAAGGCCCTCGGCGCTGGACCTCAGTAGTTTGTTCAGTTGGAGAGATTCAGTTCAATTCAATAGATAGGACGCTATTCTCAGAGTCTCACGGGAAAACATTATCCTTTATAACAAAATGCAGCAGAAAGTGTCCGGGTTTGTATGCAGCCACAAGGCCAACCCATCAAACTCTTTCCTCCTTCTTAAACAGGCTACCTTGTTTAGACCTTGATGTATACCAAGAAGGATATTGGGGCAACTCTATGAAGAGCCTACAGAGCGATAGTTCCAGATGAGTTCAAGTGAGTCAATCATGTGGAAAGTAGTTAGTCAGCCTTGGCACATGTAATGCAAGTGGGCCCACAGGACTGCCTTTGGCAGACAGTAAGAGTGGCACTCCTGCCTAACTCAGTTACGGTACTGCTGCCTGGTTCTTAGTTGAGACGAGTAGAAGGAAAGCCCAGCAAAGAACTAGAGCAGCTTCTCTCAGTCTGGAGACCTCCAGATGTTTTGGACTACAACTCCCATCAGCCCCAGCCAGTACGGCCAGTAGTCAGGTTGATGGAAGTTGTAGTCCAAAACATCTGGAGGACACCACGAGAGGGTAGCCTGGTCCAGAGTCTTGTATAGAAACACTCCGTTGAACTAATTGATAGGACTTGTATTACAAAAAGGACAGGCACTGCTGCTTTGAGGAAAGGCAACTGCTGTGCTCTTGCATAGTTCCTGGCCATTTTTTCAGTGGGGATGGCCAGGGGATGTGTTCCAATAGATTGTGCATCATGTGCACCAAAGATGTGGATTTCAGCTGTGCTCCAGAACAGCTTTGGGAGACATATGAAGGCTTTTGCAAACCTGACATGGATTAACACTTTAAACCACACATACACAAAATCTTACCGCAATTTCTTGAGCTGTGTCAACAGGAGTGTTCACACATTGCATTCAGCATGTGTGCAATCTGTACACACAAGTCTGATCTGTACCCTTGTACAGTTATTCACATGTAGTTTTCAACGAGTGCATGGTCTGTGTGCGTAAAAATTGAGCTATCAAGTGTATACTCTTTCACACAAACACCTATAGATGTGTAGAGATAGATTGTACATGTGTGCAGCGTAACATGTGAACAAGCCACTTCTGCTAAAATCAGCCATTTGACAGAAACAACTTGATCCGGTTCCTTACTATATTCCACACAGCCCTCCCCCCCCCCCACTTCTTCTGGGTTCAACTTCTATTTGGCTGGAGGATTGCTGACTCTCTGCTTCCAGAGGAGTGTTTAAAGAAAGTGGTTGGGGTGAAACCAATATTAAGTCAAATAACTGCCAGATAAATGTGATTTTTGGCAGGGTGAAGCAATTGCTTTTTCCTTGTTTCATGGCTGACAGTTAATTACATTCTTTACTTGTGATGTACTCATTAGAGGAATCTTCTGCAAAGGCATAGACATTCAGAGTAAATTAATTTTTGATTTGTAAATATTGGGATAGGTTGAATATGAGCAATGGTACAGTTGATGAATTTGGCTATTTTTTGTTTTTATTTAATCTTCTCTCCCCCCCCCCCCCCCGCTTCTTCTTTGGCAAATTCTGAAAATAACTGGAAAACCTCACCAATTTGCGGGGGAGGGAGGATTCCAAATGCACAAAAACATCCCATTTTCAGTGAAAAGGATACAAATAAATAACCTATATGCAACTCCTTTAGTGGTAGATGTAACAGCAATAATTAATTATGTATTTCAGGCATATAGTTTCCCTAGTTTATTTTGATATGTATGTTCATCTAGTTTTACTGACCAATCGGAAGACAACATCTGCATGTGTGTATTGAAGCGTTTGCTGTTCCCTAGACATTATGATTCCCACTTGGGGAGCCCATCAGCCTGCACTACAAATTCATTAGGCTTGAACGCTATCCTCTTGAGACTCCAGACTAGTATATTTGGCATACTTTTAAACAAGTGAAAGGAAAGCAGAAATAATAATGAGCTAGAGGAATAACTTTTAGCCAAGAGATTATGAAGGTTAATCCAATCAGTGGAGGTCATGGAGAAAACCCCTTGAGAAATGTATCTATCTGAATAGAGGGGAGATTTTATTTCTGCATCTGTGACACGATTCTGGAGGGTTTCCTCCCCCCACACACTTACACTGAATATTGTCTAGCTTTGTGGAAAGCCAGTAGTTGCTAGGAATCAGTGTGTATAACAGCTAGTTAAACTGTTGTACGAGGGACTGGGAGGCCTGGGTTCAAATCTCCACTCAGCCATGGAGCTCACTGAATGACCTTGGGACAGTCACTGTCTCTCGGTGTAATGTATCCTCTCGGAGGGTAAAATATGGGAAAATGAGGGGGAGCTAGGTAAGTCATTTTGAGCTCTTTGGAGTAAAGGTAGGATATAAACACAGATAAATAGATAAACCTAACCACACACACACACAAACCCAGACTCTGACCCCCATAAAAAGGACCCCTGACCACTAGGTCCAGTTGTGACTGATTCTGGGGTTGCGGCGCTCATCTCGCTTTATTGGCCGAGGGAGCCGGCGTACAGCTTCCGGGTCATGTGGCCAGCATGACTAAGCCGCTTCTGGTGAACCAGAGCAGCACATGGAAACGTCGTTTACCTTCCCACTGGAGCGGTACCTATTTATCTACTTGCACTTTGACGTGCTTTCGAACTGCTAGGTTGGCAGGAGCTGGGACCAAGCCACGGGAGCTCACCCTGTCATGGGGATTAGAACCATCGACCTTCTGATCGGCAAGACCTAGGCTCTGTGGTTGAACCCACAGCGCCACCCGCGTCACCTGACCCCCATATCTTTGGATAAATCGATGGAGAGGCATGCTAAAAGAGAACAGGGCTCAGATGTTCTCTCTGTGTATTTAACCATGGTTTATAAAGCTTAGAACACATGTCATGCCCATTTGTTCCTTTCATCTCTTCTGCACATGAGGCTATGGTTTCCGTACCGTGTTTTGTTCAAACCATGGTTTCCCATCCCATCTAAGCTGTTTAGAACAAGAAAATGCCATACCATGCAATGAGCGCTCCTCCCTTCAGACTGGAAGAATTTATTCATAGCTCTCTGTATAAATGTGGAACACTCACTTGATCCTTCTGTGATACTGCTGATTATGGAACTCCCACCAGCCGAACCACATCTCTTGCTGTTTTGGAATTGTTTCCTTCGTCTGGCCCAACGATCTACTGCTTCTTCATGGGAACTGCTGGCGTCATTTGATGCTTGCTCATTAGACAGTATTTTGCCCGTGTCTTCCAACGCAGCAGCTACATAATTGCATAATTTTCAGGAGGGGAAAAAAGCAAAGTGTATTTACTATTAAATACATGTTACAAGCCATGCTCCCTTTTCTCCATCAGGATAAAACTGCAAGCCTACTCTTATTTATTTGCAAGTAAATTATGTTGAAATGAGAGATTTACTTCCGTATACTTTCACAGTATTCAGAAGTATTCAGAACAAGGGTCAGCAACCTTTTTCAGCCATGGGCCAGTCCCTCAGACCATGTGATGGGCCGGACTATATTTTGAAAAAAATAATGAACGAATTCCTATGCCCCACAAATAACCCAGAGATGCACTTTAAATAAAAGCACACATTCTACTCATGTAAAAACATGCTGATTCCTGGACTGTCCGCGGGTCGGACTGAGAAGGTGATTGGGCTGCATCTGGCCCCCGGGCCTTAGTTTGCCTACCCATGATTCAGAAGAACCTCCAGCGCAGTACATGGGAGGAGGGGAAGGGAAATAGTTCGGTCAGACAAGCTGGAATGCGTTCGCAGGTGAAACAATTGGAAGAGTGTGGCATTGAAGTCCATCCACAGTGTTGAGTAGATTAATTGGTAAAATTTCTCAGTTCAAAACCTTCAAGAGATTCCAATTGATTTCAGGGAAGATTATTTTAAAAACTGAATATTCAAAATACAAACACTTGTAAAAGATCAGCAGATAAAAATCCCCATGCCTACTGTGACACATGCATTCAATCCTAATGAAGTGTATTTTTAAAAATACAGGATCTCAAAGCAGCTGTCTTATTACAAACGAATTTCAGAAATAGACTTGAAAGAGAAGTTGCTGAATTGCAACTTATTACTAAACTGAAAACTATGGAGAGACCTGGTCTGAATAGAGATACAGTGGTACCTCTGGTTGTGGACGGGATCCATTCCGGAGCTCCGGCTGGATCCCAAGGTTTTCGCAACTGGAGGTGCCTGTTCTGTGCACGCGCATGTGGCAAAACCCGGAAAAATACTTCCAGGTTTGCTGCATGCGTATCCCGAAGGATACGTAACCAGAGATGCTCGTAAGCAGAGGTACCAAGGTATTGGATTGTTGTCTAATTACATATGCTATTTTTGGTCATCTGCATACTATCCCTTGCTTTTTCATGTAGGAATAATTGCAGTCGTTAACAGGCGTCAACAGGTTTACTATACCCATTGACTCAATCACCCATCTCCTACTACCCTTTTGAGAAAAACCCCACCCCACCCTCCCACTATATATAAGGGTCTGGTGACTTCTGTTTCAGTGTATCTGAAGAAGTGTGCATGCATATGAAAGATTATAACCAGAACAAACTTAGCTGGTCTCTAAGGTGCTACTGGACAATTTTTAAATTTATTTTAAAAAAGTTATTTTCTCTAGTGTGCAAATTTAACACTATATTTAACCAATTAAACACAACTAAAACACATATATTTATCAACTAAGATTTCTTTCATTGGGTGATAGCCTCAGAAATAGTTACTAGCCTTTGATTATGTAGGCTGCAATCCTATATACACAAATCACTTATCTGGGAGTAAGCAGAACTGAACTCAGTGGGGATTTCTTCTGATATATGGTTAGGACTGCACTGTGTGTGCCTGTAAAATATGTAAGCATGTAAGCGGGCAAGTGTGTAAATCAATGTTTAACACAGATAGAGCCACCTGAATGCATATTACCCAATCTATATTCAAATATAAGTGTAAAATTTTGCATTCAACTAAGTTTTACACAGGGTAGAACCATTAAAATTAATAAACATAAGTTAGCAGTGTCCATAATTTTTAATGGGTGTATACTGAATAGGACTAGCATTGGATGCATCCCTTTATTTTGATTTTGCTTAAAGCAGGCTTCCTCAACCTCCAGATGTTTTGAGACGAAAATTCCCACCATCCCTGACCACTGGTCCTGCTAGCTAGGGATCATGGGAGTTGTAGGCCAAAAACATCTGGAGGGCTGAGGTTGAGGAAGCCTGGCTTAGAGTACTGAAACAATACATTGATTTAATATTGTTCATTCACACAGCTCAGTCTATAAGATGCCTGGTCTGGTGGGAGCCTCACTCCAGTAAACAAGTGTTTTTGCAGGCATCCGTGCTTTGGACTAAAGTCCAAAGTTATAAAAGCAAATGGCTTTGCAACAGAGTTTTACATTGTGATCATAGCTGTCAACTTTTCCCTTTTCTTGTGAGGAATCCTATTCGGAATAAGGGACTTTCACTTTAAAAAAGGGAAAAGTTGACAGCTGTGGTTGGGATCCAGAGTGCAAATGGAGATTTTGATCTCTTTAAAGAAAGTGGGAGGACTTTATGTTTGCAAAACCCAAGGAAAGTAGCCATTGCTTCTTCTTTCTCAAGAAACAATGGGCGCTTCTATGAACAAATGTTCAAGATAGGTTTTTCTCCTCTTTGGTTTCATTGAGTGATTTCCATTTTTTTTAAAAAAATACCGCCTCTAGCTTCCTCCTTTGAAATGATGCTTGGTATCTCTTTTTTTGTTGCAGGGGCAGGTTGCAACGACAGAAGTAAAAGGTAAAGGGTAAAGGGACCCCTGACCGTTAGGTCCAGTCGTGACCGACTCTGGCGTTGCGGCACTCATCTTGCTTTACTGGCTGAGGGAGCTGGCATACAGCTTCTGGGTCATGTGGCCAGCATGACTAAGCTGCTTCTGATAAACCAGAGCAGCGCACGCAAATGCCGTTTACCTTCCCGCCAGAGCGATACCTATTTATCTACTTGCACTTTGACGTGCTTTCGAACTGCTAGGTTGGCAGGAGCAGGGACCAAACAACGGGAGCTCACCCCGTCATGGGGATTCGAACCGCCGACCTTCTGATCGGCAAGCCCTAGGCTCTGTGGTTTAGACCACAGAGCCACCAATTTGCTGCAGTGTCCACCGGGAGGTGTAATCATATTGCAGGGAACTCGCTTTCATAACATTGGTTTAAACCCAGCCTTTCCCAGCCTGGTGGGATGTTTTTGCTACAATTTCCATCTGTTCCAGGCAGCACACTGGTGGGAGTACTAGTTAAAAACACATAGAATCATAGAATTGTCTTGGAAGGAACCCTGAGGATCATCCAGTCCAACCCCCTGCAATGCAGGAATATGGAGATCGAACCTGCAACCTGGGCATTATCAGCACCATGCTCTAACCAATTGACCTAGTAATACACAGAAAATCAACTACGCAGGTTTTAAAGCACAAGAAAAAGAAATATTAAAGTGACAACAGTTTGCGGCGAGGAGAGGAAAACCAAGTTGCCCTTTAATAATTTAGAAATTATTCACTTTGCTGCTTCTTTAACAGGGGTGGGAGCGGAGCTTTGAGATACAGTTTTCTTCCCAGTATACACTTTCCAGAAACTAAAAACTTCCTTTCCTCCGCACAGGGAATATTTGGTTGCCTCTTTGTTTATATCCATCTCTTTTAAGCTGCCTTTGCAGCATCCTGTCCAAGAGCAGGGTTTGTAAAGCCAGTCATGTGCCCTTTAGATTATTGCTTCTTCTTCTTTATTTATGCCTTAAAATGTTCTTATAAATTAAGGCAGCAACGATATATGCATCAGGAATCACAGCATGATAAGGGGAACAACTAAGTATAAAGAATGATGAAATATCTAAAATTTGACATAGGTTATGAAACTATTCTCTCCCCCCCCTTTTTTTTTACCTTGCCATCTTTCAAGTTTCAAAATAAGCTTGACACACATCTGGAGGATAGTAAGCTGACTTCCACCAGATATAAATAACTATTTGGCCTGCTATGACGCATGGATTTAAGGCCATCTGAAGGAAGCGCTACTTGTTTGTCTGAACTGGCCTTGAGGAAATTGCAGTGTTTGGAATAAGTGCCAGGGGCCTTCCAGACTGTTGCTATTTTTGCAGGTAGGATTCAACGGCACACTGGCCAATACACAATCCAAATAGATTTTATGTTTTTGTGCAACAAAGCCATTTAAAAACGAAAACCTAACTTTTCATGGTCAATGATGGGGGAATGCAATGGAAAGTATTGGATAACAATTGCTTGATGTAACATCAAATGGTTTCAGCTGTATGTTGCAGTGAATTCTGGGAAGTCTTTCAGGTGCACCCTCATTTTCTACAGATGCTGTCTAGGCCTAGACTCAGCCAGTGACCCCATGCAGTTCCATGTTTTAAGGAAAGATGGGCAACTCTGTTTTAGGTAAGTTGCCTGACATTATTGGCTTGCTAACTTGGGAACCCCATTGGACACAATTTGAAAACAACTGGATTAGAAAGAAATACCTTACTGAAGGATCATGTTTCATTTTACAACCTTACTAGCATTCCCAAGTCCAGCTCTACTTTGCTAATATGCGACATTTTGAGTTTAAAGCATACTAGTATTAATTCTACTTAGAACAACTGAGGCTTACTTTTAGAAGGCACTGGGTCAAGGAAGGTATCTGCACAAACAGTAAGATGAGGCAGCAAAAATATGTGTCCTTCAAGCAGGAGTAAAACTTGCAAGTTGTGTCTAGACTGCTCCTCCATTGGAGCTAAGAAGGGGATCCCTTTATGATTAAAAAAGCTGACTAGTTCTCAGAAGGACATTTCATTGCAACCCTTTGCCTTGATGCATAAAGTAAGAACAAAGTATTGTTTCCAAGGAATCTGGAAGTACTTACCTGTCTGGTTGTTTGGGGGCAAAGTGTCTGGGCTCTGGCCCAAATCCGTCTTTATTTCACTTTGTACCTCTGGTTTTTCACAACTAGGTTTGAGTAACTCCTGCACTTGATCTGTTGCTAAATGTTTTCCAGAAAGATCAGACGAACATATATCTTGTTTGCTGGAAAGCATCTCGGGTGCTTCAGTATCAGCCAAAACCTGCTCATCTTCTAAAGAGCAAGATACAGCATCAGCCTGGGCAGAAGCATCTTGGCAATCTTCATGCATGTCTTCAGGCATCTCCTCAACTTCTGCAAAGCTCTGGGATTCATTATCAAAATCTGGTTCCTCAGCATCCAACAGAGGTGACATAAATGCTTCCCTTATGCTGCAGGGCAATAAGGGCTCCTTTTTTATTGCCAAGTCAAAAGATTCTGCCACAGACTTTCTGTCACCTTGAATGATAAGTCTGCGTTCTAATTCTCCAGTTATTACAGTCATCACTGATCTTCTCCGTTTCATCGTTATATCAGACTCTGCAATACTCAGCTGATGATTTCCATTGGGCTGTTCTGCAGAGAATTGGCCTTGGATGCTTCCTGTATCAGCAATGTTATTGTCATCTTTATAGTCACTAGACTGGTTTCCAGAATGCAAGGAAACTTGATTTAATAATTCTTCATTCTGTACTTCTATGTATGCTTGGACTTTGTAATGATCACTGCTTAGAACCTCATAATCATTTCCACCATTTGCGAGTTCAGTGTATTCCTCAGATACATCTAGTGTTCTCAGAGGCTCAATGGGTCCACATTCTTCCTTATGTTCTTCATTGGAATTGGAATTGGCAATGGAATGAAAATCCTCTCCAGCCACCCAATCCATTTCTCTACAGTCCTCTATGTATTCTAAAGAGTGATCCATGAAAAAAGCATTGCCTAGGTTTTCTTCCAGCTCAGCATGGTACACAGTCATTTCATGGTCATATGAGGTGAAGGAATAGCAGCATTTAAGATCTCTGAGATTACCGAACAATGATGCAAAACTTGAGGAAAGTTCTGTACAGCTGGTAGGCGTATGGGCATTCTGGCTGTAAGGGTTCAATGCTTTGCTTGGCTTGGGTAGCACTTTTAAGGATAAAGATGGCATTGAATAGAAACCAGAGTCTCTTCTAGGGTGAAATGATGACAATATATCAACAGGGGTGGCTGGGAAAGAATTGCTTCTTGTGTTTTTTGATTCCATATGTGAAACACGCATAATATTCCTTGTGTCTATTAGACTGCTGTTCCTTACTTGGTGAGCATCACTCATCTCATCATTAGGTTTCTTTCCAGGATATATTTCTCTGGAACTGCAGTCTTCTAGAGGAGATTCTCCAGTATAGCTAAATTCTGAAAAAACAATTTCTTTATAGAAATCTTTTCCATTGGCACACTCCTTCCTTCTGTCACCTTTCTCTTGACAGAGATCACTTCCTTCTCCATAATTTAAGGCAGCTGAGAAAGTATCTGACATGTTCATGTCACCTGATGGACTTAAGGATACAACTTCAGTGGCACTATCTAAGCAGATTTCCTCAGAGTCAGCAAACTCAGCTGGTGGAGGTATCGGGGCATACCACTCTGGACCCATGTAACTTGGGAATGACTCCTCCTTCTCCTGAAAGCTAAAATCTGACTCAAAATCTGAATAGGATTCCTCGGTCGTAGAATAATCCGTATCACTGGACATGTTTCCATATTTTGAGCTCCTAGCCGGGCCACATTTCCTTGCTTCAACACCAGGCTCGACACTAACCCTTAGTTTCTGCTTCCTATTGATATATTGCACCTTGATTTCCTTCCCTACAATGCTAATTGACATGGATGGATTTGGGTTACTGGCCATTTGGATCTTGCATTTAGATGGTGTCTCATATTTTCCAGAGAGATTGCTGGATGGTCTTCGCTCCTTGTGCTGCTTACAACAGTGGCTTTTATGATAACACCTATTCTTAGGACATTTCCATTTTCCAGATGCGGAGTCTGTTCCAGGAAGTGAATCTTTCTTCACTTCCACTTTCATATTAAAGGAACCACATTTCACTTCTGCAATAAATACATTCTCCGACTGAGGAGAACGCACACTGTCGGAGTTGCATTCCAGTGTGATGTTTCCTGTTGAGGTTTCTGATTCATCAACACTTATCACTGCTAAGACTTCATCTTGCTGAGTAGAAAAAGCCAGCAAAGGACAATCTTTTTCTTGTTTTCCTTCTTTCGCACTGTCAGATATGTTTTCTTCTTCTCTATTTTCAAGAGCACCCTCATTGTTCTTTCTCCCATTTTCTAGTGTGCAAGAATGATTGCTTCTATTTTTGTCTGACTGTCCCATGTCCTCAGCTCCATGATTATTAGCTTCTGCTGGGAGCTCATTTCCTCTGCCTTCAACACCTTCAGTGTTTTGCTGGCATCTGCAGATGACTGGCATATGTTCGTCTGAAGAGTGAAAAGTAAAGGAAGAAGAACATTACTATTTTTAAAGAACACCTGGAAGTCTAGGCTGGGTTGGGTGGTTGTTGTTGTTGTTTTTTGGAGAGTCAGAATCATCTGCACTATACATTTAAACCAGTATCATATCACTTTAAACAGCCCCCCCAAAGAATCCTGGGAGCTGTAGTTTGTTATGGTTTCTGAGAGTTGTTAGGAGATCCCTATTCCTCTCACACAGCTATAGTTCTAAGACTGGTGTAACAGTCAATCCTCTTCCCGGTAACTCTGGGAGGAGGCTAGGGTTCTCTTAATGACTCTCAGCAGCCATGGCCAACAGCAATTCTCAGGATTCTTTGGGGAAAGACATGGTGGTTTAAAGTGGTATGGTACTGGTTTAAATGTATAGTGCAGATGGAGCCACAGTTGGAATGAGGATACATTGCTCATAGTCACCTGATTTGTACAACGTGGAAAACCAAACTTTCATTTACCAGGACCACACAAATGTGCTGGCTCTTGGAGAAGAGTTTACACCTGCTTTGCTCTTCCTCAGCCCTTGCGGAGGAGAGTGCTTTAACCACAAGCCAAAATTCAGACGGCACACGAAACCAAACCTTGGCTTATTTGCCATGCTGAGCTAAAAGGTTCAGGTTTGGAGCAAACCAGCTGTAATCCGCTCCTTGGGAGCTTGTTACACTTGAGCGTGACCACTGTATATGCGGATTACATTTGGTGGTAAAGCTGGTTTGTAGGTTTTTGTGTTGTTTCAAACAGTCTGGAAGCTTTAATTCGACCTGAGATGCAAGGCAGCCTTTCTCAACCTGTGGGTCCCCAGATGTTGTTGAACTACAACTCCCATCACCCCTAGCTAGCAAGGCCAGAGCTCAGGGATGATGGGAGTTGTAGTCCAACAACATCTGGGGACCCACAGGTTGAGAACCACTGTGCTAGAGGGTCCATCATCATCAATGTGTTGGGCAAAACTTGGAAAATAACAACTCTCTCAAACCACTTTTGATTGTCTTGAAAACATCGCCTGTCTCCATCATTATTGTGAGCTTCCACAAACTCTACTAATCTTACAAAAGGTTATTTTTGGAAGCGGTGCATGCATTCTTAATTGCTGACTTGCAATATGCCAAACTGTTGATTTCTCCGCATCTCCCCCCCCCCCCCACGCTCAACAGTACACCACACTTATATGGTACATACTTATTATGCTCAGCTGCTCCCACAGTTCACAAGAAGCCATCATTTGTCATACTTGGCAGCAGCTGCGTTTCCCTTGGCCCCTACACCCTGCCTGTATGAATTCATCAATAGCAACTAAGTTGTCATTACTACGCTCCGTCATAATATTCCACATCCAGAATAAATGAATTGTTCTAGATCTACCAATACCAGTCAGCTGGAAAGCATGATGACTTCTCTCTCGGGTCCCTTCAATGGGTGGTCGCCTTTCCTTTTGGCAGGAAGCCGAACAATCAGTGTAATTGACCTAGCTCCACTGCAAAGGGCATGAAAAACTCTCTTTTGGTGTCCTAGTTGTGTGAGAGCCTGGTTTGCATAGAGGAAATTGACTGGCATCTTGCCCTCCATTTAGGCCATGTGGTTCATCACAAGGGGTGATAAATATCATCACCACCACCACCACCACCACCACCACCATCATCATCAGCCCACCTATCTGCTTGGGTTGTTCCAGCCACTCTGGGTGGCTTCCAATATAATATAAAAACTAAATATAACTATAAATATAACAGATAGGTAGCCGTGTTGGTCTGCCATAGTCAAAATAAAAAAAATCCTTCCAGTAGCACCTTTAAGACCAACTAAGTTAGTTCTAGGTATGAGCTTTCGTGTGCAAGCACACTTTTGCAAACATACCAAACAGTCCATTGTATATAGCCAGGCACTACGTTACAGCCGCATCTGTTCCAATTCTACAGACAGAGACTCTCACCTAAGAGATCTACAGCAAACCTTTTCAGAACTAAAATACCCAGCAGATGAAGTTAGACAACAGATCAACAGAGCCAGACTTATACCCAGAGAGAACTTGCTGCAAGACAGACCCAAAAAAGAAAATAACAGAACACCTCTAGTCATCACATACAGCTCCCAAGTTAAAACAGTACAACGCATCATCAGAGATCTACAACCTCTCCTGGACAATGACAGTTCTCTTTCTCAAGCTCTGGGAGGAAGACCTTTCATTGCCTACAGACAGCCACCCAATCTTAAACAACTCCTAACCCACAATAATACTACAACCAGACTTAACACGGACACTGGCACCAGAGCCTGCAATAAACCCAGATGCCAACTTTGCTGCCACATACACCCGGACAACACCATTACTGGCCCCAACAACATCACACATACCATCTCGGGACTATTCAATTGCTCATCATCTAACATTGTGTATGGCATCAAATGCCAACAGTGTCCTTCAGCTCTCTATATTGGACAAACAGGCCAAACCTTACGCCAAAGAATAAATGGACATAAATCTGACATCAAGAATCACAAAACAGAGAAACCAGTAGGAGAACACTTTAATCTCCCAGGACATTCTATACAAGATCTCAAAGTAGCTGTTTTACTACAAAGGAATTTCAGAAATAGACTGGAAAGAGAAGCTGCTGAATTGCAACTCATTACCAAACTTAAAACCATGGAGAAACCTGGTTTGAACAAAGACATTGGATTCTTATCCCATTATACATGACTAAGCCATTTCTCACCTTCTCACCCCTTGCCTTTTCCTGTAAGACCCATTACAGTCGTTAAGAGTCGTCAGCAGGCTCATCCCAGCTATCTGCCTATCTCCCATTCCCACCACCCTTCTGAGTAATACCCCTCCCCACCTTCTCACTATATAGAAGGATCTGGCAACTTCTGTTTCAGTGTATCTGAAGAAGTGTGCTTGCACACGAAAGCTCATACCTAGAACTAACTTAGTTGGTCTTAAAGGTGCTACTGGAAGGATTTTTTTTATTATAAATATAACATAACTAAACATCAAGCATTAAAAACTTGTGTGTGCTTACATAAATCCTATAAGCTCTCCATGTAAACAATCAAGAGCAAGCATATAGCATAGAAACTGCACAGTGGTGTATCTGAGGACATGAAATATTCAGTGGTGACTGAACTAACTGAGAATTTGGACACTGAACTGAGCAGAGTCTGCATTTCACCTATTAAGCATAAAGTGAAAGAGTTAAAAACAGCCTTTTGAAAAGTGCATATCCTGAAACAAACTGTAATCCCACAGGGCTGAAACCTCATCTCATAAACCTACTGCTCCCATTTATAATTTTTTTCAGAGGAGGAGGAGTTTGGATTTGATATCCCGCTTTATCACTACCCAAAGGAGTCTCAAAGCGGCTTACATTCTCCTTTCCCTTCCTCCCCTACAACAAACACTCTGTGAGGTGAGTGGGGCTGAGAGACTTCAGAGAAGTGTGACTAGCCCAAGGTCACCCAGCAGCTGCATGTGAAGGAGCAGGGACGTGAATCTGGTTCACCAGATTACGAGACTACTGCTCTTATTAGCATATGGAACACATCAGTAATTCCAGCAGAAAATAGCTTTATGACGCTGCACCATATTGATTTCCATTATTTATCTTTGGGATGCATCCCATCCCACTGAGCACAGGCCACATTTTTGGCAACTGCAGCTTGCAAGGGAAGGAGTTTTCAAGTATCACCAACCCAGTCCCTATTATCAGGTAAACCATTGCTGCAAACTTACTTTCCCTGGTATCTGAGCTTTTCCTGCTCTTGTAGCTTCTCCTCCTTTTCCTGCTCATGTTGGAGGCCTGAATGTTCTCAGTGCTCTTCTGCTCTGCAATGGGATAGGGAGATAATCATTAGAAAGTATTCATTTTCAGGTTTGCACTCCTCTTTAATTTGTCTCCTTTTCCAGGTCAATATCCACAGATAAGTTCAGAACTAGACAAGAAGCCCAAGCTGACAGTATGTTGAATGGCTTTACCTATCATCTGATACAGCACCAATGCCCTTGCAATATTGGCAAAATGCAGTACAGTGGTACCTTGGGTTACAAACTTAATCCTTTCCGGAGGTCCGTTCTTAAACCAAAGTGTTCTTAAACCGAGGTTCACACTTTCCCTAATGAGACCTCCCACCACCGGTGTTTGTCTTCCGTTCGTCTTCTGGGGCAAAGTTCACTAACTGGAACACCTACTTCTGGTTTTGCGGAGTTCGTTGTCCGAAGCGTTCGTTAACAGGGCTGTTCGTAGACCGAGGTACCACTGTAATTGGCTGGTTCTCATTGGAACTGGTAGAGTGGATAGAAGGGAGACCAACAGCGGGTGGAGCCAGAACCAATGATAGGCAGAGCTACTTAGAAACATAGAATTGTAGAGTTGGAAGAGACCACAAGAGTCATCTAGTCCAACCCCCTGCAATGCAGGGATCTTTTGGCCAAGGTGGGGCATGAACCCACAACCCTGAGATTAAGAGTATTACACTCTACCGACTGAGCTATCCAGCTGCTCTTAATTCTAGTTTTGTCCCCATCCTTGTCTCCACTGAGTTGTACAAAGACATCTAAGTCAATGAGCTACCAGCCCATGCTACCCCCTCGGACTGGTTGCAGGCAACAAGGCAGGCAGCTGGGGCTTGCTGAGGCCAGATTGAGGGGCAATGCTCTATTCACTGGCAAAATTTCATATTTTTGAATGTTATGTTGTTCCGATTCAGTTTTTCCAAAGCACTATTTGAAGGCTCAGGAAGTATTAGGAATGGCCAGCAAGTTATTCACATCCCCCTGATCAGATAGATACTGTATATCTTGACAAACCAGGTTGAATCCAAACTAAGTCATACTTGGTTCCACCTGAAACCAATGGGACCAGTTAGCCATGAATTCTGCTCAACTAATTTAGTCTGGCTCCAGATTGAACCAGTAGGTTGAAATAGTAGATTTGCTCCATTATTCCACATTCCAGAAGTTCAACACTGCTTTGCTAGATGGACCAATGGTCTGGCCCTCTATAAGGTAGCTTCCGATGTTCCTGAATCCCCTCTCAGCCATGAAGCACACTGGGTGTCCTTGGACCAGTCACAGCCTAACCTACCTCAAAGGTTGTCATAGAATCATGGAATTATAGAGCTGGAAGGGACCCTGAGGATCATCTTCTCCAACCTCCTGCAATGCAGGGATATACAGCAGTCCCATACGGGTATTGAATTTGCAACCTTGACATTATCAGCACCACGCTCTAACCAACTGAGCTATTGTCATGAGGATAAAATTGGGGGGTGAGAACATATGTTGCCTTGAGCTTGTTAGGAGGAAAAGTGGGATAGAATAAATGAATTAAATAACACGACTTCACTGGGTTTCCCCACAATGGGGTGCTTGGTTGAGCTGGAGCACCCAACACTTGACCACTGCCTTGTCAATCACTTTAGGTGGGGGAGAAACTGTAGTCCCTGAATATTATGTTTGACACTTTTTATTTTTAAAAAAGACAGTAGCAATCATGAAACAGGCATCCACTGCCTAATTTAAGAAGTGTTATTCTCTACAAACAAAAAACATCCCTTCTAATCCCACAGGTAATTCTAGCAGGGCTCTCCCTGTTTAACCTCTCTGTTTGGCAAAGTGCTGAATATAGTGATTTAATTACTGATTAAAATCATACAGAGCTTAGGAGTTTGCCAGGTGCCACTGTGGGCATTGAATGAAATGATGATGAGTTTCATCAAGTGGCAGTGCAATTTTAAAGTCCAAGGCAGGGGAGACATTAATTGACGGTACTGCAAGAGTAAAATATTTTATAATGTCAGATTATAAATATAAAAAGCTGCTACGGAACTCAAGATATCCGTTTTTTGAAGGGTGTTGATAGGAAGTTTTTAGCTCTGTCACTTGTGTTGACATGGTACTTAGAAAAATCTCTATTTTTAAAAAATGGAACACTTTAACTGTCAGATGATGAAAAGATAGACTGCGTGAGTTTCCCCTCCACCCTTAACTCTTAACAGCAGAATATAGCAATATATACCTTTTTGAAAGTACAGCCATCTTAAAAGGATCAACTTAAAATGGGCGCTTTCAAAGCTCTGTACAAGTAACAGTGTGATTCATCATTCTTATGGATTGAAGAGTCACACTGATACTTTAAGCAATTTCCCCCTTAAAGAATGTCTCTAACATCTCCACTTAGGGAATAACTTTTTAATGGGCTGCACAATATCCCCCAAAAAGGTTGCCTAAACAAATCTGATAGAGGCAGAAATGGACTTAATCAAAACCAGGTGGATGATATTTATCTATGAATTTTTCTAGGTCCGAACAATCTTGGTTTGAATGTTTGGATGCTACCCAAAAGGTTAAGCAAACCTGGAACAAAGTGAATTTTGCAACATCTCCTTGGCACTTTCAATTCACATTAAAGGGAATGTTCATGTATGTAGGGAAACATCTCTCTCATAAGACGAGAATGCAGGGTCATCCAATGAAGCCAAATGATAAGAAAACATATGAGGTGCATGAACCTATTTCTATTTATTTGTTTCATGGGTTTCTTCTGCTTCCCTCTTCTGTAGCAAGGAGACGATCAGTACAGTATATAAAGATATAGCAGGAAGAGGAAGAAATCATTCCAGAAAGCTTATTACATCTTACAGATGTGTTGGCTGTAATCGTGGTAGATTCTGTTGGAATTTATTAATGTTCGTTTATCACACTCCACAAGTCCATGTGAAGATCAATGTCCATAGACCATCTGCATCCAGCTCTCCTAAAAAATAATTTAACCTGGCTTCTTACAGACCTCACAGAGAAGCCCAAACTTCAGACACCCTTCTTTTTGCCCCTGCATAAAACAGATGATCCTTTAAGAAGCAGATACAGGTAGGTAGCCGTGTTGGTCTGCCGTAGTCAAAACAAAATAAAAAAATTCCTTCCAGTAGCACCTTAGAGACCAACTAAGTTAGTTATTGGTATGAGCTTTCATGTGCATGCATACTTCTTCAGATACACTGAAACAGAAGTCACCAGACTCTTATATATAGTGAGAAGGTGGGGAGGGGTATTACTCAGAAGGGTGGTGGGAATGGGTGATTGGCTGATAGGTGTGGTAAACCAGTTGACGACTGTTAACAACTGCAATTGGAAAAAGCAGGAAAAAGCAAGGGATGAGATGGCCAAAAATAGCTTTATCGTGTATAATGAGATAAGAATCCAATGACTCTATTCAGACCAGGTCTCTCCATGGTTTTAAGTTTGGTAGTAAGTTGTAATTCAGCAACTTCTCTTTCCAGTCTATTTCTGAAATTCTTTTGTAATATGACAACTACTTTGAGATCTTATATAGAATGTCCTGGAACACTATATTGAAGTGTTCTCCTACTGGTTTCTCTGTCTTGTGATTCCTGATGTCAGATTTATGTCCATTTATCCTTTGGCATAGGGTTTGGCCTGTTTGTCCAATACAGAGAGCTGAAGGGCACTGTTGGCATTTGATGGCATACACAATGTTAGAAGATGAGCAATTAAATACTCCTGAGATGCTATGTCTGATGTTGTTGGGGCCAGTAATGGTGTTGTCCGAGTGTATGTGGCAGCAAAGTTGGCATCTGGGTTTACTGCTTTAAGAAGCAGTTTGTGTTCTTCCAGTCTGCCATTAATTTAGTGAAATCAGGTAGAATGCCTTGAGTTTTTTAAATCAAGATTTCTTGAGTTGAAAGAGTGTTAACCTTAAAAGCCTGGCAATTGGCTGCGTGAGCTCGCTAGAAGCTCCATGCAATGGTATGATAGGAACATTCTTTTTAAAATACTGGCGAATAGTCTCACAGTGGCATTGTTCCCAGAGGACAACGTACCCAATCCTGACACACTTGTGTGCAGTCATCTTATGCAGCCTTCTAAAGAACTGCACCGGATGTCTTCAGTTGTTTTCCTTCCCCGCCACCTGCCACACTGCAGGTTTCTCTTCAAGGTACGTTGAGTCTAATGGGAATGACACTGATCCAACAGTCCTCAGACATATGAATGGCCCCATTGACTTCCATAAGGATTACATGAATGAATGAGGATTGCAAGATCAAGTCCTTATCAAGCTCCTAAACTTAGAAAGTACTTAACACCCTACTTTCCTCGTCTCAAAGATGGCAGTGCTGCTCAGCCATTTACAAGATTAGACTCATGCCATATGGAAATAGTGTTCATGTCACAAGGCTATTCCCAAACAAGTAGCAGCATTCTGGCTGGATGCAGAATAAACAGTTAAGTAACAAAGAAGTTACTAATATTTGCCCACCAAATCATTCACATTTTTTCTTATGGCACCTATCATTATGTGCAATACCTGCTCTAGCATGAAACCTTATTTTATTTATAAGCTGCTAGCTTCTAAACTGCTTATTTCTGAAAAACAAGGAGAGAAATGACTTTATAATGAAGAGCATTGGCTGGAAAGAGAAGACAAACAAAATCAAGAAGAGGGCCAAAATGACAAAAAAAGGGGGGGGGGAAAGGAGTGGAATTTTATAAAATTATTTATAAAATAATGTGATTACTTTTCTCCTGTGATGAAAAGTTTGGTTAAAACAGCGCATTTCCAAAATATGACCTTTGTAGTCATAAAACATTCATAGTATCTCAGCCATAGTATCAAAATCTGCAGTTTGTTAGACAGCTCAGTTGGTCCAGCACGAGACTTTTAATCTTCGGGTTGTAGGTTTGAGCCCCACCTTACACAAAAAATTCCTGCATTGCAGGGGGTTGGACTAGATTGTACTTGTGGTCCCTTCCAACTCTACAATCCCATGACTCTGTGCAATAAAGCATTTTTCTTTCACTAAAAAACCCCCAAGTGTGACCATAGCATCATAGAATGCACAAAGCATATATCCCTTCAAAATGATCGAGTTTTACCACTCTGGTCTTTTACACCTTCCACTTTTTAACAGCTCTTCCTTTCCACTGGTTTATTCATCTCTTTCAGACTTTGCATTTTGCAGTTTCCTCCACAATACATAAACCAATGCTAGGCAACAGACCAACGCTTGCACCACAGGCAGAGAACTTCCTTCTTGTTTGCTTGTATTGCTTCTTGAAAATCTCTGTTATTATTCATGCCCCTCTGGAGGCATGAATAATAACAAAGTGTTGTGAATGTCTCAAACTTTCATTCATCAAGCTTTCCAATTCTCCAGTGATAGATAATTATTTTTATCAGCAAAATGAAAATCTGGATCCGAGAAAAATTATTTGAACTTGGTCCTGTGTACTCTTCCCCCAACAAGGGCAAACAACAACGTTGGTGGAATATGATTTTCCATTGAGAAATGGCAGCGCGGAGAAGGGATAACATCACTTTCCAAGTTTCCAATCTAGATTTTTTAATTTTTAAAAAAATGCAGCCATGGAAGAACCCAGACCCCAGAAGTTCCAATCAAGAAACTTCTACTTCATGTCTCGATTGACTCAGAACTCATCATTGAGATTAAATTTAAACACAGATTCAAACCACGGATTCCTCCGATAGATTCCTATGAGAATCCCTAATTATCTTGGCCAGAACTTTCTTACCATCTTTGCATTGACCATCAATCCAGCCCAGGTGTGTTGGTTGTATGTTGTTATTAATTGAAAAACTTACCAAATAGAGCCTGAGAAGACATCAAAACTAGTACTCTAATTAACTGGAGTTGAAAATGATTATCAGTATTTATATTCACTTCAGTTTTGATTCATTTTCTGAACACAGTATGAAGACTCTTTTAGACAAAAATCATAATTTTGCTCTCTAGTTTCCTGGCATCTGTCTGTCTCAGGAGACAATGGAACAGTGTGTCTTCAGGGATAAATCAAAACTGTTGTAGAATTACAGCGCTGTGGCTGTAGAGACCAATATAGGAGATATGTACCATGATGTATTGCTTTTGCATTCATATTAGAGGTGCAGAGCCATGTGATGTGTGTGTTTTCTGGAAAATTTTGAATTGCAAAATTTTCCAATGCAGTTTAATTTGTATCCAAGCTTTTTCTGATGTGCTGAAGAGTCCTCCAATTTAGCATTTTTATTTTACCTGTATTTAGTATAGAAAGCTAGAAACTTTTAAACTGCTAAGAGTGACTAATATTGGACTTGCAATTGATACCTATAGATTCATTAAAAAACTTATGAAATGGAAATTTTTATGTGGAAAAATAAAGCACTGGAAAATTTCCCACTTCACACTGTGGTATAGAATGTGTATGTGTGTATGTGTGTGTGTGTGTGTGTGTGTGTGTGTGTAAATCTTAGAATTATGAATTGCCCTCAAAGGCAGCAGAAAACAATTGAAAGCTAATATACAGATAACTATTTTTTTTTCAGAGGTGGAGTTGCATATTCCTAAATTACCAGATATCACCCAAAGCAAAATTTGAAGTGAATTTGGGATCCCACTATAGCAAATCATCTTAAAAAGTATGATGTACCTTTTGATAAGACTAGCAAGATGTTCAGAGGATTTACTTAAAAGTATATTCTGATATAGTCAAATTACACACTTGATGAAGTAAGCAACGATCCCAAGTACACTTAATCACAGAAGTAAACAGCATTGCATTTAATAAGATCTGCAGCAAAGAAACTGGGTTAGGCTTGAACTTGCTGAGTAAAAAAAAATAGTAATTTAAAAAACACACTTAAAAACCTAGAACTAATTTTAACAGTACAATCCTATGCAGTTCTACCCAGAAATAAATTGGACTGAATTCAATTGGACTTACTTCAATGCAAATGTGCTACTTTAGAATTGCAAGTTATTTGTTCAAAAGCAATTTTCTTCATGGCTAAGAGGAGCTGATTTTCTCATCGTGGAAAATTAGACAAATGCTTGCATTTCATAGGAGCAAACATGGTGAATTAACAGAATTATATTGTTGCATCAGATCTGGCTGACATTTGGCTAGTGATACACAAAGAGAAATACTTACAGAGACTAGGAGCTAAATATTTTCCTTAGATATGATTCCCATTTGCTAAAGCAGGCAGCAGAGATGCAAAGCAAATACTCTACCGCCAAGTTATGATTCAGTTGTTGCATTAAGAAGGTCACTATGTGGATCTACTAGGAAACGTATTGGGGTTTATTATTCAACCCCCTTTCCCCCACTGTCTCTTCTCTTCTCCTTTTCCTTATTCCTTTTTTTTTTACTGTAAAACTTGGGTCAGTAATAACAGCACAAGTGAATTCCTCTAGCCGCCTGACTGGTGAGGGAGAAAAAGCATATAGTTTATTGTCAGTGGTGTAGCAAGAACAAGAAAAGCAACTTACCTGAGCAAATTCTATATAAAGTCTCCCTAGTTTTCCAAGGAGGTTTAAACAAAAATTGGCATCCAAACAAAGTGAAGAGATGAGACAGTCTTGTTAAGTGTCATTGGCCTGGTCTACTTCTTTCCATTGCTATTTTTGTCCCATAAGCTCAGAATCTGATTAGTATATTTAATTCCATGGAGCTTCAAGAATGGCCTACCTTTAATCAGCCTATTGGCACCCACCTTTTTTCCTTCACGTGTTTTAACAGACTGAGGGGGGAGAGAAAGATAAGGCCAGGAGTTTTATTCCCTTGCGTTAATTCTTATTTTTAAAAACAGAGTTAGGGCAAACTTAAGCAACATCTTAGGCAAAATATATTTAATAAGACTGTATCACAATAAAACACCAACAGCAAATACTTTTGTGGCAAACTACAAATAAGGAAATTGAGTGCGGCATAAGCTTTCAGCAGAGTATTCAAGGGGTGATGAAGCACAATGTATAGCCTCACTTACTCAAATGTCAAGCTTACTTACTGTCCATATTGGATTTGGTGTACCATTTGGGCAAATGAGGCTCCGGCAACCGAAGTACAGCAGGATAACTGTTTCATTGGGGTCTATCATAGGAATGAAGAGGTTTATATTTATGTGGAAAAATCATAAGGCACTGTCCTCCAATTATTTAAAAGTGGCTTTTGCAGCAGCCTGTGGCTGAGGGATACAGAGGCCTTAGAATACCTGCTTCTAGTAGATATCCCTCCCAGTCTTCCTCTGTCCTAATGGCTCGTCTGCAAAGCAAAAAAGTCCCTGAAATACAGGTATCCGCGTGTTAGGCTCAAGAGCCTGCTCCAGTACACAAAAGCATTAGCTCTTTGCAATCCGTTTTTTCAGCCCAGAGAAAGCTTATTTTCTTCTGCTCTGGTTTTGAGAAATGGCTGAATGCCTTTAGGTAGAATGATTTAGGCTGTAAGTGTATCATAGCCTGAAGCAACAGCCCGGGAAAGCTAAAATCAGAGAGGTGTAAGTAAACTCTGTAAAATCAAGAGTAACCAGTTGGAAGCGAATGCAACTTTCAGCTGGGAAGTTGCATTTGAAAAGGTCCTCTCTCATCCCCGACTTTAGGCAATGTTAGACCTTGAGCGATTTGAGAAATGAACCGTATGCACAAATATGTTCTGGAGACTAAAAGATTGAGGTTGCAATCCTAACACGTTTTACCAGGGAGCAATGACCTCTGTACTCAAAGAAAGTACACATGCACAACTGTACTGCAAAATCCCTAAAATGGTCACATGTGATGCTGAATGATTAATTACATCTAGTTTAATTCCGACACAGTAGCAGCTACAGCAGTGATACAAGACAGATAAATCAGCTCGCTGGATTTAAAGATTAGCATTCATTCCAATCCAGTGCTTTATCAACTGGTGTGCAATGGCTTGATGTGGTGGCACAAAGAACGCACTCTGGTTCCTTTTGTTCAGAATTCCCAAAACCTGAAATATACAAAATATCATATTTGAGCAAGTTAAATCCAGCAAAGAAATTTGCGTAGTTCATCAGGTTAATGATCCACTATATGAAGGATTTTATGGCTAGCAGCCAATTGCTTTAGAGAAGAGATGTGCAACTGGGCTAGCCCCAATTTGTTTCATAAAGTATTTGAGCTCACTCCTCCTTGTGCAATTAATCGTTTACTATTTCCCTCTGCTGAATGTATGACTAAACCTGTGGGAGAAAAACCACACGCATGCTCCATGACCTTTTCTAGAAAATATCAAAGACACTAATATATCCTAGGCCTCAGTGTATGTATGTAATCCGACACGTTTGCCGATTACACTTTGTTTTTCAGTGAGTATAGGCAAAGGGCAGCTGGGTGGTCTCTGAATTTCATTTATCTGATCTGCCCCTTAAATTATGATTGTTGGAAATGAAAACAGCCAAATGTTAAAAAGCAATGACAGGGAGGAAATAGGAACCATGTCACTCTATGATTCAACTTTTTAGTGGTATATTATCCTGAAAGTTGAGAGTCTGAATACTTTTATACAAATGGAAGCTATTATTATAAAAAGAGGATCACCTCTTCTATTTTCATCTCTATTAGTAGCAGGATGGCACAAACGGTAAAGCCAAATCAGGATGATTCCTATGTCTATAGGACTTCTAGAGCTTGTTTATGAAATTTGTCTATGTAACTTACTGGAAAGATCTATGGGCTCAATACACAAACAATTGTCTATACCAATTCTTTTAGCAACACATAATTTTCAATTTCAACGTAATCACTGTACAATAAGGAGAGTACGAGGACTCTTTTGTCTGCCTGGGGAAAAAAGAATATCCATACTGCATGCTCTAACCAATACAGTCAGAGGGCAATCAATAAGAAAGGAAATTAAATTGAACTTTACCTCTTCTCTACTGAACCAGCGGGCATCTTCTATTTCAATGTTGTCAACTTTAATTTCTGTAGACACTGCTGCCGCTATGCAGCCAATCATTAGGGACGAAGGCATTGGCCATGGTTGACAAGAGACATACTGAACATGGCCCACTTTAACTCCACTTTCCTCCTCTACTTCTCTTCGAACAGCATTTTCAATTGTCTCACCTAATCAAAGAAAGGAAAGAACAGTTAACTGACAAAGCTCCAAGCTAGAATCACATCCTGTGCTTTGTAGCATCTCAAAAGATCTGAAACTTTCTGCACAGATCAGAACACAAATCAGAAGTATCACAAATAAAAGGCAGGCAATATTTCCAACAAAAATGCATCTATAACAGCCACCCTGACATCATGCTTTTAGGGATAAGGTGGGTGGCGCTGTGGTCTAAACCACTGAGCCTCTTGGGCTTGCCGATCAGAAGGTCGGCGGTCCAAATCCCTGCAACGGGGTGAGCTCCCATTGCTCTGTCCCAGCTTCTGCCAACCTAGCAGTTTGAAAGCATGCCAGTGCAAGTAGATAAATAAGTACTGCTGCGGCAGGAAGGTAAACAGTGTTTCCGTGCACTCTGGTTTCCGTCGTGTTCTGCTGCACCAGAAGCAGTTTAGTCATGCTGGCCATATGACCCTGAAAGCTGTCTGTGGTCAAACACTGGCTCCCTCGGCCTGAAGCAAGATGAGCACCGCACCCCAGTCGCCTTTGACTGGACTTAACTGTCCAGGGGTCCTTTACCTTTTTACTATGCCTTTAGAGTCATGTGCAGTTATATCCTTAGAACTATTTCGCTGCAATCCTGGAGCACATCTTGGATGTCATGTGGCCTTCACTTTTCAAGGCACATAAGACATATGTAGACTTAATGACCACAATGTATGTTACAAGAAAGCAGAATTGACATCCCCCAAAACTGACAATGGATTATTAGTTCCATGGCAGCCCCTCTGTGGAAGGAGTCTTTCACAGAAGGGGTTCCAAAGTCCTGGGGAAATTGGTTATTTTTTCTCTTTGGGGATGCCAGAAGCTACAGGAGAAAGGGACAAAAATCACACCAGTCTGCTTACACAACTTCAGAACCAGCCAGAGTATACAAATTAGTGAATTATTAAAATAAACCTAAGAGATTTCTAGGTATGCCTATACACAGTAATATGGTTTGCTGCAGGCCAAAGTTCAAAATCAGAAATCAAAGGGCAAAGGAGTTGTTTTATATTTAACATCTGGGATGGAAATAAAGGAAAGAAACAATATATACAAAGAGAACTCACCAGGCTCTATAAATCCAGCAAGGCAACTAAACATGCCTGAAGGAAATCTTTTTTTTCTTCCCAAAAGGCAGTGGTTACCATCTGGATGAATAACTTGCATTATCACTACGGGATCTAGAATTCAAGTGAGAGAAATGTATTCAAATTTAAACTGTTTCAAAAGACAGCAAGAAAGAACATAAGTGTGCTCATTCTCACTCGGCATTACCATCTCCTTTAAAAGCCTGAAATCCAATTCTCTCCAAGCCCCCTAGACGGTAATCTTAATGCAGGTTCCTTAAAAATACTTATTCACCTGTTTTTTGTAACACAAATGTCTTGCGGGAATATACCTGCCTAGACCAAAAGTGAACTTGGGAGATAAATTACCCTGAGCTGCAGTATGCGTTTGGTATAAATACTGGAGTAAATGACCTAGTTGCACACTCGACAGAAAGCAGTGACCTAATCAGCAACAATTCTTGCCTTCAGCTTCAGTCACAGATTAATGGTCCGGTGGAATACATTTTCAAGTGCAGTGCACAATTCAAAGTACAGTCAGATTCAGCTTCCTGCAGAGCGGTGTCATGACAGCAAGTTTTCCAGGTCCTGTTGGATACAGTATTCTCTCTTATGCTTCAGGATTCTCTTCTGTCTTCTCTCAATTATCTATTCCAGGGTCCCTTTCTGGAATAGAATAATCTTCTCCAGTGTGTGTTTTCACTGGGTGACCTTAGGTCACTCACTCTCAATCTAACCTACATCACAGGGTTGTTGTGAGGATGACGTCGGGAGAACTATGTACGTCACCTTGAGCTCCTTGGAGGAAAATTGGGGTATAAATGTAAATGATAACAGTAACAACAAAAGTACATTGAAAAGTCCTTACAATTTTCTGACGGCCCCAACCCTACTAAGGCATCCCTCAGGTGATGGCCATGGTTTGCACTGCTAGTTTGTACAAAACATACTTCTCTGAGTGTGTGAGGGAGGATATGAGTCTGAGGTTTATGCCTGCTCATTCCCAAAAACTAACACTATAGTTTGATTTTGCATCTGAATGGACCCTGTGACTCTTGTCTATATTTTGGTGTGAATTGTTATAAAATGATTCTCATTTGTCCTCTTCTCTGATGTCAAACTATCATTGATTGGGGGGGAAATCAGAGGGCTTTGGCCTGACCACCATTTGATGGTTTCATTCAAGTTTTTCATCTGTTGCTTTGTTGTTCATAACTGTTCTGTGACTCTGCTTTTAATCTGTGGGCTTTTAAACAAACTGAGCACCATCTTTTAAATATCAAGCCAATCCTTTTGCACTTTGATATTCAACCTTCTTGCTGCATTCTCCCCTTTCTGTTGGCTGTTCAACCTATACCGTTTCCTTGCTGTCAAAATGACGGATATGACAATCCCATTAGGTAAATACGTTTCAAAGACTGATGACCTGTGGAAAATGTATATGCTGCAAGGCATCCAGCAAAGGTTTCAAATCTTGCTGACTTCTAGTTTTGTTAAGGAAATGTCACTAGAAACACCAGCTGTTAGCTCAGCGGTCTTGTATGTCTCCTCCTGTTCACAGCTCCCTTTGTGTAAGCTTCTGAAGAACCACTTAATACCACATCCAACTAACTTTCTCTGTGAATATTACAGAACTGGTAATATCAGTCAAGATTGTGAGGGCAAAATAAATAACAAATGATTAAAAAGAACAACAAAAAAGACATCCTATGAGAGGAAAGGGAAGACTGCAATAAAGCAGTGTGGAAGCAACGTCAGACTATGCATGCAAAAGATCAGATAAAAACTTTTAAAAGAATATCTATACTAGAATATGTTTTGCGTGCAAGTTGACAGGAATAGGATGGCCAGCTAAGTCATACTTGGAATAGATCCATTGGTATCAATGAACTTAAGACCACTTATTTCAATGGATCTGCTCCAGGGATGATTAATACTAGCTGTCACGCACGGTCTGTTTTTAATACAAAAAAAATAAACAAGGAACCAATGTTTTTATGTGATTATTCTAGCTGGCCACAGTCCCTTCCTTCTCCCTTTCAGCATGTGCAGTTTTGCTAGGTTGGTTTCAACTAGATAATAAGTTCAGATTGCAAAGAACTACAGTGGGCTGCCCTGAAATCCTTGCACCGCTATTGGGGAGAAAACAACGTATTTGCAATTCTCTTACCGACTCGTGGGTAGCATGTGTTGTGAATGCCCTGATGGCTGAGACAGTCTTCCTTTAAGCAGGATTTCTTGTAGCCTCCATCTTCTAATTTGGTTGTGCTGCCGCATGTTGGGCAGAACTGATACCGGCTATCCCATGCCAGGACAGATCTAGCCTGGGCGATGACTCCTTAAAAAAGTGACCACAAAGTGCAAATAATAAACATGCAGGGTTCTTTCTACAGCACAGATTGCAACATCAGCATTCCAATTCACCATGAAAATCAACAGAAGAACCGTTTCATGTTATGCTATTAAAGCTGATACAGAAGTTCTCGTTCTAATACTGTGTTACTTTTGGCCACTTTGGGTCTTTACATATGGGGGCGATTTACTACATCAAAAGTACGGTGTGAGATGACAGCCTTGAAAGCTCAACCACAGCATGGTTTCTGTATCATTGAAATGTTCCTGATCTTCAAAACAGCCAAGCTAAAGACCCATGAGGTTGCGGTTCACGTAACCAGAATGCTTCTGTGAGAGACAGCAGACAAGGGCAATGGAAAATCAGCCCTAACTTTCTTTAGCCAAGAAACAAAATACAGCTGCATCTTGAGGAGCAGCAGTAGAGAACAAGGAAAGAAAGGGGAGAAGAAGGGCAAGCAAGACACATCAAGCTGTGTCCGCGGCAGTGACTGTGATAACCTTATTCCTAGAACAATACTATGGTTTTCGCTGAAGAATTATGCTCAATACAGGCAATCCAGTAAGCAGTAACCCACAATACAAATTGAATGCAGAAAAACCTTGCTAGGAATGAGAACTGAAAAGGATAAATAAAACCAACCAGTTTTCTCCCAGCACTAAAAAGAGACAGGTAGGTAGCCGTGTTGGTCTAACGCACTCGAAATAAATATCTGAAGAAGTGTGCATGCACATGAAAGCTTATACCCAGAACAAACTTAGTTGGTCTCTAAGGTGTTACTGGACAATTTTTTATTTATTTTTTGACTAAAAAGAGAAACACTTAGGGATCTTACCAGCTTCATTTTCAGACAATTGCAGCAAGGAAGGCATAGGTGGATGAAGAAAATAACACTCTTGATGCTTCTGTATAAATCTATTGGCGGCAGTAGCATCCATACTGAGTGCAAACCAAGCAACCAAACTATCGTCTTCACCTTTGCTTGCCTCTTTCCCCTTCGGAGTAGGAAGCAAGCTGCCTCTCACCTGAAGTTCTACTCCAAGAAAAATTAACGTGATGGTTTCTGGCTGCTCCAGGTATTCCTTTACATCCTTGTAAGAAAGCTTATGGAGTTTAACTTTTGGATACTGGGAGGTATCTTCACCATCATCTGATGCAACTAATGGACTTAAATTTGAAAAAAGGATGTATACAGTAGTTGGCTGCTTCTGTTTTACGTTCAACCATTTAGCATCTGTTCTCTTCTCACTCTTCCTATCGAGCAATGTCCTGCAAAAATAGATTTCGCGCTCTCCAATTTCACTGGTCAGGAAAAATGGCTCCAGTCCACTCTTCACATTAGCTAATAAATTAGCTATATTCTTATACCCCCAAAATTTAGCAATGTCCAGTGCTGTCTGGTTGGATGCATTGGTCATGGACTTGTCACACCTTATTTCAAAAAGATAAAATAAAAAAAATGAAAAATTGTTAGCATACCTTAATATAACCAACATTTTTATATAGAACTTCACAACATATAAGGTACCATAAAACCACTGCACAATGCACCTTCCCTCGCTCACTTCTGGGCAGCAGCTCTGAGCGAGGGAGGGCCACTCAATTGATTCATTTATTTTGTGGCAACCCACATAAATGCTGTCGCAAACAAGTGGAATGTGCATAAGTTTGGAGGGTGTGTGTGCCTGTATTGTATTTTAATGCATTATAATTTGAATTTCATAGGATACAACATAACATACAACAATAATAGCATTTGATGTAAGAAATGAAAGAATCTATTAAGATACAATTAAAAATCAATATGAATACTTAATGCACTGCACCCACTGTTTACAGCTGTTGCTTCCACTCCTAGACACATTGTGGGCCCCCTGAATGACGGGCCCCCACCACTGGTATCTTTGGACCAAAGTTTGGGAAACCCTGCTCTCAAAATACACCAATTCTCTTGCAAAAAGTTATTACTTTGTGAATCTTATCAATTCAAGAAATGGTGGCTAGCACAATTAACCTCCCCAGCCCCTGCCCCGGGCTTCAAAATGATCAATGGAAGCATCTCTGTGTACATGATATTCACACAATAAGAGAGTTTGAAATAAAAGAGGATTTGATTTGATTTACTTTTGTATTCCAATGTTAATGTTAGCCCCAAATTCAGGAGTCTGTATTGCTCTATCAGGATTAAAACTACGAAGATAAGCAATTTCCGTTTTCCCATATAATCCCCATATAATCATTCTGCTGTGTTGTGCAAATATATTTAGACAATTTGAATAAATTAGTTGGCTGTGTTTTTCTCACCCTTTTTCAAGCAGAGCCTGCACGGTCTCAAAGTGCCCATTTCTAGTAGCATACATCAGGGCTGTCCAACCATTCTTCCCAGTTTCATTGATAAGCGAGGGAGAATGACTGAGCAATGTTGCAAGCCTGGTCTTGTCTCCAACAGCAGCAAAATTGTGAAGCTCAGAAATCAACTGTTGCTTTGGATTCCCTTGAATGTCTTGCATTTTCTGTGAACAAAGTTTTAAAAACATGAACAGGGTATACAGTGTATTGATCTGGTTTAATATTATATTGCAATATATACTGAGGACAATATAATGGAAATGGCTAAATGTAACTGGGACAACTCTCATCCTCAAATGATTTTCAGGAAAGCCATTCAGGCTGTTTGCAGAAAAAAACAACTCAGAACTGTAACTCATAAGCTTTCCTCAGCTTATACCACCACCAGCAGCAGTAGAGACTTTTCTAGGGCTCACTTGGCAAGCACTTTCTGTTTAGCACACTCAACATGTTTTGCTTTTAACTTGTGCCACCTAATAGGGCCTAATAGTGTAAGGTTGCACAATCCATATAAAAACAGAACTCTTCCATTTTCTGTTTTCATTAAACCGGTTCACAAATGTGCACAGTCACCAGGAGAGGGAGGTGATAGCTAGCTGTTTGTACACCCGGAAGAAAATCACAGAACCATAGTGTTGCAAGAGAACACCAGGGTCATCTAGTCCAACCCCCTGCAATACAGGAAATTTTTTGCCCAATGTGGGGCTCGAACACACAACCCTGGGATTAAGAACCTTATGCTCTACCACCTGAGCTAAAGGCTTGAATAGTAACTTGAAGAGTTACTCCGCAGTTGTAGTGGATGCACTTCCAGCCTAAAGGCTGCAACCCCGCATATATCTGGAAACGCAGTCAGCTCTTGCAGAGGTTTCCAATACCAAACTCCAGTGCTGGGTCAGGGGAGGGGGGAAAAAGAGTGCCTCGTATCATGTGACGAGTGCCACCTAGAACTCTTTCCAAACGTGAAACTTGCAGACTGTCCTGCACCCCTCTTTTTTAGTAACTTTATTTACATGTAGTTCTAAAAGAATAACTACAAATTAAAAGGAAAGCAAAAAATGAAAGCAAAACCACAACCAAATAAGGACACAACTTAAGACATTCTCTGGTGTCCTTTCTTTCCCGTCTCTTCTAAGTTCCCAAGTTCTACTCTACTCTTACTAATTTTCTCTGACTTCCTCTTATACTGCTGAATTTATTCAAGTCCTGCTCATCTGTTCACTCGTTTATACTGTTTTTTTTTTTAAATACTCTACAAACGTTTTCCAATCCTTTTTATATTCTTGACGAACAAGACGCACCCCCCCTTTTTAGACAGCAACCCCCAGATTGCTCGCTACCCATCCTCCTGTTGCCATATAATATAGTACCAGAGTCTGGATCCTCCTCGCCAAAGAGGAAACTTTCGGAGGCAAAGTCCAGCCAGACTCGCTCTAGTCTAGGCGAAGATAAGGCAGATGTGGACCCCTTTAAAACGGGGGGTTAAAATGGGAGGCCTCCGAAGCAAGGTGCTGAGACCAGGGGAAGGGTTAGGGTTAGGGACCGTTACACCACCTTACGGACCTTCGCCTCCAAGGAACGCTTAGGTAACTCGCCCGCGGCCACCTCCTTCCCGGATCACCTGGACAAGCCCCGCCCTCTCCCGGAAGACGGAGCAAGGCATCCTGGGAATTGTAGTTCCCTCGCAACCTGGTGTTTCCCTAGCCATCTAAGAATACTTTATTTCATACAAATAAGTGCAAGATATTTTAAACATCTGCATTTTTTAAAATAAATAAATAAAAAAATGAGATGCCTTCGTTTATTCTTTCTGGTGTTTGTATACTATTTTTTTTTGGGGGGGGGGAGGAGAATAATAAAAAAAGCTGCTATGGTGGTGCGTCTTTTTTAAAAAGCAGAGTCGGCTCTCCTTGGCTCTCGTTTCTTTGCAATAAATAAATGGCGAGCTCGGCGGAATAAATGGCAAGCTAAGTGGACATAATGATAATAATAATCCATAAGACCCTCCCCGAAGACTGGCATGAGGTAGCAGTCTAGCAAAAAACGGACTGGGGGCATAGCTGTCAACGTTTCCCTTTTCATAAGGGAAATTCCCTTATTCCGAATAGGATTCCTCGCAAGAAAAGGGAAAACTTGACAGCTATGATTGGGGGCTGGTGGTAAAAGGTGACAAGAGTTGTCTGTCAGGGGAAAAAATCTGTGCAAAAAACAAAAATCTAAGTATATGGTCTAAATATAGACCATGTACTGCTGTGTACTGCTTTAGAAATGCTTCGGGAGTATTAAAGGTTAACAGTAACTTTTACAGCGCAATTCATGCACGCCGACCCAGTAACAAGGTCTCCTGAGTTCTGCTGGGACAGGTCTCCTGCCTGCAATCCTAAACGCACTTACCCGGGAGTAAGCCCCCTAGTTGCAGAACTGCACATCCTAAGCAGGCACCATCCCACCTAAGTTCCAAACACCAGGTTAAAATGGTTTTAAATAGTGGGGCGGGGGGGGGGGGATGTTCTTCACAGCCAGTATGCAAATTCTGAATAAACTATAGTAGTACAGCTTATATTTAAATCAGGTGGAATCTTGCCACCATTATCAACTTGCCACCATTGTCAAAGCTTATGTAGATTGCACCTATACTAACTGACGGGCAGAAAAAAAACTCATGCACCAGTTATTGGGAGGAGGGAGGCTGTAGGTGAAGAAGGATGATACACTGTTACTATGTCAGTAGAACAGCTGGTTTTTGCTGTATTCTGTGGCCTCTTACACCAGTGTAATTTATGTATAAAAGCAGTGCTTTTTTCTAAAAAAATGTTTAGGGGTACTCTCATTTTCCTACTCATATTGAAATACTGCCCCTCAATGAGGCCAAACTTAGATTCACAACATGTTTAGGGGTATGCGTCCCCTACGTCCGCCCAGAAAAAAAGCACTGTATAAAAGTGGTACCTTGGTTCTCAAATTTAATCCGTTCCGGAAGTCCGTTCCAAAGCCAAAGCATTCCAAAACCAAGATGCTCTTTCCCATAGAAAGCAATGCAAAATGGATTAATCCGTTCTGGACTTTTAAAAACAACCCCTAAAACAGCAATTTAAAATGAACTTTACTATCTAATGAGACCATTGATCCATAAAATGAAAGCAATAATCAATGTACTGTACTATAAAATAAATAAGACAGTATTGTAGATTATAATTTATTTATTTTTAAAAAAATTCTTACTTGCACTGATGATAGTCATTGTTTGGATGGGGACTTTTATCCATTTCCGCAGTCACACAATCAATCAATCAATCAATCAATCAAGCAGTAGCTGAACTGGGTTCCACACAGTCACAAAAACAAATTAACCAAAAAGACCTCAAAAACAAAAACGCAAAATATAGCTGAAAGGTTACAAGGGAAGATGAAAAAAGGGTTTATTATGTAATATGTAAAAATCTAAAATTACAATATTTTTATGACTAATGATTAGGATACTAAAAGAGGGGAGGGATTTGCTGAACAAAATAACTGAACTGGAATACAAAAAAGGAAGGTGTGAGGAGGTCCTGGAAATAAGCAAATGAAGGTCAAGTAATGGAAGGAAAGAATTGTTTTTAAATATTTTTACTTTGTATTCTTTCTTGTTTTTTCCCCCTTTATTTTTGTGTGTTTTGTAAAACATTGAAAATCTTAATAAATATCTTATAAAACAAAAACAAAAACGCAAAATAAATAGCAAAAACAAAAGCGCCAAACTTAATCTGTTCCAGAAGTCCTTTTGACTTCCGAAATGTTCAAAAACCAAGTTGCAGCTTCTGATTGGTGCAGGCGCCCCGGAAACAATACCCGACAGCTGCATTGGATGTTCGGCTTCCGAAAAATGTTCGAAAACTGGAACACTTACTTCCAGTTTTTTGGCATTTGGGAACCAAGGCGTTTGAGTACCAAGGCGTTTTTTTTTTTTTATAAAATTTTTATTAGGATTTTCTCATTTTTTAAAACAAACACACAAAAAACATAAACATCAACATTACACACAAAAAACACATATAATTTCAAAATCTTATTTTCCTAACCACTTTCCCAGACTTCCCCCACCTCCCCTTCTTGCATCCCCATTCAAAATTTAGCCCAGCAAGTTCTTTATGCCCAAATTAATCCCTTATTAATATTTTATTTAAATCATCTTCATTAACCATTTTCAAGCTTCTATACCTTATTTTAATACCCACATCCACCTTTTCTAAGATCGATCCACTCTCCCTTTCACGAAATTCCCAATTATATAGATTTACAGAAAATCTTTACAAATAATAGCATATGCTTGTAACCCTTTGGATTCTAACGTTCCTCCCCCCCCTCCCCCGGTTTTGATCCCCAAAATATTATCTTTCTATCTGACAGTTCTCAGCCTGGATCTATCACATCCGAGGCCTTTAAATCTCTTTCAGTCCCTTTCAGCCGGTTTTGTTGACAGTCCTTTATGTTGGACATCCAATCTCGGAGCATCTTCGACCCGAAAGGGTCCGGATCTTTTCCAACCAGTCCTTCGTGTTCAAAATAAGAGTCCAGATCTTGCTTCTTGTTCTTTCCAAGTCCAAATATCCCAAATGCCTCAAACAGTCCAAATTTCACCTTCGCCACATTTGTAATCCATAAGTCTTTCGGACTCCCCATGGGAAAAAATCCCCACTCTTCATTCTCAATTTCAATTTCAAACCATATTTTTGACATACAAACTTTATCTTCCATGCTTCCTAACCTTGAAGGCCTCTGGTTGTCCTTTTTCACTTGCGTCATTTCTGCTCCTTCTTCACATTCCTCCAAAACAGCACACAAGTCTTTCTTCCCAGCTGTAGATTCTTCTTGTGTCAGGTCCACCACTTCAGCAGAGTTGTTTATTTTTAAATTCAAAGTTGTCAGATTCGTAGCCATAACAGAACTCTGCTTTTGCAGCTTTCCCAGCAGTTCAAAGACCCTATTTAACTCTGCTTGTAATTTTCCATCTGCAGCCATTGTAATGTTCCAAATCCCCTCTAGAGGGATTTTTGTTACTAAGTGTTCTTTTTCCAACAATCCGGATATTTTGTTATTGTTGCCACTCTAATTTTAAAAGCTTACAGTTCCAATGTTACAAAAGTAACCGACACAAATGGCAAAAAACAGAATTTCTTGACTTTGACAGCTCAATTGACAGCTGTCAAACTCTGTAAATATCTTCACAGGCTCCCTCTCGGGTCACTCCCGGATCGGGGGGGGGGGGGTTGCACTTCAACTCCAAAGATCAGTTCAAATCCTCCAGCAATTAGCTTATAAGTCCAAATCGTGAAATTAAGAATTTTATCTCAAAAAGAGAAAGACAGTCTCTCGATCTTAGTTGTTTAATTCTTGCTTTAAATTGCCTGCAAGAGGGGGGGAGGCGGACTTCCTTTTAGCACCTCCCCCGGTCGTACCGAATTCAATTAAAAGAAATTTTTAGTTCCAATTACTCACGGGTTGTTGCTTTTTAAGTCCAAATATTCAAGGAAAGAAGTCAGCGCTCTCCAGCCATGGCTTGCGGCTTCACTCCGTGGAAGAAGCGGTCTACTCACAGCACCACGCCGCTCCCCGTATCCTCTCCAAAGCCTTTAAAAAGGCTTCTTTGTGGGTCGGGGGGGGCGCAAATGGTGCCCGCCGAGTCACCAGGTCCACAGGCATCCGCGCCTGTGGTTTCTAAGGGTCCCCGCGTCGCCGCCGCGGCAGGACCCCTCTTCCACCGAGCCGATTCCCTCCAGAGCTCGGAGGGAATCCGCCATTAGCTGGTCGCGCCAACCCGGAAGTCTCTTTGAGTACCAAGGCGTTTGAGAACCAAGGTACCACTGTACAGTCATTGTGGGGGATTCTACAGGTATCCAGCACAACCTCTGCAATCCACCAAATCAAATGCATCCCACCAGTCTTGTGTGTGAGCTGCTTTGTCTTTGTTTACGAAGTCCTTAGCCTAATGCCATACATGTATTCAGGTAGTCAAGGCTCATGAGTTGTACAAGCCTTTAGTACAGCTTCTATATTATGGATCTCTGTGGAGTTATTGGCAAATATTTCTTTGTACTGCAGAGATCATACTCTGAAACATGTAATTAGTGCTGGTCCAAGGGTTTGTAGGGTTTGGGGCAAGATGACCTCCATGGTTCTTCCCTTCTGCAGTCCTACTTGCTCCTTACAGTTCTTGCTGCTACCCATTCACTTAACCTCTCCTTACAGCCCTGATCTGTAGCACCATCCAAAGGGGTGAGCAGAAGCTGCTGTAGTTCTTGCTGCTCTCATTCCTTGTTTGCTCAGGGAGAGCAGGTGAGCAGGCAGCAACTGGAAGGAGGAGGAAGCAGCAGCAGCAGCAGCACGGCAAGTGGGTTGAGAGGGTTGGTAGTGGGGCCCTGCTGGGACTTGAGCCTCAGCAGTTATCTATCAAATGCCAGCCACTGACCATAGAATCAAAGAGTTGGAAGGGACCCCATGGATCATCTAGTAGCTCAGCCCCCTGCAATGCAGGAATATGCACCCAAACCTGTGACCTTGGTGTTCTCAGCATCATGCTCTAACCAACTGAGCTATCTTCCTTGCTTGTAATACTTCTATTAGATGAAACCACTTTGCTTCTAGAAGCTTTCTAACAAAGGCTTTGTCAAAAACAAACATGTTCTTCAAACTATAAAATGTAGCTGTCTATCTATATCTATCTATCTATCTATCTATCTATCTATCTATCTATCTATCATCTATCATCTATCTATCTATCTATCTATCTATCTATCTATCTATCTATCTATCTATCATCTATCTATCTATCATCTATCATCATCTACCATCTACCATCTATCTATCTATCTATCTATCTATCTATCTATCTTTTTATTAAATATACTTATATACTGCCTTGGAACCTAAAAACCTCTAAGATGACTTACCAGTAACTGAGTTTGATACAAAAACTAATATCACATAACTGGTAAAATACAAACCTAACAATAAATTTAATAACTTAGAAAATCAGCAGCTTTCTGATGGCTGCTTCCATCTAATCCTAAAACTGGTTTGCCCCTGCAGTCATTTAAGGCCACAGCTCAAACATTTTGTGCGCTTGAGATAAGTGATTGTTTTACAAATTGACCATCAAAGCTTTGCTCCAACACTGCCCTCAAAGCTTACTGATATTTTAAAACCAGGACATCTCCTCCTCCTTCTTCATTAAATAATGAAATGTCTTAAATCAAGTTAAGCATTTTAAAAGGGAAGAAGTAGAAAACAGTAATTGGAAATAACATTTTAAAAGAGAGGAAGTTTCATGCTAGTTGAAGGGTACCTTCCTCCCTCATTACTTTTGAGAAAAGTCCCAGTGACAGTGCTGTGTCAGCAGTCCCTAATGTGTCTGATCTTTAACATCTCTGGGAGGGTTTCAGCTGTCTTCCAAGGTATCATTACGACAGTAATGCAATGCTGATTGCCATGTTATTCAGAGAATATATTAAAAACCACTGAGAAATCTGGGTTGACTAATAAGCAACCTCCTCAGCCTTGCAAGCTGGCAGCTCTGGTCTGCCATTTCTCCACACATATATCTCAGTCTCTTGTGAAATCATACAGGTTTTAATTGTGATGGTTAAAAATACAGTGGTACCTCAGGTTACAAACGCTTCGGGTTACAAACGCTTCAGGTTACAGACTCCGCTAACCTGGAAGTAGTACCTCGGGCTAAGAACTTTACCTCAGGATGAGAACAGAAAGCGTGCGGCGGCAGCAGTGGGAGGCCCCATTAGCTAAAGTGGTACCTCATGTTAAGAACGGATTCAGGTTAAGAACGGACCTCCAGAATGAATTAAGTTCATAACCAGAGGTATCACTGTAAGTAGTAAAGATGTATGTGCAATGTGTATTGATCTTTCTTCATTCCTGCATTGTGTTTTAGAATAGTCGTCAGCCTTGGACTTTATTTGCCAAACTGATTTTGAATGCTGGCAAGAGAGAGGGTGATTTGTTCCTGAATTCAGATAACTGGCCAGTGGCTTGGTTTGGATGGGTTTGTCCTCTCCCTGAAGGAACAGGTTCATAGCCTAGGAGTGCTCCTGAATCTATTGCTGTTACTAAATGTTGAGGTGGTTATGGTGACCAAGCGTGCCCTTAACCAGTTTTGGTTGGTGGGACAGCTATGGCTGGTTTTGGATTGGGATAGGCTGACCACTGTGTCCATAAGCTAGTAACCTCCAGACTGGATTACTACAATGAGGCCTGCATGCAACTGTCCTCGAGGCTGACTCAAAAGCCACAGCTAGTGCAGCTCAACTAATATGGTACCTTGACTGCTCACTGGGCTGGAATATTACTGTCATGTTATTCCACTGCTGAAAGAATTGCACTGGCTGTCCATTAGCTATTGAGCAGAGTTCAAGGTGCTTTTTTAATCAGAGAATTGTCAAGTTGGAAGGGACCACAAGAGTCATTCAGTCCAGTGTAGGAATCCTTTGCCCAATGTGGGGCTTGAACCTACAACGCAAAGATTAAAGTAATCCTCAAGTGTTATTATAAGGAAATTAATAGATACTTCACAATATGCTTGAGGTTCTAATAAGCCAGGTCTCGGTTTAACAAAAGCAAGTTTCCATTCATATTCATGATTTATAGCCACATAAAAGAGTACCAGATCATGCATATTGCCTTATTCTAGGAGAGAAGCGATACAGCCAATTTACTGAAGCTAAGCCTGCCCGAGTCTGCTCTGTGCCTGGATTCAGCTTGGGGAGTGCATGATGGAGCCTCACAATGGAAAGTGGGAAATAGAATATGCTAAATTAAGCAATGATGTACCTAATGCAGGTGTTGGAGAGCTCCAGATGTTGCTGGACTACAACTCCCATCATCCCTGGCCATTGAACATGCTTGCTGCCAGGCTTGATAGGAATTGTAGTTCAGCAACATCTGGCAGACCAAAGGTTCCCTACTGAATACAGTGGTACATCAGGTTACAGATGCTTCAGGTTACAGACTCTGCTAACCCAGAAATAATACCTCGGGTTAAGAACTTTGCTTCAGGATGAGAACAGAAATCGTGTTCCGGCCGGCGCGACGGCAGTAGGAGGCCCCATTAGCTAAAGTGGTACCTCAAATTAAGAACAGTTTCAGGTTAAGAATGGACCTCCGGAACGAATTAAGTTCTTAACCCGAGGTACCACTGGTACTATTTCTGGGTTAGCGGAGTCTGTAACCTGAAGCGTCTGTAACCTGAAGCGTATGTAACCCGAGGTACCACTGTATTATATTGTAATGGTTTGATCAGAAGAAAAACAAAACAAAACGCAGAGATTAAAGGTCCCATGCTCTACCGACTGAGCTATCCCAGGTGTACAAAACCCTATACAGTGGTACCTTGGTTCTCAAAAGCCTTGGTACTCAGTCAACCTGGAACCCAAACACTGCAAACCCGGAAGTAAGTGTTCCGGTTTGTGAACTTTTTTCGGAAGCCAAAAGTGCTCCGTTTTGAGTGTTACTCTTCTGATTTGAGCACCAGACTTCTGTTTTGAGTGCCACACTTCCGTTTTGGTGTTAAGCTGAGGTCTGTCTGTTTTTGCTATTTATTTTGCATTTTTGTTTTTGCGGCTCTTTTGTTTTGTTTTTGTGACTGTGTGGAATCCAGTTCAGCTACTGATTGATTGATTGATTGATTGTGTGACTGCAATACATTGTTTATTGCTTTCATTTTATGGATCAATGGTCTCGTTAGATAGTAAAATTCATGTTAAATTGCTGTTTTAGCGTTTGTTTTTAAAAGTCTGGAACGGATTAATCCATTTTGCATTACTTTCTATGGGAAAGCACGCCTTGGTTTTGGAACGCTTTGGTTTTAGAATGGACTTCCGGAACGGATTAAGTTTGAGAACCAAAGTACTACTGTATAGTTTGGGACCAAGATACTTGAAAGATTATCTCAAGCCTTATATTCCCAACTAATCACGGTGTTCTGCAAGAGAGGGCAAAAGATACCATCCTATCAGGAGGCATAATGTCTGCATAATGTCGGAATTGGGCTTTTGTGTTGCAGTACCCACCCTCTGGAACTTCCCATAAAAAATCAGACAGTCTCCTTCTGTATTGTCTTTCTGACACCTGCAAAAGATACTCTTTTTTCAACAAGCCTTCTGAATGGATATTTTAATCCCAGTTTGGATCTGTATTGGATTTGAATAGGTTTTAATATGTGCTGTAATTGTTGTTGTTGTTTAAATGCTTTTGTATATCAATTGTTTAAACTGTTTTTAATATGCATAAACATTTTTTCTTTTTCTGTGAATTTATAAATTGCTTCGGGAGTATCTCCCGGGAAGCCATTTATAAATGAAATAAATAATAAGATTTGTGAAGGCAAGGCACAGGTGTAGGTCTTGGTAAACCTCAGATTACTGGTTTTCCTTTACAGTTTATAAATCTTAGTGTTTTCTAAATGCATCCAAATTACAAATCATCACTGCTACCATGATTGTTCTGTTTAATCACCTGTGAAAATAACACAAGGCAGAGACACTCGCATTAGCAGCTGCCGAGGGAATGTGTAACAATTGCTTGCGTTGAAAATGACTTATAAAATCAATGTTGCTGTTGCTGATGACTCCGTTCCTTACAGCTACTTTGCTGACAACTTCTTCGCTCGAGACAACTTTCCTATCAACAGCAGGTGGCACTGCTAGCAAAGCTTGAAGGTGCTATTGGATTCATGTATAAAAATTGCCTCATAGGCAATTGTGTCAATCCTTGAACTGGACGTTTCAAAAGAAGCTGCAGCTTATGAATTTGGTAACTAGACACTACATATAGTAGTGGTCTTAAGAACTGGTCAAGTTGAAATATAGAAAAGAATGCATGTTTTGGACAATCTTAGCTGGCACCTTTCTCCCAAAGTAGAACTACCTCTTGAATTTCTGCAATCTTAGTAGGCTTTTATTGGTGTATATGATTACACCAACCATATACAGACTTTTATTGTTTACAGACTTTACTAAAAGTACAGACCTTTATTGTTTACCTTTTTGGACACAGGTTCACAGTTTGTAAATATTCTTGGACCTGGAGAATATATAATTTTCTTCTCTCTCTCTCTCTCTCTTTCCCTCTCTCCCCAGACCTCTCTCCCCAGACTATCCAGAAATCTGGAATTTTCCCCAGAGCCTCGCAGAGGAATTTAGCCATTTAGGGGACAGTTTAGTAGGAAGCAAAGAAAAAGGAAGGCAGACTCCCAAAATGGTGTTTCAGCATTATAAAATGGCAATAGTTATGTCAAGAAGTCTCTGATCATTGCATATAATTTTGCTTTAACTTACATTTTCAGCTTTTAAAAGTCCATTTCAACATTTCAATATAGATTTAATTACATAGAAAAGATGCTTTAACTGCAGTGTGCATTGAGCACTCAAAGTCTAAAGGAAGCAGTCCTGCTTGAAATGTGTACAAATCAATTCATGATATTGATCTGAAGTGGGTTGTGCTCTAATTTAAAACCTAGATCACCATAGGTCAAGCTTGAAAAAAATCTGTTTTTTTAATTTTATTTTTAAATACATTCAATGTTTTGTAGATGATCTGCAGAGAAGAAACATGTAGCTTAGAACACAGTCAAGCAAAGAATCTCTATTACAAAAAAGAACCTGTCCCCAAAAACAAATATAAATACAAGACCAGCATCATCCTTTGAAATTTACCCATTACTTAGTATTGTTCCTATCAATACAACTTTTTATGTGGCTGGGACACTTTTCTTTTTTTTATGCTCTAGCCAGATCCTGGCAAGATTACATAGTTGTCTGCTACAAAGGAGCACTGATTACCACTGACATTTGTTGGAGTTTTTGAAAATTAAAACCCCAAGCAGTGATTGTAATAAATAAGAGGTTTCGGTTGCCAAATATTAAATTGTGGAGCAGCCAATGGGAATCCCAGGTAGTGCAGCTGTTCTTTGAAGAAGGTCCATTTTCTTTCTTTTTGTTCATAATTTTGGATTTGAAGTGGAACATCGCTGCCTTTTCATTTCAGGCTGCAATTGCAAGAGGCATAAATCCCAAACATCCACTTATCAGATGTGAATAATGTAGGCTGCTTTGGAACAAGTTGCTGTTGTTTTTTTACCTAATGTGTTGCTTCTGATATATTTATTTCCCTCCATTTCCTCTTCTGCCTCCTTGAGCGGGAAAACAACAACAAAACCAAGTAGCACAAATTGCTTCTTCTTAAGCTCATGCCCAGGGCCAGCCCAAGACATTTTGCAAATTGAAGCAAAGAACAAGAAAGCACCCCTTCGCATTCCATGTACAAAAGCTGATCAGACTGGCAATTCAATCTTTCTTCAACACTGGTGATGGGACAGTGACTTCCATTGCTTCTGAGGCAAGGGAAGGCTGCATGCCACACACAGCTCTCTCCTCCAATATCTTGTTGCTGCTCTCTGTGTGCATCGCTTCCTGCCCTCCCAGTGTGTGCCACCTGAGGCAGCTGGTTCACTCTGCCTAATGTTAGGGCTGGCCCTGATTAGACCAACTCTTTGCTTTATGCACATTAGAAAGGTGAGAGGGGTGGCGCTGGAGGATCGGCTTGCGCACTACAGGGGAATAGTGACTACAGGTTGAAGGTTGAGGGCTGAAGGTTGCAGAGAAAGCAGGTGACTGGGTTAAGAACATAAATAGAGCTTGCTGGTTCAGGCCAAAGGTTCATCTATTCCAGCATCCTGTTCTCACAGTGGCCACCCAGATTCCTGCGGGAAACCCTCAAGTGCACTTTCCTCTCCTGTGTTGGTGCTGACCTTTAAAGCCCTAAATGGCCTCGGCCCAGTATACCTGAAGGAGCGTCTTCACCCCCATCATTCAGCCCAGACACTGAGGTCCAGCTCTGAGGACCTCCTGGCGGTTCCCTCACTGTGAGAAGTGAAGCTACAGGGAACCAGGTAGAGGGCCTTCTCGGTAGTGGTGCCTGCCCTGTGGAACACCTTCACATCATATATCAAGGAAATAAACAACTATCTGACTTTTAGAAGACATCTGAAGGCAGTCCTGTTTAGGGAAGTTTTTAATGGTTGATGTTTTATTGCTTTATTATTATTATTATTGTTATTGTTATTATTATTGTTATTATTGTTGTTATTATTATTATTATTATTATTATTATTATTATTATTATTATTGATATTCTGTTGGGAGCTGCTCAGAGTGGCTGGGGAAACCCAGCCAGATGGTCGGGGTATCAATAATAAATTATTATCATCATTATTACTGTGGTTTCCAGCAACTGGTATTCAGAGGCATTCCTGCCTCAGACCACAGAGGCACAGCATAGAGCTGAGTGAGGCAGCCTTGCCTAGTTCATTGCCATCACGAATTGGCTGGTTCACAGTGTAGGTAGGCCATTGTCAGCTATTTTGTGACACAGCTGCCTTGTATTGTTTTAATAATTGATGGGCTGTGCTTTTATTGTGTCTTTTGCTGCGTTAATATGCTCTTCGCTGCTTTGCTATAGAAGCAAACCGTAAGATACCAATTCAAATAAAAACCTTTTAGGGTGTGTTGCAGCATACCTGCCTTTTTTATTATTAAAAAAAGCAGCACTATACTTTCAGATGAAAACCAGCAGACAATCCAGTCCTATACATCATCTTTTTTCTACTTGGTGTGGCACAAGTAGAAGCTCTAGAGCAGCATTTCCCAACCTTGGGCCTCCAGCTGTTTTTGGACTACAACTCCCATAATCCTCAGCTAGCAAGACCAGTGGTCAAGGATGATGGGAATTGTAGTTCGAAAACAGCTGGAGGCCCAAGGTTGGGAAACACTGCTCTAGAGTACTCCCACCCAGCCCTTTCTCATACCCTCCAACATTTCTCCGATGAGAATAGGGACGTCCTATTGCATAATAGTAATTTTACTATTTATATCCTGCCCATCTGACTGGGTTGCCCCAGCCACTCTGGGCAGCTTCCAACATACAGTGGTACCTCAGTTTTCGAATGTAATCTGTTCTGGAAGACTGTTTAACTTCTGAAACGTTTGAAAACCGAGGTGCAAAGGGCAGTCTGCAATTTCAATGGAGAAAATTGGGGGGAAAACCAACTCAGTGGAAGCCATTTGACTTCTGAGGCACATTTGAAAATAGAAGCATTTACTTCCGGGTTTTCGGTGTCCAAAAACCGGAATATTCAGTTTCCAAGACGCCCAAAAATCGAGGTACTACTGTATATAAAAACATAACAAAACATTAAACATTACAAAACTTGCCTATATACAGGACTGCCTTCACATGGCTCGGCGGTTGGATAACTCTGTACATTTCTCTGATGAAAACATCCTACCATACCTTCCAGCATTTCTCTGACGAAAATAGGAATGTCCTAAGGAAAAGTGGGACATTCTTGGATCAAATAACAAACTGGTATGGCTTCTGTAAATCCAGGACTGTCCCTGGAAAATAGAGACACTTGGAGGATCTGCTTTCTGACTTCCCAAGGCCTGCATGTAGTGATGGGTGCTTGGCTTGGACTGAAGCTGATGTCAGGACGAAGCTGAGCAGGGGCACTAACCCTCTGCAGATTTAGGGGAGTGCAACTGGTTTGGTTACACTGGGTTGTGCTGGGAGTGCTGCAATTATGATGTACAAAGGAAGGCAGGATGGTGGTGGTGCTGCAAAATTTGCACAGGGCACCGCTGAAAGGTGAGACCATAAGGCCCACCACTGCGCTCAAGTCCCATCTTTGCTATACATCCAAAGCTGTATCATACCACTTTAAGCAAGTGTGGCTCCCTCCTCCCAATCCTGGGAACTGTAGCTTCCCAGGGTGCTGAGAGCTGTTAGGAGACCCTTATTCTCTGCACAGAGTGCTTTAACAGTCAATCCCTCTTCCCAGGGAAGTTGTAGCTCTGTAAGGGGAATAGAGGTCTCCTAGCAACCTTCAGCACCCTTCACAGGTTCCAGGGTTCTTTGGGGAAAGCCAGGACTGTTTAAAGTGGTATGATACTGCTTTAAATGTGCAGTGCAGATGGGCCCACAGTCCCATGAGCCTCAATGGAGCATTGTTGTGGCAGTATTGTATGGCTGCTTGTATGTCAGCGCTTTCATAGCCAGCCAGTTCTTCGGTTAATGTATTCCCATTATTAATCGGTTCACCTGTTGCACATCATTGTCTTTAGTTAAAACTTCACTAAGCTCCTGGCGTGAAATATCGGTAGTACAATCTTAATATTACTGTTCAGCTAGAATCACTCCAGTGGAATTAAACTGCTACCGATACACCAGTATGCCGCTAGAGGGTGCACATTACCTAGGTATTGGAAATATATAACTACTGCCTTGCTTAAATTATTGTATAAAGAGCTGGAAGATGCTTGTCTGAGGAAGTTCAGAACGTCAGACATTTCCAGGGAAGGACATAGACTTGCAGAGCACTTCTTTAGTTTTCTTCCTGATTCTATAAATGAGTACACTAAGGGTAAATTTTAAGGTTAGATTTCTCCCCACACTGCCAACAGTTCCTAAATTTTCATTTTCATTTGCTAACATACCCATTCTTGCAGTTTTAAGGTGAATTAGTTTCTGTGCTACAGAGTCAATGAAAAATTCAATATACGTTTTGGATATGTTGGTTTTTGCAATGTGGTCCCTGCAGTTGTTTAGGCTGTGAGGCAAAACAAATGATATTCCATTACTGGAACCGTAAGCTACCCAGTATTTGGAAAGCCGATTCCCACACAAGGCACAAAAGAGGATTTCCCTTTGCATACTTCCGTGAATAATTCCTATATCTGAAAATCACCTGTGGGAATAACCCCAAACACATTCAGCTTGGATATCCTGATGGGCAGGCACTTTTCTTCAGAGCTAGATGTGTGTTTCAGTCACCACGAGCCATACATGGCATATATTCTTCAAAAAAGATATGCTTTCAGATAACTCAGTAGGCCACAAACCACTTGGATTAAGAACTTTGTCATGCAGGGGTGGGGAATCCCTGTAGGTGTTGTTGGACTTCATCTCCCATCAACCCCAGCCAGCACTGTCAATGGTAAGGGATGGTGGAAATTGTAGGCCAACCACATCTTGGAAAGCCACAGGTTCCCCTGCTGCAATGGAATTAGTCACGGTAGCTGGACTATTAGGCAACTAGTCCAGAGACCATAGAACGGTCTTTGTTCCTTTTTGTGGTTGGACTCCAACTCCCATCAGCCAGCATGGGCAGTAGTCAGGCATAATGGGAACTGTGGTTCGGCAAGATGCTGAAATCCCAAGGCAGCAGAAAAGACTATTTATGTATGTGACCACAGCTGCACAGATGTTATTGGCCCAGAGATGGAAAGAAGATAAAGTTCCTACCAGAGAAAAATGGCAGATGAAGTTGATGGACTATGTTGAAATAGCTACAATGACTGGAAGACTCAGAAATCAGGAAGATTTTAATAAGGAATTTGGAAAATTTATAACTTAAAATTTATAACCACTGAAAACAGTTAAAATGGTTAGTAGGAGTGGAATATCACTTGCAGTTTAAAGGTGAATTCTGGACACAATGGAGATGTAAAAGATTTGGACCATCATAAAAGATGCAGGAGGAAATGATTAATAATAGGACCCACAAAGGGGAGGATGGAAGTACAGGAGGTCTTGTTTTTATGATTTATGTTTGATACATCTCTGTAAAATTTTAATTTGAAAAACCAAGTAAATATTTTTTTTAAAAAAGGAACTGTAGTCCAGCCACATCGGGAGGGATGCAAGGGAGCCTCCCATTCTTTAATGCTACTGTTAAGAGTTTATTGCTCTTCTAAGTCAGTCATCTGCGTGGCTCTAGGCATACAAAGCCAGTTGTGACCATGGAAGGCTTGGGTGGTGGTCCCGGTGACTATGACCTTTCCGGCTGCCATTGAGTCAATTGCTTTGATAGTGCCATTAGGAGTGTTTTATTTGAGAATAAGGAGAAAACATATAATTCTGGATTCTGGGCAACTGGATAGCTCAGCTGGTTAGAGCATGGTGCTGATGACACCATGGTTGCAGGTTTGATCCCCATATGGGACAGCTGCATATTCCTGCATTGCAGGGGATTGGACCAGATGATCCTCAGGGTTCCTTCTAGCTCTACGAATCTATGTTTCTATGCTTCTATGAACCGTGCGCTAAGTTAACACTGGAGTATATTTCTGGTGCAATGAGCTACAAATGACATGTTGGTACAGACTGACTGACTGCCCTCCCTTTTAGTAACACGCAGGCAGTACTTTTACATAGATTTATTTATTGGGATAAAGAGGGGGCGGGGTTCCCTTTGGAGAGCTCTTAATTGTTTTTGTACCTGGCATCTTCCGAGGTCAGTTGTTGAGAATAGAGTTAATTTGCATCAATGCTGCTACAGCATTGCCACTGTGTAACACATTGTAAATGAGTAGCAACCTTCTTTTATTCATTTGAGTGCAGTGGGAGCTTGCTTCAGACCTTGTTCCCGACAAGGAGGACTCACTAGGCAATATCTGAAACCCAGTCTCCCCAAGGTTCAGTGTGGTGAAGCAATCATAAATGGCACTCTTCCCCAACATAGTGATTTCCAAATGCTTTAGACTAGAACTCTCCTCAGCCACAGGCAGAATGGCTGTGCTGCTTGGGGCTGATGGAGGATGCGGCCTAAAACATTTGGAAGGGCTCCAAGTTGAAGAAGGCTGATAATGGACAGTGGAGTCCTCCATCCATAGAATCCGCTTCTGTGCATTATCATCTTTATTCTCAATACCTTAAGGATCACCTCTCCCCATACAAACCAACTCATACTCTGAGCATGCCAGCTGAGGCCCTTCTCTATGTCCCTAGTCCCAGAGAGGTGGCAACAAGAGAACAGGCCTTTTCTGTGCTGGCTCCCTGACTGAGGAATGCTCTTGCCTGAGAGGCTCACCTGGCACCATTATTATATATCTTTTGACGCCAGGCAAAAATATCCCTCTTTACTCAGGCCTATGGCTTTTAAATAATCTATGGACCGTGAAAGTGTGTGAGGAGAGGACTCTTATTAACTATTTTATTATTTGTCTGTCAGTATGCTTTTTATTATATTTTATTAGTGATGTTCTGCAATGTGTTTTTAACGGGGGTGGCACTGTGGTCTAAACCACTGAGCCTAGGGCTTGCCGATCAGAAGGTCGGCGGTTCAAATCCCCGTGACGGGGTGAGCTCCCGTTGTTTGGTCCCTGCTCCTGCCCACCTAGCAGTTTGAAAGCACATCAAAGTGCAAGTAGATAAATAGGTACCGCTCCGGTGGGAAGGTAAACGGCGTTTCCATGCGCTGCTCTGGTTCGCCAGAAGCGGCTTAGTCATGCTGGCCACATGACCCGGAAGCTGTACGCCGGCTCCCTCGGCCAATAAAGCGAGATGAGTGCCGCAACCCCAGAGTCGTCTGCGACTGGACCTAATGGTCAGGGGTGCTTTTACCTTTACCCTGGGATCTTTTGATAAAGGATGGCATAATAATAATAATAATAATAATAATAATAATGCAACAGTGCTCAGATCAGGAATAGAGAATCTGTAGCCTTCCAGATATGGCTGGGACTGATGGGAGGTAGAATCTAACAACATCTAGAAGGCCAAAGTTTAGCTTAGATCATCCTTTAAGGACGTCTTAAAGACAGTGTTTTGGCTACCTCATCTAGATCAGGCATAGGCAAACTCGGCCCTCCAGATGTTTTGAGACTACAATTGCCATCATCCCTGACCACTGGTCCTGTTAGCAAGGGATCATGGGAGTTGTAGACTCAAAAATCTGGAGGGCCGAGTTTGCCTATGCCTGATCTAGAGTATGCTCAGATGCCTTCTAGAAGGAAGTAACTGTAGACTATAGCTGGACTAACAAGGATGTAGCAATAACAGGACCTCCACCTAATTACCTTCCTCTTTGAAGTCTCAATGTCAGGAAGCAACAATGAAGAATGGAAGGGGGCTGTGTGCCACTGTTACTGGAACTGGTTAGGTTCACAGAGCTCCCTTCACCCAAGCAAACTACTGCTGTATGACTAATGTTATGTGACACTTATCTTTCTGCATTTCATTAAACACAACAGAAACCTAATCTCCAGTTACCTGCCTCCAAACTTTAATGATTCAGAATGACACAAATACATTTAAATGTGAGGAACGTGCACTCCCAAACACAAATTATTCTTGCTAATCCTTTGAAAAAATTGGATCCTAAATGTCATGATACATCAAGGTGTGTTTGATCATGTTGTTTTTGCAGCACACATCCCTCATTAACGATCAGGTTATTGTTGCAGATCACCGGAGGGCCCAAAAGATTGTGTATTTTCTTCCTTTGAACAGCTTCTGAAATTAATTTTGGGAGAGATTATGCAAACCCGCTGAGTCATGTCCACCATTTCCTACAGCAGCTTCTTTATTTCCTTTTAATGTTTGGAGATGAGTCGGGAGAAGGCAGCAACCACTGAGGTAAACCAGAATGGAAGTTGTTGGAGTTCATAGAGACTTAGGGACAGGGCTTCCTCTAGCTTAAGCCTTCTAGGGCAGGAGGAAAGTAACTGGTTTTTCGTCTTGTCCTCCAGGCAGAAGGAAAAAATTAATCTTGACCAATTCATGTTTGGTCTAAAAAGAAACAAAGATCCAATGACTTGCAACTTCCAGAATGGTTAAATTTTCCCATGGTCTCCTGTGTACAAATCAGTCCACCTCAATGTGGAGTCAAACACCAATTCATGTCACCATGCCTAAGAAATTTTAAAGGGAATGGAGCCTAGGAGAGGAGAGGTGAACAACTCTATTTCACTTAGAGGTAAAGGGACCCCTGAGCGTTAAGTCCAGTCGCAGGCGACTCTGGGGTTGCGGCGCTCATCTTGCTTTACTGGCTGAGGTAGCAGACGTTTGTCTGCAGACAGCTTCTGGGTCATGTGGCCAGCATGACTAAGCTGCTTCTGGCGAACCACAGTTGGGTAGCAAATTTACCTTCCTGCCGGAGTGGTACCTTTTTATCTACTTGCATTGGCATGCTTTCGAACTGCTAGGTTGGCAGGAGCTGGGACAGAGCAACAGGAGCTCACTCCGTCGCAGGGATTCGAACCGCTGACCTTCTGATCAGCAAGCCCAAGAGGCTCAGTGGTTTAGACCACAGGACCACCTGCGTCCCTAATACCCAGTCAAGACTGCTGTATTCATAGGAAAACAACAACTGCAAATCTAGCAGCATGGATCCATTGGCATCATTTAAAAAACAGAGGTTCCTTCAACTTTTCCTCATAAGACTTGATTTCTAGACCCTTGTTCATCTTGATTGTAATGAAATGGAGTGAGAATTCTGAGCAGAAGTGCTCCATGCTGCAACAGATTTTTTTTTTTTGCAGGTACCACTTTCAAATGTTTTCACAAACAAAGCTGACCCATTTTCTGAGTACTTTCTTGTAATGAGAGGGTGGGAGGTCAGCCAATGGTCCTTCAGATGGTGTTGAACTTCAGCTTCCATCAGCACCATCTAGCAAGGTCATGGACGAGGAGAATTGTAGAAGGTTTCCAGATCCTAAGATCTAAGGAGGAAACATTTTCTTACAATTTGCAAAGCTACCCGGAAAACGTTTTCAAATGCCAGGAACTAACACAAATCCATGCTATGCAAAGGCCTTTCCCTGAAGCTTAAGGATGTAAAGAGGGGCTTCTCTCCCCCATTCCCTGCCGGTATGCAAGGCATAACCCTAACTATTCAGGTTTGATTGATCCTGAATAATTTACACAGATGTTCTCTAATAATTCATTCATTTCTATTAGTTCCAGGCTGTCTGAAATAGCTTGAACATGTGCCAGGGGTTCACCCTACAGTTTTAAAAAATGGTTTCATTAAAAAGCAGTGAGTAATATCTATCGTTTTATCAAAAGTACAAAGCAAGAACTTTGTGGGGGGAAAGGAATAAAGAGGGAAAGGCAGTGTAGGATGATCAAAGCGGCATGTGTACTTTCAACATTAAACAAAAAATGACTGAGGAATGAAGGAAATTCCTCTCCGCTGCGATAGCATTTCTTTCTTTCTCTTTGCAAATGTGGGGAGGTGAGGAAAGGGATAAGGTATTTAAAGGATAGCAGGCTGCCCCCCTCAGCTTCCTTTACATATTTTATTTTAGAGTCATGATATCTGCTGAAGGATTTTCGATCACACCAAATAACTCCAATGGAGTGCAGGTGTTTAGACAGAGCAATTTAGGGGGGAAATAAAATGAAATGCTCAGAAAGCCTCTGGACGGCCCTTCCCTGCACCCTTTTATTAATGGCTTCGTTGCAGTGAATCGTGTGCGTTTTTCGCAATTGGTCTCTCTCCTTCACCTGCCACAGTGAGTTTGGTTATTGGGGCCAGATGCTGAAGTCAAGTAAGAGAATATTCACACCCGAAGACAGCTGAGCGTTCATGCACTGAAAGCAGATTGAAGCCGGGGAACAACAGGGAACCAAAGTGGAACTCATGCTGGAAAGAAGAAGTTGGCCTCTTATCCTAAGTGAGGGGCAGATGGGGCTCATCAACCTGGGAAGGTAGAAGGAAAACTTTGAACCTAAACCTCTGCTGCCTTGCCGGATATATTTGGGAGAAGAAAAGGCGAAGAAGTAAACCCGACACAAATCTGGAGTCCCTAAGACAGTTGGGTGGCAAATTGTACTCCTCCTTCCGGCAACTCCTGCAGCCAAGCTGGTGCCAAACGTATTGCTCTGCTTTCCTTTGGACTACATCAGCAAGGCCGAGGAGGTGTGTGTGTGTCCATACACACTGCCCAGGGTTGCACTCAGGGAAGGTCACTTTGGGGCTGCCAACGCAGTGGTTTGACTTCACCCCCAGAGGATACTCCATTGTCCCTTGAGGAAGACGGATGCCAACCACTCCATAGCAACTCAGAGAATGGCTTTTAGTGCAGCTGCCTCTGTTCTGTGGAATAGCATCCCTATTGTGATATGAAAGGCACTCTCTATTTGTACTTTCTGGAAACAATTGAAGACATTTTTGTTTTGACAAGCTTTCCCAGCGGGATGAGGATGAAAGATATTATTTTTAGGTTTCTGCCTAGCATGTTTAGTAGCATGGTTTTTAAAACCTATCTTTGGTTGTTGCTTGTATGGGTTTTAAACATATTTTTAGTTGTTTTTAGTGTGTGATTGAGGCTAATGTGAAAGGCAATTCAAATCATCATGAGCGTGAGCACTACTGGAAGAATGCTCGCTTGCCCCAGTGGAAGCCTTCCTTTCGCTACAGATAGCAGGCATAGAGGACTCAATTGGGATTAAGGTTACAGCATAAGCACATAGGAACTGCCTGCTGCATTAGGCCAATGGCCCATCTAGATCAGTATGCTGTCCTCACAGTTGCCACCCAGATGACTGTGAGAAACCCACAAACAGGATCCAAGCACAAAAACACTTTCCCCTCCTATAATTTCCAGCAACTGGTATTCATGATGCGGGTGGCGCTGTGGTCTAAACCACTGAGCCTCTTGGGCTTGCCAATCAGAAGGTCGGAGGTTTGAATCCCTGAAACGGGGTGAGCTCCCGTTGCTCAGTCCCAGCTCCTGCCAACCTAGCAGTTCGAAAGCATGCCAGTGCAAGTAGATAAATAGGTACCACTGTGGCGGGAAGGTAAATGGTGTTTCCGTGCACTCTGGTTTCCATCACGGTGTTCTGTTGCACCAGAAGCGGTTTGGTCATGCTGGCCACATGACCCGGAAAGCTGTCTGTGGACAAACGCCGTCTCCCTTGGCCTGAAAGCGAGGTGAGTGCTGCAACTCCATAGTCACCTTTGACTGGAATTACCAACCCAGGGGTCCTTAACCTTTTTACCTTTACCTATTCAGAAGCATTGCTGCCTCTGATTGTGGAAGAAGAGCATAGCTATCTTGGCTAGCTGATAAAGTGCTTAAGCCCCATTCTCCTTGCATACCCTCCAACATTTCTCCAGTGAAAATAAGGGCATCCTATTCAACAACAACAACATACCCCACCTATCTGACTGGGTTGCCTCAGCCACTCTAAGTGGCTTCCAACACATATAAAAACATAATAAAACATTAAACATTAAAAACTTCCATATAGCGAGCTGCCTTCAAATGTTTTCTAAAGGTTGTATAGTTAACTTATCTCCTTGACTTGGGGGTCAAATAATTCCATACCCTCCAACATTTCCCCGATGAAAATAGGGACATCCTAAGGAAAAGCGGGATGTTCCAGGATCAAATCAGAAACTGGGATGGCTTCTGTAAATCCAGGGCTGTCCTTGGAAAATAGGGACACTTGGAAGGTCTGCCATTGTCCTGATCTAGACTGAAGCCCCACGCTTATTTATACCAATTACACAACTGCCATATTCATTTGGCCCAGAAGGCGAGAGAGAGGAAGGATGGGGTTATGCAGTCACACGGAATGCCAAGCAGGTGAATCACTCAAGCTCTGAAATGAGCAGTCACTCCGGGAATCACATCCAATGCCTTATCTTAAATGGGAGATGTGACAAAGATGCAGGTTTCCTTGGTGGAACCTTTTCATTTTAAAGGGGAAAAGAGACATGTAGAGACATCAAACATAAGCAGTAAGGTGGGCTTCTCCATCTGAATTATTAATGAAAGCATTGCTTTTAGAATTCTTTTTTTTTAAAACCTACCGTATTTACATACCCAACCATCTTAAAAGGACATTATGTTGGTTGCAAAGTCAAACATTTACACTTTAGGAAATGTTTTATTTATAATAGCAAGTGGAACTCTATTCGGTTCAGCCTCTTCATGCATGCTGTGAAATAAACAGAGAGGAAGTGCATTACTTAGAATTTTAGATCACCCGAATACGGTAGGGCCCTTTCAATATTCAGATGCTGTTCGGAGAATAACTGGGAGGATACCTCAACCTTCTCCTCCCACAACGGTATTAAAATGGATGTGTGTCATTCATTTTACATTTAATTTTCAAGTGACTTTGAGAGGGAGGTTAATAAGTTTTGCTATGCTTTATACTTGGATCATCTTGATGTTTCAGAGGCCTAGCAGGTAGGGATGGGAGGGGCAGACAGCTTCATCCTGTGTTTGGTGTGCTTTGCCATATTTCTTTGATTTAAATAAACATCCCCATGATACGTCACTCTTAAATTTATATTACATTTAAAAATTGATTTTTAAATCAATTTTTTCTTTGGAAGTACATATCTTTAAACATCTTTAAATTAATTTAGATCATTTTGAGACTTTAAAAAATGTCATTGGCTTTTGTAGATGTATAACAAAATATAATAAGACAATTAAACATAATCCTAACAACTCTCCTGCCCTGCATTTCACCACCTTATTGTATTTATAATATTTGTTTTTCTGCAAAAAGTTTCTCCTGTTTTAATATATTTTGGAGCTGAGAACTGCATCACAACATTTGGAGAAGTGTGAAATTATGGGCAGTATTAAACTAAATGTTTGATTTACCATCACGATCAGCACTAGCTCAACTGGACTTTCCCCCACATATCCTGTATGCCCCCAAATCTGCAGTGCATGGGGGGGAAATCTAGAGCCAGTTTAGGGGTGGTTGGAGGAGAAGGGGAGAACATTTTGTGGTGCAATGAGAGATCCAAAAAGGAAGAAAGTTGGCAAGTGTCTTACTCTGGTTTTTAGTTTATTGTTGAGTTTAATTTTTTTTGAATGTCTTAAATAGTTGTTTTAAACTTCTTTAATGGGTATTCATTGCTGTGCCCGCTTTTGCTCTGACCCCGCTCACGTCTGGTATGTAGCCAACAGACTGTATACAGCTGCCCATAAATGAATTTTAAAAATGATCTCCATTCCTGCCCATAGATGAAGGAGACCTTCTCTCTCTCTCTGCACCCAAAACCTCTCTGTCTCTTGGGCATCTTTACTCAACATGCAAGGAATCGCTGGTTCTGGCATTGGTTAGCAAGAGAGGTGTCTGTGAAGACTGAAGCACTGAGCCCCAGCTGAAAGTGGCCCAGGTGGGTCTTTTCCTGATGCTTGAGAACGCTGGTATAGGTCATTTGCTATTATCACATATTCTCTCTCTCTCTCTCTCTCTCTCTCTCTCTCTCTCTCTACACACACACACAAACACAAAAACACTCAAAAATGGTTGCAATGAGTTTAATGGCACTTTCTCCCAAGTAAACATGCATAAGATTACATACCGTACAACATTTCTCTGATGAAAACAGGGATGTCCTATTCAATGATGATGATGATGATGATATTTATACCCCCCACCCCATCTGGCAGGGTTGCCCCAGCCACTCTTGGTGGCTTTCAACATATATAAAAACATAATTAATCATTAAACATTAAAAGAACTTCCCTTCAGATGTCTTCTAAAGGTTGTATAGTTACTTATTTCCTTGGCTCAGGGGTCGCATAACTGCATACCCTTCAAGATTTCTCTGATGAAAATAAGGATGTCCTAAGGAAAAGCAGGACATTCCAGGATCAAATTAGAAGCCAGGATGGCTTCTTTAAATCCAGGAGTGTCCCTGGAAAATAGGGACACTTGGAGGGTCTGGGATTGAAGTCAGGCAGCCTGGTCATATGACTGTTTACTTGGAATTATGTATCACTGAGCTCAACTGGGATCACATCTAATAGTAATGTGTACTCTGGCCTTAATGGATTAATGCAAAAACATTATATTGTAAAGCAAAAGAACTTGAGTGTATTACCAATTTCACTGGGTTCTCTCCACCCCAGATTTGTCATATAAAATCTCAACAAAACTTTGAACTATTTTTGTTTTCTGCTTTCCAATGTCTGCCTTCTCTCCTGCGCAGAACAAATTTCTCCTGAGTCCATTAATTTATTTTTAAAGTGCATTCAACCTAGCACTTTTAGCGAAGCTGAAAAACTTGATGAGTTAAGGTTCTTTCTCCTGCGCAGGATTGGACCTTCATTGCTGTATTGTTCTGCAGAGTATTGCTAAGCAGCTGCTCAAGAGGCCCCTTAGAGAAGCTGAGCCTTCCACTGGTGGGAGAGTCAGTCTCTAAAAATCCCTCGCCAGTTGCTCAGGGATGTTGTTGGGATTAATTAGCTAATTACTTTTAAACTATTTAAGATCTTGGTTGTCGTATGCTAGAGACATGCAAAACATTATTAGGAGTGCTGTTAGTCAAAGGAGATGCTTGCTCGGAGTGTAAGCTACAGTTAGTGTGGAATGCTGCAGCGCTGTTGCTGACAGGATTGAGACCCTGTCAGCATATAACACATCTGCTCAGAAACCTGCATTGGTTTCTGAACAGAGGACAAGTTGCTATTAGCACTTAAGCCAGTAACAGCTTGGAACCAATTTACCTGAGAGATTGCCTTACTCCACGGGCAAATCTACACTGGGTTGCTATGACGTTAAAATGCGTTGTGAAAATGTGACACCAGAGGGCGCTGTAGAGCAGTGCTCCATTGTCAATGGTAAATTGCATTGACAGGTATTATTACGGGGTTTTTTAAAGCATTTTTGCAATCAGTGTAGATCCAGCCCATATATCCCTAGCTGACCACTTCGATCTGCAGAACTGGTACAGTTACAGGTGCCATGTTAAGCATTTGTAAGAAATCTATCTTGATAATTTTATTGCTTTATTTCTTTTGTAAACTGTGCTGAGGTTTCATTATAACCAAGCAGTATATATATTTTTTGTAAATAAAATAAATGCTGCATAACAGCTATTTGCGCATATAAGTCTTGGTGCACACAAGCAGCACATTGCTAGAAACTTGAGCTGTTAGAATCTGTAGGTGCAAAGGAATGCCATTTTTTAATACCCCCCCCAAAAAAATCTCCCTTTAAAAATAAATAAAGAAGTACAAGGAACATAGCAGGGAGGAAAGATATAGACTGGATCTAGACGCATTAAAAAAAAAAAACATTTTGGGGAAATGTGTTGTAAATCTCATAATGAGAAATCATGTTGCTAAAGGATTGAATTCTACATCGCCATCTTGTGTCAAAGTGTTATAACATATTTAAAATGCTTTTTTAAAAACTACAAATGTAGTTCGGTCCCTAGTCAAGCCCTATTTTGTCAGTTTTCTTCTTGCAGAGAGATTTCATAGTATCGTAGAACTGTAGAGCTGGATGGGACCCCAAGGGTCATCTAGTCTAAACCCCTGCAATTCAGGGATCCTGCCCACAGCTGTCCCTGGGTGGGCTCAAACCACCAACCTTCTGGTTAACAGCCAGACACAGTGGCCCATTGCACTACTGGCTTTCTGCTGTTGTTGTTCAGCCCCCTCCTGAATAACTGTATGCAGAAAAAGATGTCTGCCTCCATGTATCTCTGGAGACAGCTATTCCACCTCCCAAACAATATCTCAGGTAGCATTACAAGGCCACTGAATGGGTTATGCAACTTATTCCACAGCTCTATTTTCCGATCCTTGCGTGAGTCTGAGGGGCTTGGCACAGATAGGTTTGCTGCAAAATACAGAGGGAACCAGAATCCTCCCCTATCCCTTAACAGATGCCAATATCTCAAAACACTGCCTTCCATTTTGGTTTTGTAGAAGGCAACTATGGTGTAAATGAAAACTGAGATTTATTTCTTGGAATGTGAGTTTCCTTTGCATATGGAGGAAAACAGTGGAAACTACATCATGATTAATGAGGAGAAGTGTGTGGATATGTTTTGACCTTCAGTTGATTTTGCTCCATCAGCTAATATTGCCAAAATAATTTGATGTTTCCCCTCTCTAAACTGCAAACGAGCTAAATGAACGCTGCAGTAAGAATTAATATGGTAACAGAGTCAATTCGCTGTACACCTTGTGAACTTTTGCCAGCACCTGGCTAGAGCCATGGGGGAATAGCAACATGTGTTTCACAAGAATGTAAGAAGAGACCTGCTGGATCAAGCCACAAATCTAGTTAGTCCATCACTCTTATTTTTGTAGAGTGAATGCCCAAAAGAGTCTAGGAGGTGCATAAATGCAATGTTAGGAATACTCATCATGCCTGCCAGCTTTGGCCATGCCTTCCTTTCATTAAGAAGGTTGATTGAAAAGCCAACATGTAACAGCGATGTCTGTTGAGCTTGCTGAATGGGGCTATCTGCATTTGAGATGTAACCTTACTAAGTTCTATGATTTTAGAATAAGAAGTGCCAGAATTCACCATGATTGCCCACTTGTTCTCTTAGAATGGCATGATGTCCACTTGAGAGCTGCTAGAACTGAGTTCTGGCAAGTTCTGACTGAAAAAAAGGAGAAGTCCTGCTCTTACTTCTTCGAGATGGAAATGGTGTGATATAGGTCTCTCTTTGTGTGTATACAAGGGTCCAAAGGAAAGTCTTGGTTTAAGAAAGAGGGAGACAGAGACCTGGTTTTGAGACAAATGGAGAGATGGGGAAGGCAGGGAGACTTGCTGCTTAAAATAATAATAATAATAATAATAATAATAATAATAATAATAATTTATTTGTACCCCGCCCATCTGGGCGGCTTCCACAAAGACCAAAAATACACTAAGATGTCACACATTAAAAACTTCCCTGAACAGGGCTGCCTTAAGATGTCTTCTGAATGTCAGATAGTTGTTTATCTCTTTGACATTTGATGGGAGGGCGTTCCACAGGGCGGGCGCCACTACCGAGAAGGTGTCTTGGATGTGCTGTGGTGTCTACCTAGAGAACTGCTGCTTGTAGGAACATTATGCCATCTTTGTCTGTACCTCTGCTCAACTTGTAGACCAAAATAGACCTAAATAATCATTTTGAGTCTCCAGTGGAACCTAAAACAGGTAAGAACTGCCCCTGAGACTTCTCACTGGTGAGGGAAGTGGTGAGAATGTAACAAGACAATTCTTTGTTTTGTTAGTAAAGTTATAAAGGATGAGGGGGGAAATAGCCCAGGCCAATATGTAGGATTTTAAGCATCCCACACTCAAGTCTTTGTTCTTGATACTCATCCCCAATTCCCTCCCCCAATCTGTGGGGAGGAGTTTTACCCCTCACTCCCAAATGTGATGAAAAAGCTGGCCCAAATATTTCAGGTCAGCTTTATTGTCTTTCGTAAATGTTTCACTGATGTCATTTTGAAATACTTTATCTTTTGAAGAGTACATACCTAGTGCATTTTGTGACTCACCAGGTTGAATGCAGTCCATTCCATGAATGGTGTCTCCTGTTTCTTTCCACCTGTCTGGGAGTACCAACCTCCCCCCAAAAACCTCAGTAGGCTGCACAGATGGCTTATGTTCTCAACTCGGTGTCTCATAAATTGTGTTGGCCTAATTCTGCCTTCCTTCACCATGATCTCCTGCTGTGTGCTTGGGTGATCAGTAATACAGCAAAAAACAACAACTATTTTTTGGTGAGCTTCTCTGTAAAATATAGCAGAATCCATAAAAGCAATTGTCTCTTAAGAAGATTTGTCTTCTGAAAGGGTCATTGTTTACTAAGCACTCTGATTCTCCATTACCGTCCCTTTTCCAGCTTAGAACCAGGACCAGTTCTAAAAAATGCTCTCATCTCTGATTCCATGATACATTTTCTTCATACCAACTTAAAGTATTACCAGCAAAACATGCTTGCCATGCGCTGAATCTGTCAAGCCTTTAACTAGTTTCTCCTTGGGTGTCCATTGAAGATGAAGCAGGTTTTGAACAAATGTGTCTTGGGAACTATTTGTTAGCTAATTTTTCATCTGAGTTTCTAGCTGTACTAGCAACCTGAGATTTAAAAGCAGGGGTGTTTTTTTTGCCCCCAAAGACAAATAATGTCTTAGATGGAACTGGAAATATAGTGCTTGCTATACATCCTGGAAGATCAATTGCTTTCCCAATTACCGCCATCCATTGCTTTCCAATCTGTGCATTTAGTTAAAACAGTTGGCTCTGAGATTCTGAAACATCATTTGGAGGCTCTTCATAAGAATTTAAAACCTGCACCTATCTAAAGTTTCCAGGAGTGTATAAATGATACATGGTGTTGTAAAAAAAAGTGTTCATAAAGGAGATACATGGGAAAATAGCATCTGCTGATGTCGCAGCATGCAATCAAAGCATGCAATTATTTATTTGGTCCATTTATAGGCAGCTTGCTGCGCTCAGATCTCAAAGCATTTTATAATAGTGAACAATCCAAATGCATCCATCAGTATACACCACCCATATCCATTATAACTGTATCTGTAAAATTAAGTTCCAGGCACCATGACACAAACTCCCAACCAACAGAGAAACACATATTCACACAACCAATCCACACGATAATGGCACCTTCACCATCTAGTCCCACAGCCACTTCAACTATTCACAACCTAATACGATACAAAATAAAGTACTTCTTCATGCAGTGCATTAGTTAAACTATATAACTCCCATAGGAAGCAGTGATGGTCACCAACTAGGATAGGTTCAAAAGAGGATCAGGCAAGTTTCATGGAGGACAAGGCTATCAACAGCTATCAGCCATGTTGGCTATGTTGCTGTTCCTGCTTAGCAAATGGATGCCTACAAGCGCACTGCAATGATGCCACAGATAATTCTACCCATGTTGGCTGTGTTCAACTTCAACTTTCAGAGGTATTATACCTCTGGATGCCAGTTGTTCGGACTGTGGCTGGGCAGAGTGCTGTTGCGCTCATGTTGCAGGCTTCCCACAGGATGCTGGACTAGATGGGACTTTGGCCTGATCCACTGGCTCTTCTTAAGAAGTGGTCTGCTGGACCAGGCCAAAGAGCCACTTAGTCTGTCATCCTGCTCTTACATTGGCTAAACAAATGCCTAGGAAAATTTTGGAGACATGACCTGAGTCCAACAGTACTCACTACTACCTGTGTGTTCCCCACAACTGGTACAGAGACCCTCCAGGATAGAGTGACTAATAAAGATATGCACATCTTCGTTTGAATTTCATGACTAGATACTATGTATCTTTTCCCCTCTCTGCTTGCCCTCCTCCTGAACATCCTGCTAGAATAATTCAATGTGGTTCAAAGACTAAACGTTAGTCTAAATCACGAGAGGCAATGTGGTACCCTCCAGATGCAGAACCTTATAAACCAGGCAGCGTGGCCAGGAAAGGATGATGAGAGATGTAGTTCAGAACATCTGGAGAGCATCACATTGCCTATCCCTGCTCTAAATAACCCATTGTCTCGGTTTCTTGGCATTCTGAATTATCACAAGATTTGGGTCCGTTTTCCTTTGCCAAAGTCCACCCGCCTATTTTTTGTTTCCATACAATTTTCCGGCACATACATTTACAGAGGTTTTAATAGGGGATGTCAGTGCTAGACACATTTTTTGTGTGTGTACAGTGTGAATAAAGCCTTTTCTTTCTTACTCTGCAAACACATCACCTTCAGTATGCTATTGGCAAAATCAAAGAATGAACTTGCTGGCACATGACAATGGTAGATTAGTCCTTCTAGAGAGAGGATAATTCATCCTGCATGAACCCAGGAATCCATGAGGAAATGTGCACTGCAGCTGCTCCTCTTCTTATGCGGCACTTGTACTGTGAAGAAATATCTTCCAGGGCCACCAGTGCATCTCCTTTTCATTAGGCACAATACCCACATTTTCCCACTCACATCTCAGCCATTTTAACTAGTGGTGCTGTCCTGTGTTCTTACTCTTAACAAACTGGATGTCTCTCCCTGCCTCTCCAGGGTTCTTTGTATCTTTTTCAGTGTGAGATTTGCTCTTTCCATGTGTCAGTTGTCCTTTTGTGCAGAGAAACTAAATTAGTAAAGGGGGAAAATGGCAATATTTCAGGGGTCCAGTTGCAGAAAGCTGTTGCAATTCCATTTTTCTCTTTTGCTTAAGATATTTGATTGTGTTTTTTGTGTGTGTTTTCTTGAGGGTGAACACACAGGCTGGTCTTTCCTGCTACTCTGGCATTACAGTGGACGCTCGGGTTGTGAACGTGATCCATGTGGGATGCATGTTCGCAACCCACAGCGGCGCCTCTGCGCATGCACGGTTGCAATTCAGCGCTTCTGTGCATGCGCAAAGCGCGATTTAGCGCTTCTGCGCATGTGTGACCACCGAAACCCGGAAGTAACCCGTTCCGGTACTTCCGGGTTTCGGTGGTCCGTAACCTGAAAAAACGCAACCTGAAGCGGCTGAAACCCGAGGTATGACTGTACTCATAATGGAGTTGCAATCATGTGCCTTCCCAGCAGCAGTATGGAGAGCACAGCAATACAAGCGGAAAGAATAAATAATATAATGACATCTACTGTAGCCCCAACAAGCATCCCTGGTAACTGTGACCGCCCACCAGTGTGGGTAGGATGCTCCTAAGCCATGCCCACTGAGCTGGCAGTACCCCAACAGCACAGAGGTTACACCAGCAATGCACAGCAATGTGCCATACAGCAGGCACCATGACTGTGAAACCTCAAGATCATTTTACCACTGAAGTGCAAAGCAGAATTTAATAGCTATCCTCACTCAGCGGATATAAGCTTGTTAAAGATTCTGTTGGACTTTAATAAAGGCGAGCAAAAGCAAGAATGCCAAGCACTTTGAGCAGTCAAAATGCTATATAATTGCGAAATTCTATCATAGTCTTTAAACTGCATTGCATTTTAGGCGAGACATTATAAGAACATAAGCAGTGGAATGGTGGGTCAAAGCAGAAGTCCACTTAGCACTCTGTGTCCATCATCCACATGCCCTTGGGAAGCTCACAAGCAGGGCGAGATAATAACAGACATCCCTTGTTTGTCTCCAAGCATCCAATTATCGGAAGTATATTTCCTCTGAATGTGGAAGATGCATTTCTAGCTTTCGCAGCTAATAGTCACTAGTGGATGTTTCCTCCATGAATTTCATCTCATCATTTAAAGCCCTTCATGTCAGTGATCATCACAATGTCATGTAGTAATTCCTTAGGCTAATTTGTCTTGAGTCAACTGCTTTAAATACAACAGCCCTGTTCTTATGCTGGAAAAAAAGAGACAGAAGCCGAAGAATCCAATCTTTCTCAAATAATTGTTTTCATTATTTAATCTCCAATGAGTCCCTCCTTCACATCTTTTCATCCCTCCCCATAGTAATCCTAGGCCCATACAAGAACTGGATTCATAAATTACAATGGTGTGTGTGTGTGTGTTTTAACCTCCCCTCAGGTAAACCTGGGAACCAGTTTTGACAGTAACTTGCCACGTTACTCACAAAGCAGAACTCTCTCCAAGCCTTCAGATTAGGTGTTAACATGTAAAGGCTGTGGGAAGAAGCATAGGAATTATTTGATTTGTATTATCAACAAGCCCCAATTGCAAAGGACCAATGAACTCAGATGTGCGGCAGGTTGGTGTGGTGCGGAGATCATGGCTTTGTATGCCAAACTGGCCCCTTGCTGGGCCTAACTGGGCCTGAAGGATGGAGGTTCCCCACCCCTCCTCTACATTATTCTTTCTGAGGTGGAGTTTACTACTGAAGGCAGAACTCCAAAACTGGGTACCGAACAGGTTTTATATAACTGAATTGTAACACTTTTACAGCTACAGTGGTACCTCGGGTTACAGATGCTTCAGGTTACATACGCTTCAGGTTACAGACTCCGCTAACCCAGAAATAGTGCTTCAGGTTAAGAACTTTGCTTCAGGATGAAAACAGAAATTGTGCTTTGGCGGCGTGGCGGCAGCAGGAGGCCCCATTAGCTAAAGTGGTGCTTCAGGTTAAGAACAGTTTCAGGTTAAGAACGGACCTCTGGAATGAATTACGTACTTAACCTGAGGTACCACTGTAGTTCCTTTTCATCACAATTCCTTTCACCTTTTCGCTGCTGCAACACACTAATCTGAGTTCAGTAACCTGAGATTTATACAATCTCAGTTCTATGTATAGCAACAGGATGGAAATAATTCAGATTTAGTAATAGTATCTTCAGCTTCCCGTGAGTGATTTTTTAAATTTTATTTTTTTGTTTACATGAATATCCCGCCTTTCTCCCCAAAAAGAGCCCAAGGCAACATACATTAGACCTCCGGGTATAGGGTGGCATATAAATTCAATTAATAAATGAATAAATAAAATAAAATGTGGATCTCAGGCAGTTACCCATCAGGCACTGACCAGACCCAAACCTGCTTAGCTTCAGCAAGATGATGGCCTTGTGTTCCTTCATATTATACTCTGGAACCTATCGCTTACCAAGAGACTGTTAATGTTCACAGGTGTGAATGCTAGTGAACCATTTCAGGAAGCCATGTTGATTTTTCCCTCAGCAAGGCTTATTGTTTAATACGGTTAATATTTCTGCCTTTAAGAACGCTTGTACAAATTTACCAGGATAGAGGTTAGTCTAGGAAGCCTGTAATTTCCCAGATCCTCTTAAGTTTTTTTTTGAAACTGAGGTTACACTGGTCTTGTAAAATTTGCTCTACGTTTGGCAAACATTCCTATTCAAAGAACAGGAAATTAAGGAAACTTATACAGTACATGGCCTGGAGATGATACAAGCATTGCATTTGTTTTCATGTATTCGGGTCTCTATACCCCGTTTTTAGACTTGGCAAAAATGTGCCTCAGTTTATTCTTTGGAACTCGAGTACTTTTAATGCAAAATAACTTCCATATTATAAGACCACCCCTGTAACAATAAATGCAACAGTGTATTATTGCCAAGTTTAAACAGTTTACAACAAGAATACCACACAGAGGCACTAAAGCAGCTTAATATTTTCAGTGGCAATATAAAACGTTTTATAAGCTCACGAAGACAGTCCTTCTGAACATTTTTATGAGAAAGCAACATGATTAGCTACAGTGTTTCCATAGTTTGTAGTTCAGGAAAGCTATGTTTCCCTGAATCTACCTTCTACTTTCACTGAAAGACCAATTCTGTGGGAACCTCAAACCAAGAGAGAGAGAGATGATGATGGGGGGGGGGGGACCCCAAAATATGGAGAGGAGGGGAATGGACTAGAGCAGGACTTCTCAAACTTTTACGGCCAGGGCTCACTTGAGATGTCTGAAAATTATTTCTGAGGCACACCAGTCACAAAACAGATAGATGGAGGCAGAGTCTAAGAATTACTGACATCACTTTCTAATCCACTGTTGGAAACGCCTCTCAAAGTAATTTTCACTATCTCCTGTAACTTCTTCTCCCATTCTCCTTTCACACTCAGCACGTACTTTCTGCCCCCTGCCCTCCATCTCCAGGTAGTTTCCTTCATCCTCCTCTCTTATTCCCTTCTGTTCTATATTTCAGTTTATTGTTGTAAGTACAAAAAACAAAACAAAAACCTTTTATTTTCCTTCAACATGTCCTCTGGACCTTTCCCCTCAAAAGAGGAAGACTTTCCTTCCCTTGCAAGGGGTTGCTGGTGCTGCCCTTGGTCCACCCAAAAGGCTATACTGCATGGCTTAGGAACAAGGCAGGTAATGAGGAGGCAGTGGGCAGGCTGTGGTACCAAGGCACACTTGACACTGGCCCAAGACTCACCAGTGGGTTCCATGCCACTGTTTGGGAAGCAAATTGGAACGGAGTATGCTGGGAAAGGGCATGATTGGTTGGAATGCTGTACAGGAGCACTCCATACTGCCAAAGCCTGTTGCAGGCCCTCCTTGTTTTACCCTGTGACAAATATTTAGAGAATGTTTACAACTGCTGTTTTTATGACTCATAAGTCATGATGAGACTTCAGTTCCATACTGCCTGGTAATTCTCTCCCCCGCCCTATGGTTCTTTAAGAGAAATTGATGGCATTATGTTACCAATCCATGCTAAAGAACTCAAGTGGAAATGAATGTCACTGCTTGATGCAAACAACTGTCACCTTGACGCGAGTGAAACTGATAACCGTAAGTGTTTTGAGCATCCTGTGTGAAGCACCTGCTTAATATGCAACAAGTTGTCTTGCAACGTGTTTGATTTCTGTTGTTGTTGCTGCTCTCTAAATGGATAAAATGTTCGTGGGCTAATTATAATTTTAACTCAACTTTGTTTCTAGTCCAAATATTTTATCTGTGTTTGTAAATGGGAGGCTTTGAGAGAGTAACGTGTGCGGGCCAATTGATGCTCCCGCTTTACAGATTGCAGAGATGAAGTAGGAGATATAAAGGGATTAATGTTAAACTGGAGGTAAATTCCTGAAAGCAAACAAAGGCAGGGGGAAAACAATGCAGGCAAGTTTTCAAGGTTAAACAGAGCAGTTATTCTAAGAGCTAAATGGGTTTTAAGTCTCTAATCCAACCTGCATCATCATTGCCAGTGAAAAGGTTCATAAAAAAGATTTCTGCCTTCCTTCCCCTTCTGGCCCCAGAGTTTGGATGTGCAGATCAAGACCCCTGAACTGTCCCATTCACTTGAACAGAAAATGCCATTTTTTGCAGAGGTAGCAATACTGCTTCAGTGCCCAGACTTCGCATTCCATGGGAGATAAGGTTCTTCCAGAAAGCAAACGCGAACTTCACACAACCAAAATGTCACATTATAAACATGGCTTCGAGATACCAATGTTGCATTCTGGATGAATATATATAATCCAGATTGCTGTGCAAAAAGTCAAAGGTTCAGTGCCTGCTATCTGCAGTTCAAGGGATCAGAGATTGGGATGCTTGGAGACTGTCACTATTATTGGGTAGGAATCAGTCACATACCATAAAATTCAAGTCTTTCAATAAAAGTGAATCAGGAAGTCTTGCACAACAAATCCAGATTGTTCTTTTTGCAGTAAGGAAAGTGAGGAGGAAATGCATTAGAAAGTGTGGGATAATACTTGCTTTGATGCAGTGTTGGCTGCGTACACACCATATCTTCAAAGCACATTCAAAGCACATCCTTTCCTCCAAAGAATTCTGGGCACTGTAGTTCACCTCTCACAGAATTCCGATTCCCAGCAAACTGTGCTCCAGATATGCTTTAAAGGCATAGTGTGTACACAGCCGTTGCCTAGCCTCCCATCAAACAAATCAGGATGAATACTCAATAAGCAGGTCATCTGGAAACAGACCTAATGATGTCAAAGACATCTATCAAAATCCTGAATTGTGGCTCTTTGAACTCTGTAAAGAACTGTTTCAGGATTCTTTTTGGGGGCTGTGCTTCAAATGCACTTTAAAGTTATACAGCCCAGGATCTGTTAATAACTGTGCTGCTTTACAAGGCCACTGATGAATCATACTGGAGCTATTCCAGTCAAACATTCTCTTTGTAAGAATACCAGCAACCAGTAAGTGCAGGTTTGCCCAATGGAAACTGAGCAATGGTCCACCTTCTGCCTTCCAGTGATTTTGGTAGTAATGTAAACTCACTGAAGATGGCTAATATTTTTTGTTTAGGATACTTTGCTGTGAGTTAGGTATGCCAGCCTTGGTTTAGGAGGCTGGAATGGGTGAAACAATGGAACCAGCCTTTGATATTTAATGCTGTTCCTAATCAGTTATGGAAACTTCCTTTTTTGTTTTAAACTTAGTTTAGGAAGGAATACAAAGGTACGGCCATTTTTTAAAAAGATCTCTGAATTTACTTTGTATTGACGTTATCCTGAAATCAATAATTGAGGAAATAGGTTTCTTCACCGCTGAAGTTCAAATTAAACTGCTTGTCTACTGAATCAGGCTGAAATCTACTTCTGTATGCAGAGATGCATTAGCTCTAAGTACTTATCACATCTCTTTCTATCCCCTCCTGAAAGCAGTAAACTCCAAATAGTCATTTTCATTGTAATCACTATAAATTAAAAGTCACTGGTGTTTCAGTGGTAAATGTTTGTTTTCCGAAGTTTGCAACTTCACTGTAAAAGTAAAAATTGAAGTGAAAGAACCATAGCAAAAAGATAATTTTAAAACATACAACATCTTGCAACAACGGGCAGCAAAAAACTTTAAGCGATCTTCCAAAACCGTCTGCAATTTTCAAATGGTCCATGGAAAAAAATTTTTTTGAGCCACTGCCCTAATACATGCGTTTTCATGCACATTTTAACCTAATATAGACATGTTGTATAATTTTATTTGGCTGGAGATCTGAACTTCAAAATTTGGAAAAGTATGAATTTCAGTTCATGCATTGACTCAAGTAGTATGAGGGAAAATGCAGCCCTCTCTCCCTGCTCCATGTTGGGTCTTCTTTAAAAAGAAGAAATGATCCTCAGTTTCTAAAACCCCTTGAATTATTAGTTTCGATGCTTGAAATGTCCAAAAAAACACACTCATTTTTATGTATGGCAGGATATAAATAAGTTTTCTAAAGAACATATGGAAATTTTGTTATGCTGGGCAGGTTAGGAGGGCAGTTGCAAGCAGATGGCATTGCCACAAGTGCAAATCTGCACTCTTGTTATTTTTCTATTATCTCCAAACATGTTATGTTCTTGAAGATTTGTTGAGCAGTTGCTCTGCTCAGTTATACAGGCTGTTTTTGACCAGGGATGTCAACACTCACAAGGCGTGGGTTTTCTTGCTGGCTGTTATTGGAGACGGAGTTCTGGCTCCAGATAGCCTTTTGGTCTGATACAGAAAGGGAATTATTTTATGTAATTTACAATAAGTGGAAGAACTAGTGGAAACAAATTAGGAGTACCCGACCTGACTGCTAGCATTAGGAAGTGCAAATGACAAGGCTATGAAAGGAAAAGAAGAAACAAGTTAATGGAAAGACTGGAAAGTAAGTCTGAAAGAAATTAATGTTACCCGCTATAACTCTCAAAGCAGAAGAACTATGCAATAAAATTGCTGGGAAGAGCAATTCCAATGTAACTGAAAGCACTTTAGGGCAAAAATAAAAAAAAATGTTCGGTACCTGGGGGAGAAGTCAAATCTATAGATTAAAAAAGGGTGGCAAATTGGATTCATTTTGTAATCATCTTCTACTTGAAGCAAAATGTCTGAGGCAACAGTTACAACAACTCGTTCCCAGGAAAAAATGTTGCAGAAAATCCAGTTGTGTAGATTAGAAATGAACCTATTCCAGCCCATTGGATATATTTAAATATATACTAGCTGTATTTTTAATGCATTGCATATATGGCTGTCCTCTTGAGTGATGGGTGAACTCCTCTTAGCTTGGAGATACAGCCTATACTGGATGGGGTTGTGCTCCCCTTCAAAGATCAGGTCTGCAGTTTGATAGCGCTCCTGGACCCAGACTTACTCCTTTAGACCCAAGTGGAAGTTGTAGCCTTTGCTTAGCATTGACTTGTGCACCAGCTGGACAATTTCTTGCACCATGCAGTTGCGTGGCAAGGTCCCACCCCCCCACCCCCGATTGAATTAAGACACATGACTCAAGTATTTAAGGTTAATGGGCTAAAAAAGGCCACAACTTTTTTGGTTACAGATGATGAGTGGTATTGGCTTAGGCATTGGATCTAACTGACTATATCTGACTCCAGTCCATCTGCAGGGAGTCTGGGAAGGGTTAACAACCAGTAGGGGGAATCCTGCTGATGCACATGCTTTTTGTCACTCATGCTTTTGGTCACATAAAGATTGGACCTCTGCAATGCTCTACATGGGGTTGCCCTTGAAGATTATTTGAAAACTACAATTAGTGGCCAATAAAAACATTGTCTTGAGAAACTGGGGAAGCAAGTGTGTTAACAGGTCACAGTTACTACATGACCAGAGACTATAAACGACCTGTTGTCAGAGGTTCCATTTTTTTAAATGGCTGCTAGGCAGCTTATGCAATACCACTGGGGGAGTGGGGGTGGGGGAAAAAAGAGATAAATCAAGGTTTCGTGGTGTGGCCAGGAAGCATGAATTTTAATGGCATTTAGTTGATTCGCCCTCAAACCTGTGAACAAGTCAGACCAAAGTTTGTAACCCAGGCTAACTGATTGTGTAAGCAGGCTCTAACAGTGCTACCCTACAATCCTTGTCTATTCAGAAGCAAGCCCCATTAAGTCCAATCAAGGTATCTGTGTACAGAATTACAGCCATAGTCACTAATCGGACTAACTGTCCAATTCTAAGCAAGATTGCTTATGCAAAAGTCATTTCTTAACAAGTACATGTAGGAGTGCAGCCTGCCTTCATTCATTTTCTGGTACTCGATGTGACAGAAAATCTGTAAAAAAACAGACAAAGCGAGACATGCATAATCTAAAACAAGAAGACCACAACAGTTTTTGAGCTATTTTTCCATGAAATTCGCCAAAATACACACATCCGACATGGATTGCCATATGTCCGGACATTCCAACGATCTCCACTGTTTATGAAGGCCGAATGTTGGCTATGTCTGGGAAATTCTGGATATATGGCAACCCTAGTTTTAAACTTTTAAGGAATTAGATATGCAATATATGCATCTACTTCATAGATGACATTTTGCCCTTTGTTTTTAAGAATGGACTCCTTTCCTTCCTTCCTTCCTTTCTTTCCCTTTTTGCACTCATTATTCAGAGCACTCTTTATTTTTAACAGTGACATTTTTCTTGTGAATAATGTTTAATGTAGATTTATTTCTTGCTATTTCTGGAGTGTAGATAGAGGCTGTAGGGTTCTTTCACATTTCCTAACTCATTATAGCCAAAAGGTGATGCTGCTTGTTAATGCAGCAACCTTTTTAACAGCGAAGTTCTGGGCACCAACCTGGCTGAACTTGCAAACGGAAATGAGTTTTTTAGCCTCCATTTGAGTCCTTAGTGAATATCTGTCCACATCACAAACCCACAATAGCAGATAAGTGATGTCAGTCTCTGCACAGAAGAAGTCCAAATCTGGAATAGCAGGGGTGTTATAGGTCAAGACTGAGATACATTGCCAGAGCTCTGCAGGGAAGCTAGTGTAGCATCTGCTAACACTCTGACGGCTATTTTTAACTATGGCTTTCAATTCCATATTTATTTTGATAAATAGAAGAAGAATTCACTCCACATTTACAAAAATGCCTTCCCATTCTAAAAGCACTTGCCATACTAAACAGGAAGTGTATGAAGTCTGTTTATTGCAACCCTGCAATTTTAATTGTGATATTTGTAAAACCAGTCTTCTTAACTGGAGTATTTCCTGCGCCAAACCTTTAGAATAGGGTGAGGTACAGATTAACATAAAAACTAAACTGTGTAAGAGCCATTGCCCTCTGCAGAAAAAATGTTCATGAATATTCCATAGCAGTACAATTAATGACTAAACCTGGGAATCACAAAAGGCAGGCAAAGGTAGGTGTGATGTGTCTCTTTGTGTGTGTGTGTGTGTGAGAGAGTGAGAGAGAGAGAGAGAGAGAAAGAGAGAGAAAGGGGGAGGAGTAGAACTACTAAAAATAACTGAGGATAAATATGTTGGAGAAAGTTGGA